>NC_034595.1:90069600-90081623 GCF_900095145.1 Mus pahari
TCTCTCTCTCTCTCTCTCTCTCTCTCTCTCTCACACACACACACACACACACACACACTTAAAAGTAATAAATCATTAAGGAATTAATGAAATGGCCCAGACACCAAAGACCACATGTGTCATATTTGTTTTAAAGAGTCTTACACCGTGGCTCAGACTGGCCTTGAACTCCAAGCAATCATTTAACTTGTGCTATTTGAGTGTTGAGATAACAGGCAGAACTGTGGTTCAGAACTGCCCTGTTTTTGTAGTAAACCCAAGTTTGACTCCTAACATCCATGCTGTATGTTCACAACTGCCTATAACTCCACCTGCTGCCTCTGGACTCCCAGGGCACTTGCCCTCATGCATACATACTCATGTCCAAACACAATGTTTTCATGACATGTGCCGCTACACAGGGCTTAAAAATAATTTAAAGAAATCTTTCAAGCTAGGCATGGTGGTGCAGCCCTTTAATTCCAGCACTCAGGAGGCAGAGACAGGTGGATCTCTGTGAATTCAGGGCCAGTCCTGGTCTACAGAGCCAATTCCAGAACAGCCAGAGGGAATGCTCTCTTAAAAAAATAAAAAATAAATAAAAAGAGGAGGAGGAGGAGGAAAAGGAGGAAGAGGAGGAGGAGGAAAGAAATCTTTAAAAACCACCACCAACAACAAAAAAAGAAACTTAGGGACAGAACAGCAGTGTGTGTAGGCTACACAGCAAGATTCTAGGGGTGAGGGGTTATGAGAGGAAGGTCTTCAAAATGAGATCCAAACTTCTTAGTAGGTATAAAGACACCCAACAGAGACCTCCTCCCTTCTACTGTTTTTTACCTCAATTCTGACCCTTCCCCACATGAGTTCTTTAACACGCTCCCCATGCCCCCTGCTTTAAGAAATGGTAGCTGCAATATGGGCTTAGGGAAGTGAATGAAAGGGTTAAGAAAGGGTAAAACACAACTGGTAGAAATGTGAGCACTGTCCTTCCAGCCTACCACAGCTGAGGAGGGCTATGTGCTAAATGCAGCTCCAGCTGCCACCCACTCCTGGGATAGCCCACCCCATCTGACCAAGACAGGGTTTCTCTGTGTAGTTTTGGCTGTCCTGGAACTATATACACCAGGCTAGCCTCAAACTCCGAGACTGTCCTGCCTCAGCCTCCCAAGTGTTGGAATTAAAGGTATGTGCCACCACCAACTGGCTTAGATTTTCTCTCCTCTAGGACACAGGGCAATTTCTGGGCACTGGAACATAGTCCTCCAAATGTACCTTCTAAAAGTCTACATATATATTCTCAAGCTAGAGCTTGAATGTTACCCCCTTTTCCCAGACCATCATTACATGTGCACCCACCACCCAGCTTATGACAATTACTAGTATTAAAATATTTGGGAAAGTATACTCTATTTTTGAGACAGTCTCATTCTGTAGTCTGCCAGGTATGTAGCCTTGAAGGTATGTCCATCCTTCTGTCTCACCTCCACATACACTTGAATACACACCAACACACACACACACACACACACACACACACAAAGAAAATGAATAATCTCCCATGCAGCCCAGAGTGGTTAAGACTGGGCTGAGAGCACCAGCTCTGCAAAGACCAGGACAACCAGGCCTCCTCCAATCCTGGGCACTCTACCTTCTATGTCCCTAACAGACCTAAGTGCTGGTGAATGCCTTTGATCCCAGCACCAGGGAGGTAGACCAGGCAATGTCTGTGATGAAGCCAGCCTGGTCTACATAGTGAGTTCCAGAACAGCCAGGGCTACACAGAGAAACCCTGTCTCAGAAACTAAAATCTAAACACCTGTGTGTCTTTTCACGCTCTGTAACACTCATGGGTGTGCACAGGATAAACTATGCTGCACATAAAAGGAAAACGAGCTGCACAGCCCCTGAATTGAGTGGAGAAAGAAAACCAGAGCAACCCATAAATCTGATAAAACTTAAAATAAATCCATAAAATTAGCAAAAACCATTAATGACGCACTCACATAAAACTAATGGAACATGCCATTCATAAAATGTAATATTTCTCACTCCTTTTTAATTTCCTGCAATAAGGCTCTGGCACTACCCTTAAAGCACAACCACCCTCAGCTTGTTTAAGCACCACTGTGCTCTCTGCACTCGCCTGACCACTCCCAGACAATAATTACACCACTTTTTATTATTTGTTTGTTCGAGATAAGGTTTTGCCATGTAGCCTTGGCCAGCTTGGAAATCACTTAGTAGTCCAGACAGGACTTGAACTTGTGGCAATCCTCCTGCCTTTGCCTTTCAGGCTTTAATACTACTTTAATGCTAAGATCTCTTGACCATAACTCATGTCCAACAAGGAAATAAAAGTTGGTTTAAAAAAGAAAAAGTCCTACTGGGAAGTGGTGGTGGTACATGATAGAGGCAGACAGATCTCTGAGTCAAGGGCAACCTGGTCTACAGAGTGAATTCCAGGACAGCCAGGGACCACTAGACAGAGAAACCCTGTCTCAAAAAAACCCAAAACAAAAAGACTAAAACAAACAAAAAGCCCCCAAGAGTTCAAAGACACTTGGCCATGTATGTAATGTAGCAAAAACTGACACAAAATATACTTGGCTTTTTAATTTAAATGCTAATTGTCTCAGTTAATAAACACACTCAGATATGGGTCTCAGATATAGGCTCCAAAATTCTCAGCAATAATCCCAGCACTCGGGAGGCAGAGGCAGACGAATTTCTGAGTTTGAGATCACCCTGGTCTACAGAGTGAGTTCTAGGACAGCCAGGGCTACACAGAGAAACCCTGTCTCGAAAAACCAAAGGGGTAAAAAAATTTTCAGCAATACGTGTCATATACTTGACAATTACCATGTCCCTCCCTCAAACCAAGGGTTGGGAGGGATCCAGAGTGAACAGGACAGACTCTTTCTGAAGAGACTGACATTCCAAAGAGGATGGAGAATCAAGTTCAGAAGCAAACTGCAAATGTCAGATGGCAACCCCACTCCAAGGGAAAATGACCACAGCCTCAGCAAAGAGAGTACTAAGTACCAACAGGTACCAATGTCACACAGACATCGTCACATGCATGGATGAACATAACCAAGGAGAAGGGTACAACTGTGAGGGAGGGCCACAGTCTGCCATGGAGAGCATGCTCTAGGGCCTGAGTTTGGTCCCCAAGAATACAAATGGGAGGACAAAAGGAAAAAGGGTTGGAGAGGAGATGAGAAAGGACCTGATATGTCTGTCTCTTGGTATCTCCTATCCAAAGTCAGGGAACTGGGTCAGACAATCTTATAATTATCTATTCTTCAACACTAACCGCAACAACATAAATAGGTATTTTAAACTGGAATTAATAGAGGGAATAGAACTGTTTCTCTTGGGGGCTGGAGAGATGGCTCAGTAGTTAGGAGTGCTTGCTGTTCTTACAACCACCTGAAACTCTAGCTCCAGGGGATCCAACACCATCTTCCAACTTCTGTGGACATCCACAATCAGTGCTCCTTACAGGCAGTCATACACACAAACACAAAAACCAATCGTTTTTAGATGTGGGGTGAGGTGGGCTACAAAGTTGGCTCTGTATCAGTTGGTTTGGGCTTGCCAGTGCAGTACCTAAGGTGGTCAGGAGAGGGTGTCAGCCCCTTGGAGCAGAGTTAAAGGCAGTTGTGAGCTGTAATAGAGGTGTTGGGAACCAAAGCAGGTTCTCTGAAAGGGCAGGAAGTGCTCTTAATTGCTGAGCCCAACTCCGCCCTGAAGGGCACTTTTTAAAAGTACCCAACTGTTCAACACGTGTAGGAAAAAAAAAAAAAAAAAAAAAAAAAAACAAAACTCTCGAAAAACAAAAAAAAAAAAAAAAAAAAAGCCCTCTTGGGACTGAGGGTATAGCTCAGAGGTACAATGCAAAGCCCTGGATTCCATGCCCAGCACTGAGAGGGGCTCACAGTGGGGCTGTCTGGTCCCAGCAGCTTCACTGCAGTCTGAGTCTGCAGAGCCAGAGTAAAACCATCATCAAACAACCGAAGCAGCAGTAACCCTTTCCTCTTCCAGCACATCTCAGGGAGAGCTGTCACTCCCTGAGCCTCTATCTCCATCCTGAAGGGCTAGGAAAGCAGACAGCAGGGAGGGTTGAAGAGCCGTGCACACTGCTGCCTACGGGAATGGAAGGACCAGGCTGCAGAAGAGCAACATTCTTCATCCTCTTGGGACCATCACGTGCAACCTGCTCAGCCGCCTCCTCCTCCTCCTCCTCCTCCTTCTTCTTCTTCTTTCTCTCTCTCTCTCTCTCTCTCTCTCTCTCTCTCTCTCTCTCTCTCTCTCTCTCTCTCTCTCTCTCTCTCTCTCTCTCTCTCTCTCTCTCTCTCTCTCTTGGTTTTTGAGACAGGGTTTCTCTGTATAGCCCTGGCTGTCCTGGAACTCACTTTGTAGACCAGGCTGGCCTCAAACTCAGAAATCCGCCTGCCTCTGCCTCCCAAGCACTGAAGTGCTGGGATTAAAGGCGTGCGCCACTATGCCTGGCTAGCCTCCTTCCCTCCTTATGCTCTGCTTTCTCTAGCCCGTTGTCTGTGGGTCAAACCACTCAGAGCCTGAACTGTGCTACTCCCTCAAACCTGAAACCCTTTTCTCAACTGTTATTTGATCATGTTCAAACCCAAGCATTAGAAATGACCAAAACCAGCCAGGCAGTAGTAGTACACACCATTAATCTTAGCAGAAGCAAGTGGATCTCAGAATTTGAGGCCAGCCTGGTCTACAAAGTAAGTTCTAGGATACCCTTTCTCAAAGAACTGACAAAATCATGGCCTGTCCTCACCCCGTGGGCTGGTGTACTCTGGGATGTGCAATCAGTTCTATCTCGGTTCTTCCCCTGACCTGCACCTCTTCTGTTTTACCTCCAAATTCTGATCACACATCATCACTCACTGGACCAGGGAAACGGTTCAGGGGTAAATATGCTTGCTGCCAAGTCTGGTGACCTGAGTAGATCCCCAGGACCCACACTGCTACCAGTTGTCCCACTGACCTCCACATGCACACCATGGGAATACACACACACACACACACACACACTAAATATTTAAATCTAAAAAAAAATTACCATGAAGGAAAATTCCAACCTTGGTGCTATCCTTCTAAAAAATGAAGACAGAGGAGAAACAATCACCCTGACTGAGTACACAGAAGAAGCACTACACAGAAAACCAGCTAGCTAAAGAAACACCTCATGTGTCTTTAAAATACCTGTTCATGTTTTACTGACATTCAGAGGACCTAGTAGTACTGAGGAGGCTGAGGAAGGGTTAAGGGGAGGATAAGAAAGATCAGTATCAAGGCCAACCCCCAGCACACTTCATGTTGGAGAACAGTCTCTTTTTTTTTTTTTTTTTAAAGAATTAAAATACTGGCCGGGCAGTGGTGGCGCATGCATTTAATCCCAGCACTTGAGAGGCAGAGGCAGGTGGATTTCTGAGTTAGAGACCAGCCCGGTCTACAGAATGAGCTCCAGGACAGCCAGGGCTATACAGAGAAACCCTGTCTCAAACAAACAAAAATTAAAATATTACCCAAACCTAAGTTATTGTAAAAGGTCTTTCACTGAAGGGCTCTGCACCCTCCAGTCAATTCCGAGGCTCTCCAGCAGCCACTCCTGCACTCAGAGTCCTCTGACCCTGCTCTCACACCCAGTCTAGCCTCATTTCATCATCCTGATTGTGCCTGCCCCCACCAACCTCACCACAGAGGCTAACACTACCCGAGATGTCCACAGACATGGCCATTACATCCCACAGTCTCCTGAATATGTACCGGTAGCCAAAGTGCTAAGGACTTTACTTATCTTCCTACTTAAGTTCCCACGGAAGCAGCTGTTTGGGTCTGAGACAGGGTCTATCTATCTGTGTAACCCAGGCTGGCCTCCAACTGGAAGAGACCCACCTGTCTCAGCTCTTGCTGGGATCAAGAGCTTAGCAGCATGCCGGGCTCCTTTACTTTTCTTATCTTTTAGGTTCATCTCCACTTCAGGTTGAGGAGGAGACCATAACCAAAGCAGAAGAACTAGTGCGGGTGGGGAGGAAAGCGGGGCCTAAATCACACCTCCGTGAACTCTGGCCCCTCACGTTCTTGGCTGAATCTGAGAGTCAAAAAGTAATGGATCAATTCATCATGTATTAATTCATCCTGAATGATGTTCTCACTCAGAGGAGCGGTCTGAACTCCATTGCCACACTGTTTAGGGACTATGTTGACATATAAATGTTAAATCCTCTTTCAAATTGCAAACCATTAAAAACAATATTTTGGACTAGAGAGAGCTAAGTGCTTAAGGGCACTAGTTGCTCTTGCAGAGAACCCAGGTTCAAGTCTCAACTCCACAACTGTCCTAACTTCAGCTCTAGCCAGTCCAACACCCTCTCCTGATCTCATCCGGCAGCAAACATGTACAGGATAAGCAGACATACATGCAGGCAAGTCACCCATACACACCAAGTATCTTTGGCCACTTTCAGAATAATCCATTTCTAATAGAAAGCCAGCCTATTTAACCATCCAAACCACTCTAAGTTGGCAATAGTTACTATTTAAATGGAGAAACACGGGCTCAGGGATGTTAGCCAACTTGCCCCTCACCTTCTTGGCTGAATCTAGGAGTCAAAAAGTAATGGATCAATTCCTCATGTATTAATTCATCCCGAATGATGTCTTCTGGGGCTTAGGAAACGGTGGAAAACAAAAAACAAAAACACAGAAACAAAAACAGAAAACATATCTACTTTCCCTGAGCTCATGATTTCATTCTTTCCTGATAATATTCATCTAAGGATATAATCCTAAATTCTCCTAAATAATTTCCGTGCAAGAAGTATAAAATGTGAACCTATGTACGACAGCACACACCTTCACTGGCATCACTCCTGAGGCAGAGACTGGAAGATCTGTGGGTTCAAGACGATGCAGGAAGGAGTACCAGTTTCAAAAATGGGGGTAAAAAATCTAAGTTGCAACAATAAATGTTAGGATAGAAGAGTCCTAGGAACTGGGGAGACAGCTCAGTGGATAAAGCCCCTGGCCTTAAAAGCATGAGCTCAAATCCTCAGCGCCCACACAAAAATGCTGGGGAGGGGGAGAAGGTCGATCAAAGCTCAATGGGCAGCCAGTTTAGGCAAATTGATGCGCTCCAGTTTCTGTGAGAGTCCTGTGTAGTGGTGCACACCTTTAAATCCAGCAAGCCCGAGGCAGTAGCAGAGAGTGAGTTCAGGGCTAACTTGGTCGACACAGTTTTCCTGGCCAGCTCTCCACAGAGAGGCATTGTCTCCATCAATAAATAGGGCAAAGAGCTACTGAGGGAAGCCACTCATCATTGACCTACAACACCAATAGCTGCAGACAATCAACAAGAGAAAGATGGAGAGGACCAGGATCAGCAGAGAGCTGAGACCGACACCCCCCCCACCACCGCGCCAAGGAAGAAATCCTGGGGGGAGAAAATTCTCAACTATGCCATATTATCAGCGAGGCGATTTCAGGCAAGCTCCTTCGCCTGAAATCCAACTCAGGACGCGACAGGACATTTCCAAGCTGCAGTGCCCAGCAGCGCGCCTAACAGCTGCATCACCATCGCTGTTAGACGGGACACCCACCGATCCTCCTTCCCCGACCCCGTGACCTCACAAAGTGTGTCGTCACAGGATGCGTGTCCAGAGAGACAACCTGGACTACCCAGGGGGCCGGCGGTGGCCGCGATCTGACGGTCTGCGGCCATTCTTCCGGACTATAACCCCGGGCTCCAACTGCAGACCCGCGGCGGGTTCGGATTAATGAGGCCGGGCACGGTGGCAATTGCCAGCGCGGCCCGGCGGAGGCTGTTAAACGCCTTCTTCTATGACCTTCTTCCGAAGGCCGCTCGCTCCCGACTGGGGAGCCGTGCGCGCCCCGGCCGGCTGCTCGCCCAACCCGGGCGACATGGGGCATGGGGACAGAGTTTCCCGGCGCGTCCCGCACGCCTTCCCATTTCCCGGAGCGCCGCTGCTGCCCCGGGCCTGCACCTCCGGCCACCTCGGAAGCCCCCCGCGCCCTTCGGCCCGTCGTCCTCGCCGCCCTCGCCGCCCGGCCTGACAGTCATCTGTCAGCGCCCCGCAGCTCAGCGCGCCCCGCCGTCTGGACGGCAGCAGGCCGCGGCTTGACCCCTGCGGCTTCCCGTCCGCGCGCCGGGCGCTCGGCTCCAGCCCAGGGCCTACCAGAGGCAGATGCGCTCACCTAGCTTCACGACCGTGTCGGCCATGCACCGGTCCCACTTTCTGCCCAGCTCGGACTCCGACATGTTCCTCACGGGCAACTCCAGCGCTCCTCACGGCCGGCCCCCGCGCTCCGACTGATGGCAAGTCTCGCGAGAGCCGGCCGCCACCATAAGCTTCCGGCCGGAGCCGGCGCGCCAAATATCGCGAGATCACATACGTCTTCCCTGGCTTCCGGCTTTTCTTCACTCGGTCGTCAAGGTGACAGGTTGCCTGGGAGCCGGAGGTGACCCTGACCTTGGAGATACGCGGAAGGGTAGCAAAGACTGAGAGCTTCCAGAGTCCAGAAGGCCTTTCCTCTCCCGGGTTTTTCATATTTGTATATAATTATTATGGCCATTCCCTTCCTCACGTTCTACTATTGCCCTCTCTCATCCTCCATTTTATACCTACTGAGCCCCATTCCTCACAAGCTCCATATATAATACACACACACACACACACACACACATATATATAATATTATATATCCATGAGCCCCATTCCTCACAAGCTCCATATATATAATATATATACATATATACACATATATAATATATATCCATAATATATAATAAAACATATATAACAAATTATATATATTATATATAATATATGTACATATATTTGTGCACACGTGTGTGTGTGTGTGTGTGTGTGTGTGTGTGTGTGTATGTGTGTGTGTGTTATTTTTAAAGGATCCATTGAGAGTTTGGTTTTGTTTGGTTTTGTTTTCTGTTTGTCTGATTGTCTCTGTTTTGTTTTGTTTTTTCAAGACAGGGTTTCTCTGTGTAGCCCTGGCTGTCCTGGAACTCACTCTGTAGACCAGGCTGGCCTTGAACTAAGAGATCTGCCTGTCTCTGCCTCGTAGGGCTGAGATTAGAGGTGTGCACCACTCCACATGGCCTGGACCCAGAGTTTAATTAGGGTGCCTGCATGGCCATGGTGGGGGAGTATTTATTTGAGCATGAACAACTTCCATTCAAATGAATTTAAACCCCTTCCCCCACCCTGCTGCATTTTTATACAGCATGCATGTGCATGTGCATGCCCTATAATGGCACATGTGGGAGTCAGAGGACAGCTAGTGGGACTGGGTACCCCTCCACCGTGTGGGTGCCGGGGACTGAAGTCAGATCACCAGGCTTAGAGGCAGTGCTTTTACGAGCTGAGTCACCTAAACAGGGCAGCCAGCATTTACTACTTTATGGATACTTCTTTCTTCCACCCTTCTCCATCCCTTTTCTTCCACTCATTCAACCCCCTAGCACTAGGGGATAAGAAAGGATACAAAGGACAGCAGGTGACATTATCATTAGACTGTTTCCTGCTGATGAGGGGCATTGAGTTCCTCGGGGCCAGTTTGATCTTCTCCAGCAGAATATCTAGTTTCTTACTGCTTCTTCATACTTTACTACTTAACCAGCAGCAACCAACCAACAGCCTGCCCCTCAAGGCCCTAGCATTTATAGACCCTACCCTTTGGAAAGTCCCCAGAATTCCAAACGTCACACAATGGCAGAAACTCTCTGCCCTGGCAGAATCACACCCCTGCTAGAGCCGGAGGCAAATCATAGTCAGTGCTGTGGATAGCCTGAAGCAGCCCCACATCCCACACCTGGGATTAAGACAAAAGCAGAGTCTTATTTATGTGTTTTTTAAAGAAACCAAACTTCTCACTACTCAAATTCTCTCTCTCTCTCTCTCTCTCTCTCTCTCTCTCTCTCTCTCTCTCTCTCTCTCTCAGAAACTGTTGTTCCTGAAAGCATTTGTCCCTGCTTCCTCCACTTCTGGATCTCTCTGTCTACTTATACCTGCACAACACCACCCTCCCTGACTCTGACGGTTTCCTCCAGCCCTCACCTTTTCCTGCCTGTTTAGAATGCTGGTTCTCAGGCCTCCATCTAACCTCTGTTATGTGTTGCTGCAGGTAAAATGTCTACCCTATCCATACTAGTGTCTAAGAAGCATTAACTATTAGTTCTTCCTATCAAACAATGTAAAACTTATGTTTACAAGGAATTTTCTTAAATCTCTCCCGACTTTGAAAATTTTTATGCCAATGTTTTAACCACTCCCACCCCCAACCGTATAAAATTTTGTTTACACAAAGGCCCTGCTCCAGTCTCAGAATTGAAGAGGTCAGCCCCTTCCTTCCCTGGCCCTGCATTTCCCATTTCTGGAATCATTTAAAGCTAGCCAATCACAGAAGACTGTGAGGTCAGACTTCAGCCAATGGAGTTGGGATAAAAACAAAGTGTACTTCCTGGCTTGGCATACTTGCTCTTCAGAACATGCTCTCAAGAATATATAATCAAGAATATGGTCCCCAAAATTAAAAATAATAAATAAAAATAAATGAAATGAAAAAAGAGTATGGTCCCAGGTGTGGTGACATGTGGGCCAAGTGGAACCCTGCCACCAGATAGAAAAACTGGTAACGTCCGGCAGATTAAGACCCCAGCAATTCTTATAATTGGGAACAGTTGGCATTTGAGTCTGTTCCCAAACCAGTTCCTGTCATGGAGCATGTGACCACAATTCCCCTCTAAGAGGACCATGACAACTGGTCATGTAACATAGAAACCCAGAGTTCTCCATGCTAATGAGGTATCTAGATGGGTCCTGAGGGTCATCCCTTCCTGCAAAAGGTATGTAATCTTTAGTTCACCCTGACTAGTTCACCCTGACTAAGTTGTTTGCATCCATTTCCACCATGAATCAACAGTTTGAACAAGCAAGGACTGTCTCCTCAAGGACTACCGTGGAAGAAGGCCTTCATCATACTGAGCCTCGCCTAAGTCTCCCACAGAAGGCCCCGCCACACTCCTGGCACTCACCCTGAGCTAAGCCGAAATCCCTCTGCTGCTTTCCCTATAGACCCCAGCTGTTTCAGCCATGTGCTCTCTCGGCTCCTCTATTGGATATCTCTCTGTCTCTTGGTTCTTGTGTCTCTTGTGTGTGCGTGTGCACGCGTGCGCGCATACACATACACACCTCCTCTCTCTTCTCTCATGGACTGGTTCCATCCTCTTGCAGATGCCCTGGCTGTACTCTCCCTCAATCTACAATAAAACCCTCACCCTCAACCATGCCTTACATCAGTCATTACGTTTCAGCCGAGAGTTGACTTCGAGAAGTCCTTTTCTGATCACTATGCATCCAGCCTTCTATGGGCCTCCCTAAGTGCACGTTAAGGCTACTGAGACAACTTGGCAGTGAAGGCCACCAAGCCTGACATCTACCTGCGCACCATCTCCTGGGCCTCAACATGTTGTCCTCTGTTCTCCAAGGGTGTGTAACAGCATGCACACGTGTGTGCATACACACAGCCTCTAATTTAACAAAGAGAACAGAAGTTGGGGTGGGAGGCTGGGGTTGTAGCTAAATTGATGTAGTGCCTATTTAACATGTAGGAGATCCTGCATTCCTCCTTCAGCATTGCCAGAAGTTAGTTAGTTAATTAATTAATTAATTAAAAAGAAAACCTTAAGGTGGATTTGGTGGTGCACATTAATCTTAGCTTGTGGAGGAGGGCAGGAAGGCTCCAGTTCAAGTTCACCTTCATTGCATAGTGAGTTAGAAGCTAACCTAGACTCCATGAGACCACATCTCCATAAACTAAAAAAAAAAAGTGAGCCAGGCATGGTGGCACATGCCTTTAATCCCAGCACTCGGGAGGCAGAGGCAGACAGATTGCTGAGTTCAAGACCAGCCTGGTCTACAGAGTGAGTTCCAGGACAGCCAGGACTACACAGAGAAACCTGTCTCGAAAAA
>NC_034595.1:90082418-90094061 GCF_900095145.1 Mus pahari
AGCCCTGGCTGTCCTGGAACTCACTTTGTAGACCAGGCTGGCCTCGAACTCAGAAATCCGCCTGCCTCTGCCTCCTGAGTGCTGGGATTAAAGGCGTGCACCATCACACCCGGCTTATTTGCTTATTTTTGAGACAAGATCTCACTGTGTACCCTGGCTAGTCTGGAACTCCGTATGTATAGATCACTCTGGCTTTGAACTTATAGAGATTCACCTGCCTCAGCTTCCTGCGCACTAACAAATCTTTTGAAAAGTTAAAGAAATAAAATCAGTGATTCACAAATGAAAAATACGTTTCTCAAAGCTGAAATTACAAACAGGGAAAGGAAGGAAGCTCAAACAAACAAAAAACCTCTGTGCTTTTGAGTTGGAAATAAGGTTTCAGGTAAACTTAGGAAATATCTAATATAATTTAACCATAGATGTAGAAACCAGGCACTGTTCTGCATGACCGTAATCCCAGCTCTGAGGAGGCTGACACAGGAGGGTTGCACATTTGAGGCTAGTCTTGGGTACATAGAAAAACCCTGTTCCTGGCAAAAAGGAGGAGAAATAGCATTGGCTAGAGAGCTTGCTCAGCCGATCATGTTACGCAAACACAAGGACCTGAATTTGAATCCTGAAGAAAGACCCACAGGAAAAGCCAGGCATGACTGATCTTTCATGCATATAACACCAGTCCTGTGGGATGGTTACTACAATTAGCTGCCTGCCAGCTTAGCTATAAGTTCAGTAAGAGATCCTGCCTCAAAGAAATAAGGCAAAGGTAATCGAAGACACCTTGTGGCCATCTCTGGCCTTCACCTATGCACACATGCATGCACACAAACACCCACACATGTGCACTGTGGTGGTTTGAAAAGGAATGGCCCCCATAGGCTCATATATTTGAATGCTTGCTCATTGGGGATGGCAGGACTTGGGAGGGACTGGGAGGTGTGGCCTTTCTTGCATTAGGTGTGGTCTTCATTGGAGGAAGTGCGTATTTCAGAAGCCTGAGCCAGGCCCAGTGGCTCTCTCTCTCTCTCTTTCTTCCTGTTGTCTGTGAATGCAGATGGGTAACTACCTCTCCAGCACCATGTGTGCTGGCCGGCCACCATGCCTCCCATCATGATGATGATGGACCCCCCCCCTCCCTCTGAACCCATAAGCCAGGCCATTTCTTTTTATAAGAGTTGCCTTGGTCATGGTCTCTTCACAGCAATTGAACACTGACTAAGACAAGAATACAACAAATGCAATAATTAGATAAATATGCAGCCCTCATGTGTATATAAGTTGACCCTAACCAGAACCAGAGCCATCTCTCTAGCCCCCAGATACCATTTTCTAAACTGTCTTTGGAGGCTCCTAAGTAAAGTTCTGTTAGCTTAAAGTGGTGAGACATATCTGTAATCCCAGCAGAGGTGTCTGGGCCAGCCGGGACTACATAGTGAGATCCTGTCTCAAAGATAAATAATAAGCACCATAGGTCCTTAGAAAAACAGCTAAGACCCCCAGACTTGGACAGGGGAGGATACAAGATAAGCCTAGAGTATCTTGGGTCACAAAATAAGGTCATTTTCAAAAAAATGACAGCGATATGCCCAAAAACAAAACAAAACAAAAAAACTTTTTAAGGTTTGTGTGTGTGTGTGTGTGTGTGTGTGTGTGTGTGTGTGTGTAATGGGGTCTCACTATGTAGTCTGAGCTACCTCAGACTCATAGAGAACTATCTGCTTCTGCTTCCTAAGCGCTGGAATTAAAGGTGTTTGCCACCACACCAGGCACTGAAGACTTTCGTTCATGTGTATGTTTATATGTCCCAGTGAGTAAAGGAGCACTGTGTGTTTGTGTGTGTGTGTGCGCGCGTGCACATGCTTGTAGGCAGAGAGGCCAGGAGGTGTCTGATTCCCTGGGATTGGAGTTACTAGTGCTTGTGAGCTGGCATGTGGGTGTTAGGAACCAAACCCAGGTATTCTGTAAGAGTGGCACATTCTTGCCAAGCCAGCTCCGCCCACTCCCCACATACCCCGTTTGTTGTTATTTTGCTTTGCTTTGTTTTGTTTTTTAGATGAATCTCATGTGATCTTGGCTAAGCTAGAACTCATAACGTAGCCAAAGCTAGCCAGGAATCCCCGATCCTCCTGTCTCTACCTCCCAAATTCTGGTTCCAGGAGATCTGTACCACCACTCCAGGCTCCAAACTTTTATAGCCCACAAGTTACCTTGAAGGCTGGCTCTTGACTGGATCTCTGAGCAAGCTGACCAAGCTCAGGAGCACGCAGGCCTCTAGTCACCAGGCACTGGCTTCACAGAGAGTGCACTTTACATTTCAAATAAGTAAAACGGTAAAACTATTTCGAAGCAAGACAACCAATATCCGTGCTGAAGAAAAAGTAAAACGTCAGAGCTATGACATAAGTAGAGCAGCCTTTAGTGTCACCTGATTCAACATCCAGAAACAATGCCTTTGTCTGAGTTACAGGATTGGAAAGGCAGAGTCCAGGGGTGACTGGACTGCCTTCTGTTTAGCACCTACATAAATAATGTTGCCACTGACTGCTCTCCTGCCCTCCCTTCAATTAAAAACAGATTCCTCCTTTTTTTTTTTTTTAAGATTTTTATTTATTTATTATCTGTAAGTACACTGTAGCTGTCTTCAGACACTCCAGAAGAGGGCGTCAGATCTCATTAAGGATGGTTTGAGCCACATGTGGTTGCCGGGATTTGAACTTTGCACCTTTGGAAGAGCAGTCGGGTGCTCTTATCCGCTGAGCCATCTCACCAGCCCCAACAGGTTCCTCCTTAAAGAGGACTTCGCACCTTCTATTTCATATCTTCTTTCCTCGAGAGGGATGTATCCTGTGGCTCCCTCTGAAATGTACCCAGGACTGTATAGATACCGCCTACTGCTTCATTCGGTTCCAGAACCTAAGTGAGCAACACACACACACACACACACACACACACACTCACACACACACANCACACACACACACACACACACACACACACACTCACACACACACATACACACACACACACACACACACACACACACACACACACACACACCTGAACACCGATTAAGGGCCAGAGAGATGGCTCAGTGGCTAAAGGCACTTGCTGTGTGAGCCTGATGACCCCAGGTTTAAAAAACCAAAAAAACCAAAAACAAAGCTGTAACCCCAGCACTCCTGAAGTAAGACAGGAGGTAGGTATTTTTCTACTTTCTTTCTTTCTTTCTTTCTTTCTTTCTTTCTTTCTCTCTCTCTCTCTCTCTCTCTCTCTCTCTTTCTTTCTCTCTCCCTCCCCCTCTCTCCCTCCCCCTCCCTCCCTCCTCTTTCTTTCTTTCTTTCTTTCTTTCTTTCTTTCCTTAGTTTTTTGAGACAAGGTTTCTTTGTGTAGCCTTGGCTGTCCTGGAAGTCACTCTGAAGACCAGGCTGGCTTCGAACTTACAGAGATCTGCTGGGATTAAAGGCATGTCCACTATGCCCCATGTCTACCCTTAATCTTCTTTTCATATATGTGTATATATATATATTTTTTTCTTTTTTTATAAAGAACACTTCTTATGCAATTAGTTTATTTAGTGGAGAAAATCTTTCTAAACATGGAATCCAATGATGAAGATGCAGAAGTATTTTTTTGTCAGGCAACAGCAGGACCGGGCATCTGCTTCTAAGCTGCCCCTGGTTCACAGTCACAGAAGACTTGTATTGGCACCCAAGTCTTGTCTAAGGGGTTGGTTGGTTGGTTTTGTTTTGTTTGCTTCTAGACAGGGTCTTATGTAGCAGAGGATGCCCTTGAACTCCTGATTCTCAATTCTCTGCCTTCTGAATGCTCGGGGTTAGACCACCAAACTGTCAGCTTCTAATACATTGTTTTTTTTAGATTTATTTATTTATTATAGGTAAGTACACTGTAGCTGTCTTTAGACACTCCAGAAGAGGGCGTCAGATCTTGTTAAGGATGGTTGTGAGCCACCATGTGGTTGTTGGGATTTGAACTCTGCACCTTTGGAAGAGCAGTCGGGTGCTCTTACCTGCTGAGCCATCTCACCAGCCCCAAACTGTCAGCTTCTAAAGTCACCTGGTCACTTGGGACACTAATGGCTGGGTAGCAGAGGGTCTGTCAATTACTGAAACTCGAGGTCAATCTCTCCCTGCCCCTTGCTTTCTTGGGGGCAGAACCTACGGCCTCAAGAATCTCGGCAAGCCCCTACCCACAAAGCCCAGCTCTTTTATAAACCTTAACGTGTGTGTTTGCGTAGATGTGTTTGCATATCCAAGTTTTCTAAAGGGCCTCCCTCACCCCCCTCGCCCCCCACCCCTGCTTTCTTCACATTCTCAAAGGGACCTACTGTGCCAGAAAGTTCAAAACAAAACAAAACAAAACAAAACAAAAAACACTTTGGTCCTGAGCCAAATGCAGGTCTTGGGCAGGATGCCAGTCTCCAGCAGAGGGCAGTGGCACCTGTAGTCACTTTGACCTTGACCTTGGTTATGAAGAACTTCCCAGGGTGAGCAAGCCTGGCCTAACCCAAGGGCTTCAAAAAAAAAAAAAAAAAAAAAAAAAAAAATTCTAACCTTCCTTTGCTTCTCTCTCTGGGGTTGCCTTGAAAATTCCATCTCTGACCCCCAGAGCCACATTAGAGTCCAAGGCCAGTGAACTCCACGCTTCTCAATGCAGAGACAACTTTGACTAAACCATGTCTGGTTTTCTTGTCTGGATCTGAAGGAAAGGGGCAACATTGCTATGTCTCCCCACTGTGTATTCGTCAGGGTTCTGTAGGAACAGAACTGATAGAATGAGTCTACAGAGACAGAAAGAGGATTTATTAGAATGGCTTACAGGCTGTGGTCCAGCTAGTCCTAAAATGGCTGCCTAGCAACAGAAGGACCAAGAATCCGGTAGTGGTTCAGTCTGCTGGATGTCTCGGCTGGTCTTCAGCTTACGCCGGAATCCTGAAGCATTCGGCTCTAATGTCGGTGAAAGAATGAACTTGTCAGAGAGAACAAAAGCAAGCAGGCAAAGAGAGCGAGCGAGCGAGCTTCCTCCATGTCTTTTATATCGGCTTCCAACAGAAAGGGTGACCTGGATTAAAGGTGCATCTTCCCACTTCAAATGATCCAGATTAAAAGTGGGTCTTCCCACTTGAAATGATTTAAGTAAGAAAAATCCCTTCCGGGTTTATCCAGCCATTTGGATTTTAGTTAATTCCAGATGCAGTCAGGTTGACAACCATGAACGGCCATCATACCCCGGGAAGGAATTTTAGCAGGGCTAACTCTCCATCGGAGAGCCTTCCTCTGTGGAGCCTTTTCCAGCTGACAAGCGATGAATTGTACAAATTAAGTTTCAGAAAGACAGAGAGAAGAAGCTACACAGATAACTGGGCAGATTCTAAAGGGCCCAGAGAGGTGTAAATGCAAAAATCCTGGGGCAGTGATCTTCTGAGTTCTTTGGAGGCACAGGGTGGTTGGAATGACATGCATAAGCCAAGCTAGGGGAAACACACAGGAGTCTTAGACGCCCCCCCCACCCCCCCGCCAAGGCTTTGCCTTTTCTCTGAATGGGATGGGAAGACATTAGAAGTGTTGGAAGAGACATCACAGGTGATTCCATTTGTTTGGTTGTTTATTTGGTTGGTTAGTTTTGAGAGACAAATTTCCTTTGTGTAACCTCCCTGGTTGTCCTAGAACTGGATTTGTAGATCATGCTGGCCTTGAACTCACAGTGATCCACCTAACCTGTGCCTTCCTAGGTCTGGAGTTGCACCACCGTGCCCAGCTTTGCAGGTACGTTTTATAAGACCCTTGCTCGGCACTGGGCATAGAATGGTAGGCACAAGGTCGGAAGCAGAATCAGGTAGACATCGGCAACTCTGCAAAAAAAAAAAAAAAAAAAAAAAAAAAAAAAAAAAAAAAAAGAACAAGGAGAGGACGCTGTAGATTCCCAGCCCTTGGGCTGGTGAGGTGCTCTGCAGATAAAGGTACTTCACCACTAGGTGTGCTATCATAAGACTTTAATTCCAGCAGAGGCAGGTAGATCTCCGTGAGTCTGAGGCTAGCCTGGCCTACAGAGTGAATTCCAGGCCAGCCTGA
Source organism: Mus pahari (assembly GCF_900095145.1). Classification (NCBI taxonomy): domain Eukaryota; kingdom Metazoa; phylum Chordata; class Mammalia; order Rodentia; family Muridae; genus Mus; species Mus pahari. The sequence goes on from NC_034595.1 coordinate 90,088,508, forward strand.
GTTCTGTAGTGAGAGCCTGACTCTAAATAACTTAAGTAAGTACAAAGCACTTGCTGCCAAACCTAACAACACGAGTTCGATTCCTGGAGTGGTGGAAAGGAGAGAAGTGACTCCCCAAAAAGTTGTCTTTGGACCTAAATAAACATTCGCTTGTTCAAACATACACAATCTCTCTCTCTCTCTCTCTCTCTCTCTCTCTCTCTCTCTCTCTCTCACACACACACACACACACACACACACACACACACACACCCCTTAATAAATAAAATGTGAGAAAAAAAAGATAGCTCTCTGTATCTGTAGATTCTAAACCTATGTATTTGCCCAATTATGGGTTAAAATAAATGTAAACATATGTAGTTGTAGAGTGTGTGTCCAGTGTGTGCAAGGCCCTGGTTATGATCCCTAGCCCTGCATTCTCAAAAACAAAAACCCTGTGGTTAGACTGAACATGCATCCCTCGCTATTCCCTAAACAACACAGTATTAACGCTTGCGTTGTATGAGGCCAACATGACGGCTAGGCGGATGGAGGTGTTTGCCACCATTCCTGATGACCAGAGCTCAGTTTCTAGTAATCCAGTGGTAAAGAGTAAACACTGACTCGGGAACGTTTCTCCTCTGTTCTTTCTCCTCCTGAGTGCTTCGGCATCTGGGTATGTGTGCACGCACACGCACAATAACAATAAATAAGTGCAATGAAGAATTTCACAAAGAATAAAAATAAAAAATAAAAATAAAAAGAATTTCACATAGTTATTATTATTATTATTATTATTATTATTATTATTTATAAACAAATCTATAACAGGAGGTTACATGCTCATCCCCAGCATTCTATATTAGGGAGTTTAAACTTCTGTGAGTCATGGTAGCCAGTGTTGGAGAGTCCTGGGACTAGTTCCCACGGATTCCAAGGGGTCATTTTTTAAGCTCCCCATTTTTTATCTCCAGCTGCAACCCCTCCCTGCTTGCTCTGTTCGCTCACTGGAATGTTGACTTAGCGTGAGCGCCTTAGAAATCCCAGCCTGAGGCAAAACTTCCAACCCACTCTCTATGAGAGAAGAGGGAGGGGGGAAAGGGAAAGGGAAGAGCGACTGGGCAAAGCAAACACAAGGTGGTCCCGGAGTCAGCCACGCATGCTCATGCGCAGGACAACAAAGCTGGGTTCTCAGTCACACAAGGCTATCTCCGCCAGCACTTCTGCATCCTAAGAAAGAGACAGTACAGAGCTGGGGAGCTGGCTCAGTGCACAAGTGCTTGCTGCGCAGGCATGAAGTCCTTAAGCTCAGAAGCCCAGCACCCATGTGAAACCAGATGTGGTATCTCACTTCTGTAACCCCCAGCGCTTTTATGGCACGGGAGATGGGAGATGGAGACTGCAGAACCCCCGGATGCTCAGAGGCTGCTCACCTAGTGCAATTAAAGACTCTGTCTTCCGTAGGGAGGAAGTAGAGGGCTGACACCGGAGGTTGTCCTTTGACCTCCGCACGCACGTGACATACAAATAGTTAAAAATGAGGAACGAAAGAATGATAGGGTTGGGAGGGAGGGAGGGAGGAAGAGAGTCGGGCTGGGGAAAGGCTCCGTGAGTAAAGCACCCTCGAAGGCACCAAAATGCAGGAATGTTCACGTCCCTCATGTAAAATCAATAGTGTGCTGAGAGCATGAGGTAGACTTCACATCGATGAAAAGAGGGCGTGCTTTGATCTTAGGATTCGGAGGAGACTAAGACGGGAGAGTCAGGAGTTTAAGGACAGTGTGGATGCACAGTATGACTCTACCTCTCCAAAAGGAAGCAAGACAAAACACACAGTTATCGAACCTAGGTCAATAAAAGCCTAGCGAATCGACCCCTGCAATCAGCATCAAGGCAGTAAGTAGCATTGGTGACATTGGAAAGGATGTCACGCACAGAGTGACTGGAACCTAACTGACCAGAGCCAAAAGCGGAGGGGAGAGTGGGGGAGGGGCAGGTCTGGATGACGAGGGCAGACCCTCTCTTTCATTGACTTTTGAGACAGCATCTCCTGTAGATCAGGCTGGTCTCAAACTTGCTATTGTACCCGAGGATGGACCTTGAGCTCTTCGGTTCCTCCCCCATCTGTCTCCTAACTGGTGGGCTTGTGTGCCAGCACCACCACGGTCCGTTTATGCAGCTCTGAGACTCGAACTTGAGGCTCACAAGCACTCTTCCGACTGACTTAAATCTACCCAGCCCACGCACGACATCATGTGAGCTTTCTTCTATAAGGGAAGAGTAACTTGGGAAAGGGGGCAAGGTTGTAGTGGGTGTGTTATGCATGGGAGAAATAATCAATCACTTGTTTGCTTGGGCACAACATTGAATCAGCAGAAGAGGCAGGCGGATCTCTGAGTTCGAGGCCAGCCTGGTCTTCAGAGTGAGTTCCAGGGCAGCCAGGGCTACACAGAGAAACCCTGTCTCAAAAAACAAAACAAAGCAAAACAAAACAAAAACAAAAATGGGGGAAAAAACTCAGCAGAGATGGTAGAAGTAATATTAAAGATGATAGTGATTGTGATGGGTAAGATTGAGAAGAAGCAAGGGAGGGAAGGAAGGCGAAAGAAAAGAGAATGGAGGGGGAGTGTCTGGAAATCCCCAGAAGAAACACTGAGATCTGAGGTCTGGGGACCTGGAGGCAGGAGTTTGCTTTTGAGGGAAAGGGAATGCTAGCCATCTGGAATCTCCTCGCCATGGCTGCCTGTGTCTCTGGGGCCCAACTTTGAAAGTTGAATACTTACTTTCTGATGTGGTTACGATCCCCGAGCCTGCAATCTGTCCCCAAGAGTATTTAATTAAATGGGAATCTGGTATGCATCTGTGACTAATTAATGCTGATCAAAAACAATTAAATATTAAATGTCACCGCTGTTACCTGGTTCCTCACCAATAATTGCAAAAGGCTGAATGTAATTATCAAGTTTTGACCTCGTGGGAACCAAATTCATGTTAAAATAACGAAAAACCAAAACGGGGCTAATGAAAGGGTGGGCTTTGTGAATTTAAAAATGTACCTTGGGGTAGGGATGTAGATCACCGGTAAAGCAATTACCTAGCTATGCATGGGGCCTGGGGCTCCATCCCCAGCTCTACAAAAGAACAATACCAAACAACCCCTCCACACATGTGAACAAATGTACCTATTTGAAGCTACAAAATGCTAAGTATCAGGGCAGAGGTTTCTGGGGGTTCTCTTCCTCAGCCTCTGGCTCTACAAAGACCCCNCCCCCCCCCCCCAAGAATGGAAGCTCTACTCATCAAGACAGTAAACTTGGTTTTTAGATTTATTTTCATTTTATGTGTGTGTTTCCCTGAATGTGTGTGCACCACCTTTGTGCAGTACCCACAGAGGCCAGAAGGGGGAAACAGATTCCCTGGAATTTGATGTTTTAGGTGGTTGGGAGCAACCGTGTGTGTGTGTGTGTGTGTGTGTGTGTGTGTGTGTGTGTGTGTGTGTGTGTGATGGGAATAAGACCTGGGTCCTCTGCAACAACAGCCAGAGCTGCTAACCTCTGAGCCATCTCGGGTCCACAGTAAGCACCTTTTGACAGTTCTTTTTATGCTAAAAGGGTTTCAGTGACTGCTCTGTGGGCTAGACAGAGTGGTTTGATCAGGTGTTTAACAAGGACTTCATTCGGGCAAGTTCCATGCTAAGCTCTGGTGATAAACACCTAGAGGTTGTACAATATCAATAGAATGGAATAAACTAAACCCCAAAGCCTGCACACAGTGAACTCTGTCTTCAGAATCTAGGTGGACGACTAGGCTTTTGTTCCCTAGAGAGTATCCATTGTCACTGCACGAAGAACCTTGTGGGCAGCTCCGGTGTCTAACTCAGTAGCTGAGGGCTTGACCTGCTTGTCTGTGGTGCAAGGTTCAGCATACCCCATGTCACAAAAGGAGATCCCAAGGACGTGGCCTTGTTTCTCCCTGTGTTCTCAGTGTCCCTTGGGTAGGGGTTACTCTCTCCTAGTTTCCTAGGCAATGCTCTTGTTTCTATCCCATTTCCTAATTCCATCCTGTTGTTAGTTTGGTTTTCTTTGAAGTATTTATTTCATTTATGAGTACACTGTCCCTGTCTTCAGATACATTAGAAGAGGGCATCGGATCCCATGACAGATGGCTGTGAGCCACCATGTGGTGGCTGGGAATTGAACTCGGGACCTCTGGAAGAGCAATCCATGCTCTTCACCACTGAGCCATCTCTCCACCCCCTTGTTTGTTTTGAACACAGGCTCTCTCTCTCTATAGCCCAGCATCTCAGGCTAGCCTAAAACCCATTTGTGTTCCCTACAGCTGTGTGCCTTTCTTTTGCCTCTCTTCCCTCCTCTCCATTTTGGAAAGAGACTCAGTTAACCCAGGCTAACCTCAGACTTAGCTGCTATGAATCCTAGGGCAGCCTTGACCTTGAACTGCCTCTGCCCCTAAGTGCTGGTATTCTGGGCACATGCCTTTGTTTCCATTTCCTATACTGTTTGTCTTAGGGTGGTTATTTTATTTTATTTTTTTGTGGTTCTGTATTTTTGAACCCAAGCTCCACACAATAAACAAACACTCAAAATTGTAAAGCTATAATGCTTTGGAGGTAATTTGGTTTTGTTTGTTTGTTTAAGGAAGCAACAGTGGCTTTATTCTACTATCTCAAAGCTGCAGGCCAGCACCACTACCCACCCTTATGGTCTTAGTGAGAGGCAAGTTACATCTAGTGGATCCCAGAGATAGGCTACTCCCCAGGGGAACAGTGTGTCTGTGGGGGTGAGACTCAAGGACAAAGACCCAAAGCAATGGCCTGGAACTCTGTGGCTGCTGGGATCCAGAGAATGAGTCATGGCCAGCAGACCAGCAGAAGGATGGGTGGAGGAGAGACTGTGTCTGCAGCCAAAGCAAAGAGACTTGAGAACCAAGAAATGTCTGCACAAGGAGTATCCGGGTGGAAAAAGCAAGGAGGTGGTCGGGAAAGGTTCCAGAGACAACCCGGGGGTGTGTGCTGTATGACTTTGAATCACATCCTGGCCCGGGCTAGATATGACACTCCTGGCCATTAAAGAGAAGTCAGTGGATTGGCAGCGTGACAGTTCCCCCTCAGCCCCTCTCCAAAGTGACACGTGGGGCCGGGAGTGTGGCTCAGTTGGTAGAGTGCTTTCCCAGTGGGCGCCAAGCCTTCTGTGTGAACTGGTGTGATGGGAGCGGAGGTGGAGGATCAGAAGTTCAAGGTCATCTTCATGTATTATTATTTAAAGAGAAAAAAAAAAGGAGCAAAGTGATCAGAGAGATGGTTCAGCAGCTAGGAGCATGCTCTCTTCTTCCGGAGTATAAGGACTATAAATATGAGTCTTTTCTATCTGGAATCATAAAACTGGGTGTTTATAACAAGAAATTCAAATCTTTATGTTATTGTTTGCTTTGGTTTGGTTTTTCGGGGTAGTATTTCTCTGTGTAGCCCTGGATGCCTCTGCCTCTCTGCCTCTCTGCCTCTCTGCCTCTCTGCCTCTCTGCCTCTCTGCCTCTCTGCCTCTCTGCCTCTCTGCCTCTC
>NC_034595.1:90094151-90106704 GCF_900095145.1 Mus pahari
CTCTCTGCCTCTCTGCCTCTCTGCCTCTCTGCCTCTCTGCCTCTCTGCCTCTCTGCCTCTGCCTCTGCCTCTGCTGGGATTAAAGGTTTACACCTCCATGCTTCTCCTGGAATTCAAACCTTTTAATTTCTACCACCTCCTATGCAAATATTTTAACCACCTCTTCCCTCACCCCACCCCCACCCTGGTTTACACAAAGACCCTCCTGCACTTTTGGAACTGAAGTGAATTAGCCCAGCCCTTTCTGTTTTCTCCACTCCTATGCTCCAATTCCTTTAAAACCAGCCCACCTCTAAAAACTATGAGGTCAGACCCCAGCCAATGGGAAATGACACAGTCACTACCTTCCTCAGAAAACAAAAACAAAAACCAAGTGTCCTTCTTGGCTCAATATTCTTGTTCTGCCAAACTCACACTCTTGATCAAGTCTGCTTTATGGAGATACCTCAGTTGGAGTAGTGATCTCTTTATGAACCAAATGCTTCTTGTTGTTGAGATAGAGGCTCACTATGTAGCCTTGGATGGCACTGAACTCAAAGAAATCCACCTGCCTCTGCCAGCCCAAGCATTGGAATGAAAGGCATATGCTATGGTTCCTGGCTCTGAACTTATTTCTAATTCAGAGGACCTGAGTTAGATCTCCAGGACCCATGTCAGGTGGCTCACAACTGCCTGTAACTCCAACTGTTACATTGTTGCATGGTAGAGACCGGAAGACCACTCAGCACAGCCAATGGCCAAACTGAGAGTCTGTGTTAAGCTGGCTGGCCTCTCCTGGAGAGAGGCACTTCTCACAGAGAAGCCTTGAATGTATTTACAGGAGATTTTAAAGGCAAAGAGCACAGAAAAAAAATGATATCCTGGTTGGCAGTTGAAGGGACAAGTCAAGCAAGCAAGCAGTTTAACAGAAGCCAAAACATGCAGTTAGCTGAGGCATTTTAGCCTTGAGAGTTTCTAGAACAGGGTTGGTTATTTTTCCACGGGACTTCTCACAGTGGGAGTAGAAAAGGGAGGGAGTTCAGTTTCAGTTTAAACTGCTTCCAGTTGAGACAAAATGGAGAGACTTCTGCCCTGTAACAGACATCTGCAGTCACATGCGCATACCCACAAACACATACATTGATTAATTATATTAATCAAATATTAATTAAAGATAATAAAATAATTCTTAACTCTTAGAAAAAGGAAAGAAAACAAGGGGGCAAAGCACGAAGAGATGAAAATCTTTGGAACTTTTAATTTTGGGGTCAGTGAACTAGCTCACTGCCTAAAGGCATGAGCCTGACAGTGTAAGTTTGATCCTTGAAGCCCTCCACAGAAGGTGAGAACTGATTTCCAAAAGTAGTCCTTGGACTTCCACACATGTCTTGGCACAATTACACTGCCTTTCCCAAAGTCACTATATGTGTATACATATACATATACATATACATATATACTTTATTTTTAAAAATTTTTTTTATATATAGGGGTTTTTTGCTTGCATGTATGTATGTGTACCATATGTGTGCCTAGTGCCTGTGGAGGTCAGAGGAAGGTGTTGAATTATTTGAAACAGGCTGAAGAGATGGCTCAGCGGCACTGACTGCTCTTCCAAAGGTCCTCAGTTCAAATCCCAGCAACCACATGGTGGCTCACAACCACCTGTAATGAGATCTGACTCCCTCTTCTGGTGTGTCTGAAGACAGCTACAGTGTACTTACAGATAATAAATAAATAAATCATTTTTTTTTTAATTCTTTGGAACTGGAGTTACAGGTTGTTGTGGGTCATGATGTGGGTGCTGGGGACTGAACCTGGGTCCTCTTCAAATGCTCTAACCCTCTAAAGCCACTGGGCTCTGGAAGTGGCCTTAGGAAACAAACTGAAATGGCCGTTGGCTCTGTACCACCTGCCAAGTGTCTGTGGTGAAGCCGCTGTCCCTGTGGTTCACATTTTCACTGATGCTCAATGGGAAAGGAAAAGAGGGAGAGAAGCTGGTGAACCAGCACCAGGTACCTGAGGCTTCTGCTCTTGGGGGTTGGGTGGCTCTTTCAAGGGGTCGTGAGAACCCTACAGAAAGACCACGGTGTCTCATCAACGACAAAACGCTAGTGAGCTACCTAGAGCGATCTATTGACATGAAAGAAATTGTCAGGTATTTTCTTCCTTTCTTTCTTTCTTTCTTTCTTTCTTTCTTTCTTTCTTTCTTTCTTTCTTTCTTTCTTTCTTTCTTTTGAAACAGGAAGTCTCTGTGAAACTCACTCTGTAGACCAGCCTGGCCTTGAACTCAGAAATCCTCCTGCTTCTGCCTCCCAAATGCTGGGATGAAAGGCGTGCTCCACCACGCCCGGCGTACATGCTAGTTATTTTAACGTTGGTGCCTTGTTTTGTGTTGACTTTGTTGTCAGGCTGAAGTTTGAACCCAGAGCTTTGCAAATGCCAGTGCGGGTGCTGCACTTTACGTTTTGACTGTGCCAGACATTCTCCAGAAGCCTCAAGAGCACTGGAGTAAGGATGAGAAAGCTCACGGGACTCAAGAAGGTGGGGGGGGGGGGGGCGCTGTTGCTTTTGAAAGAGAAACACGGTGAAAATAGGGCTGGGCAACGGCAGAGCTGCCAAGAGCACAGCCTTCTATTCCAGGGGATCCAAGTGAGATTCCTGGCATCCACTGTGAACAGCTCACAGCCACCTACAAGTCCAGCTCCAAGAATGCCATGCCCTCCGATGACACACAGACTCATACAGGTGCGCACACACACACTCACGTATACATATACATAATCTTATAAAGCCAGCGCTATGAGCCCACACTCCGCTATCCCCTTACAGACTTGTGTTGACAAACTTCTTTATCACCATCAAAGAAACATCAAAGAAACAAAACAAAACAAAAAAACAAAACATACCACTATTTACTGGTGACCCAAAGTCATTATAAGAGGCATGACTAGGTCTTCGTCCGGCTCCTATGCTTGGCCATAATGACACTGAGCCGACTAAGAAGCCGGAGCTGAAACCTAGTCCTGAGACTGTTTGATCTGATATAAATGGCAGTCTTCAGGGGCTGGAGAGATGACTCACCGGTTAAGAACACTGACTGCTCTTCCGAAGTTCCTGAGTTCAAATCCCAGCAACCACATGGTGGCTCACAACCATCTGTAACAAGAACTGACACCCTCTTCTGGTATGTCTGAGGATAGCTACAGTGTATGTACGTATAATAAATAAATAAATAAATAAATAAATAAATAAATAAATAATAAATGTAGTCTTCAGAAAGACGTGGCTCTGACTCCTGTAGCATGGGATCTTAACTCCTTTAGGGTAAGAATGTCATGAGGAATCCGGGAAGCTGGCTATGTTAGTCAGGATTCCCCAGAAGAACAGAACTGATAGAATAAATGTTGGCATTTAGTCTAGGCTCCACTCTACAGTTACCTGGCAACAGCCAGGTGTGCCTGACTCACCATAAAAGGGGCGCTGCCTGCCCCCTCCTCTCTCTCTTGCCCTCTTGCTCCTGCTCCCCCTCTCTCCCCACTCCCCTCCCCCTCTCTCTCCGCATGCTCATGGCTGGCCTCTACTCCCCATCCATCTCTGCCTTTCTCTCAACTCCCCTCCCCATGTCCTGAATAAACTCTGTTCTGTACTATACCATCATATGGCTGGTCCCTCATGGGGAAGGGATGCTTCAACATGGGCCCGCAGAGGCACCCCCTTCCCCTACAGCATACCGCAACTCCACCAAACATATCCGTTCCTCTCTTTCTTTTCTTTTTTTTTTTTTTTTATAAAAGACAACAATAAATATAGAGAGAAGAGAAAGGGAGTTTATGAGAGCGGGTTTATGAGAGCTGACTGTCACCCAGCTAGTCCATCAATGGCTGTCTAGCAAAGGAAAGTCCAAGAATCCAGTAGTGGAATCAGTCCACAAGGCTGGATATCTCAGCTGGTCTTCAGTATATGCCGGAGTCTCAAAGAAGTAGGCTCTAATGCCAGTGAAGACATAGACCTGCCATGCAGAGCAAGGGCAAGCAGGCAGAGACAGCGCCTTCTTCCATGTCCTTTATGTCGGCTTCCAGCAGAAGGGTGGATCTGGGTCTTCCCACACTCTTCACAGAAAGTTTCTTCTGCTCTTGGACAGAGTGTCAGTTGAAAGGATTACTGCCGAAACTGTAACTAAAGGTGGCATTATGCTTCCAGAACAGTCTCAAGGAAAATATTGGAAGCTACAGTAATGGTTGTGGGACTAGGAGCCAAAGGAAAGGTTGGGGAGAGTCAAGGGGTCAGTGTGGAAGTTGGAGACAAAGTGTCTTAGTTAGGGCTTTACTGCTGTGAACAGACATCATGACCAAGGCAACTCTTAGAAGGACAGCACTTAATTGGGGCTGGCTTACAGGTTCAGAGGTTCAGTCCATTATCATCAAGGTGGGAACATGGCAGCATCCAGGCAGGCATGGTGCAGGAGGAACTGAGAGTTCTCCATCTTCATCTGAAGGCTGCTAGCAGAAGACTGCCTTCTAGGTAGCTAGGATGAGGGTCTTATAGCCCACACCCACAGAGACACACCTATTCCCACGGGACCGTGCCTTCTAACAGTGCCACTCCCTGGGCCAAGCATATGCAAACCATCACACAAAGTTCTTCTCCCAGAACATGGAGGCACCAAAGTAGGTCTATATGACAAAGATTATTTCTAATTTAGAGATGGTGACATTCTTGGAAAGTATGTGGACTGAATTCGCTGTGGAAATGGTGTCACATGAAGCTGCCATTCTCCCGATGTTCTGAACTATTTCATTATGTAAATTAGTTCCGTGGCTCTCTTTTATAATAAACTGATAGTGCCCAAACAAACTAACAGAGAAAGGCTCTTTCCACTTCAATGATTTAATTAAGAAAAAAGTCACCGGGCATGGTGGCACACGCCTTTAATCCCAGCACTCGGGAGGCAGAGGCAGGCAGATTTCTGAGTACGAGGCCAGCCTGGTCTACAAAGTGAGTCCCAGGACAGCCAGGGCTATACAGAGAAACCCTGCCTTGAAAAATGAAATAATAATAATAATAATAATAATAGGGCTGGNGANATGGCTCAGTGGTTAAGAGCACTGATTGCTCTTCCAGAGGTCCTGGGTTCAATTCCCAGCAACCACATGGTGGCTCACAACCATCTGTAATGGGATCCGGCGCCCTCTTCTGGTGTGTCTGAATACAGCAACAATGTACTCACATATATTCAATAAGTAAATCTTTAAAAAAAGAAAAGAAAAAAGTCCCACTGGGCAGTGGTGGCGTACACCTTTAATCCCAGCACTTGGGAGGCAGAGGCAGGCAGATTTCTGAGTTTGAGGCCAGCCTGGTCTACAGAGTGAGTTCCAGGACACAGAGAAATCCTGTCTCAAACAAGTAAACAAACAAACAAATCAGATGTAGTCAAATTGACAACCAAGAATAGCCATCACACTAGTAAAAGCTTTTTTCTCAGAAAAATGATTTTAGATACAAACAGTATATGATTATCCAGGAAGCAAAAAAAAAAAAAAAAAAAGTGAATTTTTACTGTCCCTCCAAAAAAAAATGTAATTAGGGAGATAGTTTAATTGGCAAAAATGTTAACTGTTCAAGCATGAGGACCTGAGTTTGAAACCTAAAACCCACATAAAAAAAGAAAAGAAAAGAAAAAAGAAAAGAATATCAGGAGTCTAGAGAGATTGCTTAATGGCTAAGACCACTGGATGCTCTTCAAGAGGGCCCAGATTTGGTTCCCAGCACCCACATGGATGCTTGCAACTATCTTTAACCCCAGTTCCATGGTATCTGATGCCCTCTTCTGGCCTCCATAGGTACTGCACACATCGGTACATGGACATACATGCTGGCCAAAAACCCATATAAATGCAATAATAATAAAAATATTATTTTTGTTTTTTGTTTTTTGGTTTTTGACAGGATTTCTCTGGGCAGCCCTGGTTGTCCAGGAACTCACTCTGCAGACCAGACTAGCCTCGAACTCAGAGGTCCACCTGCCTCTGCTTTTGGAGCGCTGGGATTAAAGGTATGTACTACTTGGCAATCTATTGGAGGTTTTCATTGGTGAATGATGGTAGTGGGTCTTTCTCCTACCAAGAAGCATTTTGCTGTTGAGCTTTGCATCAGAAGGAAATAGTCAATGCTGTTAAGATGTTAATCAATTTTAAAATGGATTTGTGCATCTCTTATTTGGGTTACCAGGGCCCGAGGCAAAGGGCAATCGAATATCATAGATTCACTACTCCCTAAGTCAGATTCTTTTTTTTTGTTTGTTTTGTTTTGTTTTTTTTTGTTTTTTTTCGAGACAGGGTTTCTCTGTATAGCCTTGGCTGTCCTGGAACTCACTTTGTAGACCAGGTTGGCCTGGAACTCAGAAATCTGCCTGCCTCTGCCTCCCAGAAATCTGCCTGCCTCTGCCTCCCAGAAATCTGCCTGCCTCTGCCTCCCAAATGCTGGGATTAAAGGCGTGTGCCACCACCGTCCGGCTAGCCAGATTCTTGATCTTCCCTGAAGCCCTAGACCTGTCCCTTCTTGTCCATGCCTGGTGCCAGAAGAGGTCAGAAAGAGAGTGTCAGATCCCCTGGAACTGGAGTTACACGTGGTTGTGAGCTGCTGGGGACCAAACCTTGTTCCTCCATTAGAACAGTCAGCTCTCTTAACATCCACCCCCACCCACCACCCACCACCCACCACCTACCACCCCAACCCACAACATAGAAATATTTTAAAGAGCAAAACCCTAAATCAGCTCCCAAATCCGACTGCTGTGCTGCCTGGGGCGCCTCACTGTACCTCTCTGAGCTATCTGTAGCAGGGAAGTCGCTTACAGCATCTCTCTGGACTCTGAAAACGAAGTGGAACTGGCTGGGAAAAGGCTTGGCAGCCACCCTGCAGGTGTTTCATGATGCAAATTAGCTAGATCAAAGGTTCTCAACCTGTGGGTCGCCCCCCCACCTTTCAGCGATCCTCTCTATATCCAAAAATATTTATATTACGATTCTTAATAGTAGCAAAATTTACAGCTATGAAGTAGCAACGAAAATAATTTTACGGTTGGTTAGGGCTCACCACAACCTGAGGAAGTGTATGAAAAGGTCACAGCATTAGGAGGGTTGAGAGCCATTGGTCTGGATGAAGTGTCTTTCTCTTCTTGGCGCTGGGTCCTTGGAACTCCCTTTGGAGGGCGGAGCTTTGTTCTCTTCCTTGACCTGTTCTCAAAAAAAAAAAAAAAGAATCCACGCGGAGCCAGGGGCCACCAACCGCAAGACCACCTTTTCCTGCCCACTATTTCCCTCTGAGGTGGAAAGAAGTTCACCGGAATCGTTTACCCAGGGGCAGGGAAGGGAAAAACCAGCACACAGTGTTTTAACAGGGAGGTGCACCATCAGAGGCAGGAAAATCCCACTGTGGGACAAGGATGCTTACACAGAGGAGGGAACACAAAGCAGACGCTTTTGGGGCCTTTCCTGGACCCGAACGGCTTTCCTTCCAACACGCCCTTTTTTTATTCCCCCCCCCCCTTACCCACAAATGGGCATTAAAGTACAAAGATGGCAGTTTGAAAAATGGACCATGTAGAAAAAAAATCAGTTGGGAGAGGGTTTTGAGGTGGGTCTTCAGCCAAAGTATTGCTCTTATTACACCAGCCAGCTTCCAGAGTCAGGATGGGGAAGGACAGTCCGGAACACGGGCAATGCTTCCCCAGGGAAGGAGCTAGAATTTTGGATTACTAAAGAGACAGTTCTGCAGGGCAGCTTTGATCTCTTGCCCAGTGCGGGGCTGGAGACCAGCAAGCCACGATTCCAAGGCAAACGGTTCTTCGGCAGTCCCCAGCAGCTGTCTTCCTACTAGGGCGTGTGCCTGAAGATCCGCGAGGGCCTCCCATCCCGGCCTCCATGCCCTTGTCCTCAGTGACCGGGAGTCCTGCCTCCCTGCTCCTCCCTGTCCTGAGCTGAGCTGAGGCCTGCACATGAGAGTCGCTCTCGCGGTCTTTGTTCTGAGCCTGGTTCTGCCAAGCTCTCCGGTGGAGAAAATTGCGTTTCTTGGTTATTTTTAAACCTGGTTTTGAGGAATTTGATTTGGAAAAATGACAAGACGACAAAATAAAAAGTCACAAGAGGTTAGCGGTTCTGGGCATCTTCCTGAGGAGATGTGATGTTTCCAAGGGCTTCCTGGAACTCAGGGAGCATAGGCCATTAGAGGACAGGGGAATCCGCGTTCTGGGTCAGCTCTACAAAGCATGTACCTCACACGTCCCGAAGCGCTTGGCTTTGCTGCAGGATTCAGCTGTGTGCTCGGAGATCCAGCCAGACTTGGTCCTGGGTCATGCGGGGCTCATGGGTTAGATGTAAAACTTGACAGTTGTGACATAGTTTCTAGAAAAGTTCCATAACGAAGATGCAAAAATTTGAGGTGGGGACTCCAACCTAGCAGAGAAGGATCCAGAAGGAGTCCCATCTATGAAGCCAGATAGATGAACGAGTGGGAGATGGGGCTGGGGGAAAATGGCTGTCAGTAAAGTGTTGGCCATGTAAGCATGAAAACTTACAATCAGTCCCTAGAATCCATGTAGAAGCTGAGTGTGGTGGCCTGCAGCTGTAATCCCGACTCTGGGGACACAGAGTTAGGAGAATCCCTGGGACTGATTGGCCCGCCTCGTTGAATAAGTGAGCTCCAGGTTCAGAGAGAGACTCAAAAAGAAGGTGGAGAGCAATTGAGGGTGATACCCAAAGTCAACTTCTTAGCCTCCAAATGCTTATGCATGAGTGAGCGAGTGTGAGCACATGCGTGCGTGCGTGCATGTGAGCATGTGTTTATATATGTGTGTGTGTGTGTGTGTGTGTGTGTGTGCATGCACACCCTACAACAGTTTAATGGAACCAATTACGTAATGAAGTAGCCAGGCAGAAGCCCTTGGGGGAAGGGGAAGTCCAAGTATCCCACGGTACTAACCAAACAGAGAATGGTGCCTGGAACTTGGAGGCAGGTTTGCAGCTGGCGATGCTGGCTAACATCCACAGCTAGGGTTAACTGCCTTCCATGAGACCTTGTGTATGTATCCATGCACAAGGATCATGTGTATCCCTGCCCTGTAGTCTACCTTCTACGAAGAGCACTAGTAGTTCAGAGAAAAATGAAAAGCAGAAGGTGACTCTGACAGCGGAGCTCAGGACAGACAATACAGTTCCTGGACTTTGAAGAGATGTTCCTGATCATCATCATCTCAAAGGAAAATCATGCTCTTTGTGTTTTGAGATAAGGCTTACACTACCCGAGCTGGGCGTGGTGGCACAAGCCTTTAATCCCAGCACTCGGGAGGCAGAGGCAGGCGGATTTCTGAGTTCGAGGTCAGCCTGGTCTACAGAGTGAGTTCCAGGACAGCCAGGGCTACACAGAGAAACCCTGTCTCGAAAACAAACAAACAAACAAACAAACAAACAAAAAGGCTTACACTACCCAACCCTGGCTGATCCCAAACCTTCCCGACTTGGCCTACCCACGTGCGCCATCATGGGAATTTTGGTTGGTTGGTGTGTGTGCAAGTGTGCATGCCATGGCTTCCCATCAGCCACTGAGCCATCCCTCTGAGCCAGGAATTATTTTGTTTTGTTTTGTTTGTGTGTTTGTTTGTTTTTTTGACACGGGGTCTCACTATATAGCCCAGGCTGGCTTTGGAACGCCCAGTGTAGACCAGGCTGGTCTCAAACTCACAAAGACCAGCCTTCCAAGTACTTGGATTAAAGGAGTGCACCACCATCCCCTGGCTGGGAACTATTCTTAAACTGACATACATACATACATACATACATACATACATACATATATACATACATACATAGTCTATATGCTGTTAAAGTTTGTCGGAGCTGGAGGTACAACTCAAAGCTGGAGGTATAACTCATGGGCTTAGCATGCACCAGGCAAAGTTCATGTCTCAGCACATGAATGAACTAAAAAAAGAAAAAAAGAACGCAGAGTGACAGTTCACTCGATGTAAATTAACATTTGTTCATTGCTTCAAATGTTCAGTAGGAGTGCTGTTAGCTCATTTGATTAATAAACCAGAATAAACTCAAGAAAAACAAAATGGTAATGAATTCTTTTTTTAAAATTTATTTATTTTATCTGCATTGGTATTTTGCCCACCTGCATGTCTAGGTGAGGGTGTCAGACCCCTGGAAGTGGAGTTACAGGCAATTGTTATCTCCCATGTGGCTGCTGAGAATTGAACCTAGGTCCTCTGAAAGAGGAGCCCATGCTTTCTAGACAGGGTTTCTCTGTGTATCCTTGGCTTGTCCTGGAACTCACTCTGTAGACCAGGGTGGTCTCGAACTCAAGATTTATCTGCCTGCTCTGCCTCCCGAGTGTTGGCATTAAAAACTTGTGCCACCACTACCTGTCTATAACTGGTAATTTCTAAATTATGCTTATTTGTGGGTGTGCATGTATACATGGGTGGTCACACATGTAGAGGTCAGAGACAACTCGTGAGGTTCTTGCTCTCCATCACGTGGAGAGGGTCAAACTAACTCAAACTGCTAGGCCTGGCAGCAAGCACCTTACCCCATTGAGTCTTCTTGCCAGCCCCAACAGGGTTGTGTGGCTCAGTAAGTTTTCCCAGCCCTAACCTCACGGATCCAGCCGCCAACCTCCACCGCACACACCCCCCACACCCGCATCCCTCCATTCATCAGGACTTGACTGATAAAAACGTGCTCTTCCTGTTTACAAAGGGATGTGAAATATGCCGGTTGGGTCTGCCCTGGTGTTTTGCTGACTCTTCCTGCTCTGTGAGCTAGATTTCAAGTGGTGCTGGAGTTTTGTTTATCCTTGGAAGAAACGGCTTGACAAGGCTTAGAAACTCACAACGCCGTAAGACCGTATCCGTAAGATGTTCCGTTTACATCCTTCTTCGAGTTTGATTTATTTACATTTTCTACCATGTTCCCAAATGGGTTTACTAAACACACACCAGGCAGTTTCTTTTTAAGGTGACTGCTGAAGGCAGGACTAAGCAAAAATCAGAAGAGAAAAGAAATCAGCTGGATTAAGAGGCAGGCTAGGAGAGGAAGCTCCCTGAACACACATCGCTTCAGGTTTCGAACTGATGGGAGAGACACACATACATCTTGCTCAGACCTTCCAGGCTGGCAAACCAAATAGCAGACGGATTTTGTAGAGGACTTGAAAGGATCGTCCAGGGACTAGAGAGCTCAGTTGTGGGTAAGAATGTATACTGCTTTTGCAGGGAACCTGAGTTCAGTTCCTAGCACCCATGTGTTGAGGTTGGGGCACTGACACCTGCCTGTCATCTATCTCCAGGGAGATCTGATGCCTCTGGCCTCTGGCGGCATCTGCTCTCACTCACACACACATACCCACACCCAGACAGTCACATATACACATAATTTAAAAATAGTTTTAAAAGTCTGTAACTTAAAAAGATGGCTTAACTTGGTGCTTTAAAAATATCAGGGACCTGGAGAGATAGCTTAGGGGTTAAGAGCACTGACTGCTCTTACAGAGGACCTGGGTTCTGTTCTCAGCACCCACAAGGTGGCCCACAACCATCTGTAACTCCAGTTTCAGGGGCTCAAAGGGAATTTACTGGAATGACTTACAGGCTGCAGTCCAACGAACCCAACAGTGGGCAGCTGTGAATGAAAAGTCCGGGAATCTAGGTCTGGGCGTTTCTGCTGGCCTTCTGTATGACATGGAATTCTGAAGAAGTAGGCTCCAACTGATGTCCTGGCAAAGTCAGTGTAAGCAGGCAAAGGGAACGACCCCTTCTTCCTTCCCATTGTCCTTGTATAGGAGGTCTCCAGCAGAAGGTATGGCCCAGATTATATGCGTGCCTCAAGTTTTGGATTAAAGGCACGTGTTAAGCCTGATAGAAAGCATGTGTCATCCCATAACATGAGCCAGATCACAGGCTTGTCTCCTTGCCTCTGGATCAAGCTCACGGGTGTGCCCTCCATTTCTGAATTGTAGTTCATTCCAGATAGAGAAAGCTGACAACCGTGGAGAGTCATCACAGGTGCTTTGCCTGCATGAATATATATGCACCATGTGTATCTCACACACACAGAATCCAGAAGAGGACATTGGCTCCCACGGAACTAGAGTTAGGGATAGTTGTGAGTCACCATGTGGGTGCCAGGAACAGAACCTCTGTAACAGCAACAAGTGCTCTTAACCACTGAGCCCCTAATTTGTATTTTGTTTTATTGAGACAGGGTTTCTCCTTGTAGCCCTGGCTGTCCTAGAACTCATTCTATAGACCAGGCTGGCTTCCTCCTGCCTCTGCCTCCCAAGTGCTAGGATTAAAAGTGTGCGTCACCATAGCCCAGCCTCTAATTTTTTGTTTGTTTGTTTGTTTGTTTGTTTGTTTTGAGACAGGGTTTCTCTGTGTAGCCCTGGCTGTCCTGGAACTCACTTTGTAGATCAGGCTGGCCTCGAACTCAGAAATCCGCCTGCCTCTGCCTCCCGAGTGCTGGGATTAAAGGGGTGCGCCACCATGCCCAGCTAATGGGGGTTGGGGATT
>NC_034595.1:90106784-90122770 GCF_900095145.1 Mus pahari
GTACTGGAGGGACCAGTACAAATTTCAGACCAGCTTTGGCTACATGATTAGTTCCAAGCTAACCTGAGCTAAGATGTAAGACTCTTGTAGAAAAATTAAGAATCACTGCAGCTGCCCTGCGGGCCTGAATTGTGTGGTCAAATGCAGAGATGAACAGAAATAAAAGCAGCCCCCATTAGGTGGAGACAGTAGCAGCTCTATTAAGAGGGGACAGTTGCTAAGACCCAGGTGCTGTGAGGGACAGGGAAAAGTCTGCATTCACTGTTGCCTGGGCTCCTTGTGGGAAACTGGGAGTAGGTTTGTAGGACTATTTTAGTGAGACTTTCCTCCAAAGGGCAAATCCGGTTTACCTGCTAATGTTTCTACCTGACTTTATGAAGGATGGGAGGAAGATAAATTAGACCCCAACCACTCCAGAAGTGACAATGACCAAGCCCTGGGAGGACTCTATACCAGACCTCCAAAGTCTGAGACCAGGACCACAGTTCCCTGTACTTGGTTTATGGTTGGAAACCTTGTATTCACCGAGTGTCTTCCCTCCTCTCTATCCCCACAGGTTACTTTGAAGGCCTCTGGACAAGCGCTGGCAGTGTCTCCTAGCCTCTCCAGCCTCCAGCTCCATCTGCTGCAGGAAGGCCTTAGAGAACATGTCCCCAATCAAGACCCAGTCTTGTCTCCTCGTCTGCAGAGCCACTGCCTGTCACTTCCGGGATGGTCCCCAGCTCCACATCCCAGTCAGCAAGGCCCTCCTCCATCTCACACTCCCTCACCACATGCAGCCTTCCTGGTTTACTTAAGCATAATTGGGCACGTCCCTTTGTCTAGGAAACTTTCCCTAGCTTCTTTCATGCGATTAATTCTCCCTCAGTCACTACAAGCTCTGGTGCTTGGCCTCCAAGGGCTCCAGGTGCTCCCTGCTCGCTGGAGAGATGGCCCAGCAGCTAAGAGAACTTGCTTCTCTACTAGAGGGCCAGAGTTTGGTTCCTAGCGCCCAAGGCTCAAGGGCAAGGACCTTACTCTTTCACTTTTGTGTCTTGGCCTTAGCTACAGAGACTGGTGCAATAGCAGGGGCTCAAAAACTGCTGAACTTGGCCCTCACCCTATCATTGCACCCTCAGGCTCACCCGATTGTGAATACGCTTACTATGAAATGAAGAGATCTCCCAGGTCAGGCAGCATTGCCCTGAGCGCAAAGGCTTATGGGAGCGCTCTCCCGCTCAGTGCGGAGGGAACGCGCGACTTGCCAGGGAACGGACTCTTAAATTGTTTCCAAAGAAGGTGAAAGGATGAGCTACTGCAGAAACATCAGGGGAACTGTTAGTAAGGGAATATTCTCTCTGAGATGGACACTCTTGTAACAGACAAGAAGATGAGCTTCCAAATATGAGCTACTGATTGGACGGCAGCCCACTTGTTCCCGAACCTGACTCCTCCCACCCTGTTCAGTATAGATGTGGAATACAGACCGGCAGGATGCAGCCAACCTGGATCTGGAAGGAAGGGGGTTCCTAATCAATTATCAGCCATGACGTTGTCACAGCACGGCCCTCTGAACAATGCTTAAACAACATGGAGAACGGACAGGGAAGGCTCCCTAAGGAAAGTGTGTATAATGTAGTTCTGTGTAACAAATGCTCCTCAGGAGCTGGAGAGATGGCTCAGCTGGTAAGAACACTGACTGCTCTTCCGAAGGTCCTGAGTTCAAATCCCAGCAACCCCATGGTGGCTCACAACCATCCATAATGAGATCCGAAGACAGCTACAGTGTACTTAGATATAATAATAAGTAAGTCTTAAAAACACACACACACACACACACACACACACACACACACACGCAAATGATCCTGAAGCAGTAGCATTTAAACAGGGTGTGGAGGCGTCTAATCCCAGCAAGATCAGCAGTTCAAGGTTCTCCTTTGCTACATAGTGAGTTGGTGGGTTTCATGACAAGCTAGGTTTGTTGTTGGTTGTTTTCAACACAGGGTTTCTCTGTGTAGCCCTGGCCGTCCTGGAACTCACTTTGTAGTCCAGGCTGACCTTGAACTCAGAGATCTGCCTGCCTCTACTTCCTGAGTGCTGGGACTGAAGGTGTCTGCTGCTGGGCTGCCACACTGCTGCTGTTGCAGCAGCGACCAACGTCCTGCTGAAAGGTTTTAAAAGCAAGGCAGAGGTGGCGTACACCTTTAATCCCAACACTTGGGAGGCAGAAGCAAGTGGGTCTCTGTGAGTTCGAGGCTCAGCCTGGCCTACAGAGTTCCAGAGCAGCCAGGGCTGTTACACAAAGCAACCTTGTCTTAACAAACAAACAAACAAACAAAAAAATCATAAAACTGGGCTGGAGAGATGGCTCAGAGGTTAAGAGCACTGACTGCTCTTCCAGGGGTCCTGACTTCAAATCCCAGCAACCATGTGGTGGCTCACAACCATCTGTAATGGGATTTGATGCCCTCTTCTGGTGTGTCTGAAGAAAGAAATGGTATACTCATATAAATAAAATAAATAAATCTAAAACAGAAAACAAACAAAACAAAACAAAACCTAAAACTAAACCTTAGCCTTCAAGTGCAGAACTCACAGCAGAACTGAAACCTGTCTCGGCCTCTTCAGGCTTCTATAACATAACTATGTCAGACTGGATGGCTCGTGACCAGCATTTACTTTTCAGAGACCCGGAGGCAGAAAGTCCGAGACAGTAAAGTGAGCAGGTATAGTGTGAAGTAAGGGTCCACTTTCTGGCTGATAAGTGGCCCCTTTCCCCATGATGAGAAGGGGTAGAAGATCTCTGATCTCTTTTTAAATATTTTTTAATGTTTATTTTGTAAGTATGTGTGTTTTGCTTTCATTTGTTTTGTTTGTTTTGCCTCGTGTCTGACTGTGCACCAAAATCCTGCCTTGGTGTCCACAGAGGCCAGAAGAGGGCATCAGATATCTTAGAGCTAGAATTATAAGCTACTGTGAGGCATCGTGTAGGTGCTGGGAATCAAACTTGAGTCCTCTTCTAGAACAGCCAGTACTATAACCATTGAGCCATCCCCCCAGCTCCTGTGATTAGGATCTTTGTTTTGTTTTGAGACAGGGTCTCTCTCTCTATCTATCCCTGGCTGTCCTGGAACTCACTGTGTAGACAGGCCTCCCCTCGACCTCACAGACATTATAAGCACCTTAATGGTGTAGATCTGTTACTTCCTTGAGGGCTCTCAGGCTTCCCAGAGTTGACTTATCCCTTGTGGGGGTTTTGGCCCACCTTCTAAGAGCTCCCATTCTGGGCTCCCTCTTTTGCATTCACTCAGCGGGGAGTGTGTTCTGTCCTTCCTCCTCCACAGCCAAGAGAAGGGTCCCAAGGGACGGGGGAGGAGGTGGGACTGGGGAAATGACTTCAGAGGTCTGGAAGCTTTTATGAGCGTGACTCTCCCCCTCCAGTCAGATGAGGAACTCATCAGAATCTCTCTGGAGGCTTCTGTGAAGGTGTTCTGGAGTGGCTGGTGAGCTTGATGAGGTGACAAAGCCGGGTGCTGTCAGCTAGCTGGCTCTCAGAGCGGGTCTGGTCCCTGCTGCTGTCCCAGGATGAGGTCAGGTGTGGCTCATCACCTCTGAACCTTGCTGATCAATAAATGTCACGGGCCTGTGAGTCTTCGTCTTCGTCTTTGCAGCCACAAGCAACCATTCGGGCTGTCCCTCTCATGTGGACACCTAGAGGAACACTTATAGTCTCTGCACATAGCCTGTCTTAAAAGAGTTACTATGGGGCCTGGAAAGACGGCGCAGTAGTTAGAGCACACTAGTTGCTCTCTCAGAAGACTCAGATTCAATTCCCAGCAATCACATGGTGGCTCACAACTGTCTGTAAATCTAATCCCAGAGGATCTCATGCCCTCTTCTGACCTCTGGGGGCACCAGCCTAGCATGTAAGCACTCCTACACATGCAGGCAAACACTTACACAGGCAAAATAAAACCAAATCTGAAGGAAAAAAAAAAAAAGAGTTACTTTGGTTTCAGAGTGGGTGGGTTGAAACCCGTTGGCCTGTGGTTAAACAGGGTCCTGATTTCATGGGATTAAAGCACATGATATACACTACTACCAGTGATTTTAAAACTATTTTTAAGTATATGTATGTGTGTGTTTCTGTATGTCTCTGCGTGTATGCACATACATGAGTGCAGGTGTCTATGAAGATCAGAGGCATCGGGCCCCCACTGAGCTGGTGTTACAAGCAGTTGTGAACCACCTGATGTGGCTGCTGGCAACCAAACTCTCGGGTCCTCAGAAAGAGTGATATGTGTTCTCAACTGGCTGAGTGATGGATCGCACCAGCCACTCTTTTTAGGTTTTTGAAATTTTCCATTTACTTAAGGCTGGAGGGAGAGCTCAGTAGTTAAGAGCAACAGTTGTTCTTGCAGATAACCTTTGTTTGGTTTCCAGCAGCCACATCAGGTTGTGGCTTGCCGTGGCTCCTAACCAGTTCCAGGGGATCCGGTGCCTTTGTTTACCTCTCTAGGCACCTGGCATGTGTGTGGTACACGTACATACATGCAGGCTCACGCTTACAAGTACCAGTGCCTTTGGGAACCAGCGGTTGCGGACCTTGAGCTAGATATGCAGGCAGCTCTGAGCTGCCTGATATAGGTGCTGGGAGTCAAACTCAGGTCCCTTCCAGAGCAGTATGCTCAGTTAGCCACTGAGCCATCTCTTCAGCCCCTCGTGCCTTTAAGGTTAGGCACAGAGGGAAGCAAGTGGCTATAGAAAGAGATGGGCACAGAGATTGTCTTCAGAGAACACTTGGAAAACCTAGACGGTCAGAGAAAGCACACACAGGCTTTGGGTCAGTATCAGAAAAAGACAAAAAGATGAAAATGGAAAAGTTGTGGTTTGTTTTTTTTAAAAGATGTATTTGTTTATTTTATGTATATGAGTACATTGTAGCTTTACAGATGGCTGCGAGCCATCATGTGGTTGCTGGGCACTGAACTCAGGACCCCTGCTCGCTCAGGCCCCCGCTCACTCCGGCCCAAAGATTTATTTATTATTATATGTAAGTACACTGTAGCTGTCTTCAGACACTCCAGAAGAGGACGTCAGAGCTTGTTAAGGATGGTTGTGAGTCACCATGTGGTTGCTGGGATTTGAACTCAGGACCTTCAGGAGAGCAGTCAGTGCTCTTAACTGCTGAACCATTTTATCAGTCCTCAAAAGTTGTATTTTTAAAATTATAATTCGGAAAGAGAATGTATAGTGGTAAAGACCTGTGAGCAATGGCATCCTGTTACTTGATGTAGCCCAGGCTATGCAGTGGTTGGCCTGGAGCACCTCATCCTCCTGCCTCCACCTCTTAACTGCTAAGATTAGAGGTGCATGCCACCACGCCTGCTTACTGTGGTATAAGGATGGAACCCAGGGCTCGCTTATGCTACAAACACCTTACATATTGCCTTAAATCCTCATCCCTCCTTTTCTTTTGTAGGTAGTTTATTTTTTATTTTTATTTTGTTAAAGATTTATTTATTTATTATATGTAAGTACACCGTAGCTGTCTTCAGACACTCCAGAAGAGGGCGTTAGCTCTCGTTTCGGATGGTTGTGAGCCACCATGTGGTTGTTGGGATTCGAACTCAGGACCTTAGGAAGAGCAGTCAGTGCTCTTAACCGCTGAGCCATCTCTCCAGCCCCCTATTTTTATTTTTTTAAAGGAAGCAGCCTGCCTAGCTCTGGGACTATAAGACGACACCACCATGCCGTGTTACTTTTCTACCTAGAAAATAGAGTGTTATGAGACAGAAACGAAGCCTGAGGGCCAACTTCCTCTTCATACTAAAGTTCTGCTTTCTGCTTTTAGCAGCTTCGTTTTCTTTGTCAAAACCCGGGGTCTCAGAGGGAGTGACTGAAGACATCCTCTGTGCCATTCCTCGGATGGTGGTGAGCTTCCGGTTTCCATGGGCCAGGGTGGCAACTCTTAGCTGCTTTGTCCCTCCTTTTTTATTGATTGGCAGCTTGAGACAGGGTGTGATGTAACCCAAGGCTGGCCTGGGATTCATTATGTAGTTGGAAGTGACCTTGAACTTCTTATCCTCCTCCCTCCACCCCCTGAGCACCGGGGTTATGAGTATGCAGCGCTGTGCCTAGTTTATGACGTGTTATGGATGGAGCCGGGGCTTTGTGTATGCTGAGCGAACCCCCTTCTAACTTAGCTGTATCCCCAGCCCTTTGCTCCTCTTTTTTACTGATTCTCACAGGAGGAGACGTCCCTACTGTAAGTGATGGGCTGGAGAGAAAGGACTGAGATGCTAAACTTGCCCCGGCTTGGATGCGGTTTGTTCCTGCCAAACAGAAGTGTCTGGGTCACGGGGGCTTGCCGCCATCACGAAAGGATTCACGTGGTTCCCCCAGGAACAAGCTATCCTGAGAGCAGGCTAGCTGACTTCTTTGCCCCTCCTCTCTTCTGCAATGTACCATGGGTTAAGCCACCTTGTGGCTCTTACCAGAAGCAGAGGAGAAGCCAGGACTGAGCTCCTGGGCTTTTAGAACTAGGGGCCCAAATAAACCTTTTTCCTTCCTACCTTACATGGCCTTGGTATTTTGGTACAGCCACAGAATGCAGACCCCGACTTTCCTTTCTTTTGTTCTCTGGGACAGCGTGCCTAATGCATTTAGTCTGTTGGAAGGCTTGGCTTGTGAGGCTTGGGTCGGCCCCTGCCCAGCATGGTTTTGGCGTGAATGGCTAAACCTGGCTAACTATAGGCTGGGTAATTAGACACCCACAACCCACTTCTTCATAATCACCCTTACTGTCCTTCCCTGGGATTGTGTTTTTTATTTCCATTTCCTAGATTCCTCTGCCTGCTCTTCCCTTGTCAATCAATTCAATCAGGAAGAAGGGGCGAGTTACTTACTCGGCTCCTCCCACACTCCAGTACCTCCATAGGGAAGTCCTGGATTATAACCTCCAAATTATAATCAAATTAATTATAATCAAATTAGGAGGCCCAGACTTGTCAGCAATAGATATAACACAGTTAATTTTCATCTAATAACAAGCAACACGGTTCAGATTCCTGACTTGCAAAGGAGGGATGGAAATCCCTAAAAAAAACCCGTGTTCTCAAAATCTGTGGCTAAAATATTTACACAGGGCCCTGGTGATCTGTAAGTGGTGGTTTAGGGCGCACAGCCTGTCCAGACCAAACAGCGTTCCTGATTTTTGGAAACTCATCAAGGAATCCAAGTTTACTTAGACAACTTGGGTCCCAAGGGGCTCTGAGTAGGCTGGATTCAATCCAAGGAGGAGCCATGGCTCTGAAACCTTCTTCCTTCTCCCAGAACCATTGGAACACAGACTTTTTGGCTCTCAGGGGCCCTCAGGAGGGCATCCAATGGTCTGATCAACTGTCTAGTTCCCAGGTTGGACTGCGAAGACCACAGACTGTTCGAGAACCAAGCCCCCTTGGTGATCCACACGACGATCAGTGCCGGACATGAAAATCTCCTTCACTGAACTCCCAAAGATAACGCAGGCATCCGGGTAAAGGGTTGGACTTGAATTAAACCAGAGCATCTTCAAAGAGGTGGGCCAGCTGTGAGAAACAACTGTAGAGACGCTGGGAAGGCCAAGTCTGACTGTCCAGAAAATACAACTGACTTCTACCCAAAGCAAGGAAATAGCTCCCGTCTTTCTTCTTCCTTTCTTTTTATTAGATATTTTCTTTATTTACATTCCAAATGTTATCCCCTTTCCTGGTTTCCCTCTGAAAATTCCCCTATTCTCTCCCCTTTCCCCCTGCTCCCCAACCCACCCCTGGCATTCCCCTATACTGGGGCATAGAGCCTTCAAAGGACCAAGGGCCTCTCTTCCCATTGATGACAGGTTAGGCCATCCTCTGCTACATATGCAGCTAACAGTTCCAGTCTTATTGAAAAATCAATGGAGGTTCAAGTGTGACTGCACATAGGGCATGGGGTGTGTGTGTGTGTGTGTGTGTGCGTGTGTTGTCTGGAGTACTCTCCTTGAGTTAACTTAGAAAATGAGATCAGCGTGTGAGCCAGCAATGGTGTGACCCTGCTGAGGTGAGGCCACTTGGCTGGGGTTCCTTCAGTCTGCCTCATGCTTCTCTGCCCTCTTTGCTTCTTCCATGGTTCCAATGGGACAGTCGGACACCATCCCTATTCGCCTTATTGGCAGACCATGAGGTCACTGGTCAGATCTGACCAATCACATCCAGCCAGTCTTTCTATACCACATGGGTATTAGGGTGACTGATCAGCACTGTTCTATGAGGCTTGGCATCGCCCCATGAGACTGATCAGTATAAGAGAACGAACAGCATCTCCGTATCTGGAAGTTCAGGCTCATGAGGCTGGGCAGTTTTGGAAACTCCTCTGAACTTCAGTATCTCTTTGGGACTATTGTGTAAAAGCAGCCTTGCATGGTTGTGAGGAATAGCTGAGAATCAAATATGTACAGTCTCGGCACAGGGGACTTCAGCAAGGGACTCATCAACATCACTTGACATAAAAACCATCTCCCTCCCTCCTTTCTCTACTGCTTGATCAAATGCGGCTTCTGTAAAATATTGTTCTTTTCCAGATACTGTCCCATTCTGTAGCTAAAATGGCTTGGATCTCATTGTATAGGCCAGGCTAGTCCTGAACTCATGACCCTCTTGCTTTGACGGCCTGCGTGCTGAGATCACAGATGCACACTGCCATGCCTGGCTTCAGAAATACTAAGCATCTTAAAAATTACATGTGCTTACTGAGAACGCTAAAGCACACACAGGAGGGGATCGGGGACGGGATGTGGTTCATCTCTAGGGTTTGAGCAGATGCCAAAGGAAATTCACCAGTTGGGTTTGGTTAGAGATCTGAAACTATCCCACTGCCTTGTGTATGCAAAGCTCGGTTCCTGAGAAGAGGCTCTTAATTTATATCTATGTATCTATCTATCTATCTATCTATCTATCTATCTATCTATCTATCTATCTATCTATCATCTATCTATCATCTACCATCTATCTATCTATCTATCTACCTACCTACCATCTATCTATCTATCCATCTATCTACCATCTATCTATCATCTATCTATCTACCATCTATCTAGCATCTGTTTATTTTTTCAGACAAGGTCTCACTC
The DNA here is from genome assembly GCF_900095145.1 of Mus pahari. NCBI lineage: Eukaryota > Metazoa > Chordata > Mammalia > Rodentia > Muridae > Mus > Mus pahari. The sequence goes on from NC_034595.1 coordinate 90,115,915, forward strand.
TGTAGACCAGGCTGGACTAGAACCCACAGAGATCACCACCGCCTCTGCCTCCTGGGTGCTGGCACTAAAGGCATGCACTACCACCCTTGACTTAACTTCATTTGAAATCTGTAAGTTGCCAAAGTCATCTATCTGCATTACAGCAAGATTAGCAATGAGAGAGAGAGAGAGAGAGAGAGAGAGAGAGAGAGAGAGAGAGAGAGAGAAGCATCCTTGGAAATCTCATCGCATGGTTACGAACACTCTCGTGAGTTTTCTCCCTGCTTTTCACATAAGCACGCTTCTACTTTTCTACTTCAAATGCATGCTGGGAAAGGTTTTTCTTCTGTAGCTTGTAATTTTTACTTATCCAAGTACTTCCCCTGTCAGCATCTTAAGAAATCTACTTACTATATTCACTAGAATTCATACAGACATCTTTTATTTATATTTTCTTTTTCTTTCTTTCTTGGTGCTTTGAGACAGGGTTTTATGTAGCCCAGGCTAGCCCAGCACCCCCTGTGAAGACAGAGGACCAAGGCTGACCTTGAACTTCTGATCCCTGAGTCTCTCTCAGCCTCCTAAGTGCTGGGACGACAGGCCTGCAGCACTAGGCCTGGTTTACGCAGTGCTGGGGATTGAACTCAGGGCTTCTTGTATGCTAGGCAAATGCTCTACCCACTGAGCTACATCTTCATCCTTGACTTACATTTCAAATGGATCGCTTTGGTCTGCTGGGATTGCAGGCATGCACCACCATGGCTGGCATCAGTTCATGACATTTTGTTACACCTGAACAGACTCTGACCCTTGCTGGGGGCCAGGAGGGCTCCACGTGCCAGGGCCACCATAGAATCCCATGGAAGAAGTATCCTCCAAGAGGCTGCTTTTATCCACAGGAAGGCAGATGCTGCAGCTACAGTGTGCAAGACAGAAAGGTAAACGCTGGGAGGAACGCACACAATTCTTTTAGATTTATTTATTTGTGTTTTTTTTTTTTTTTCTTGTTTTTTTCGAGACAAGGTTTCTCTGAATAGCCCTGGCTGTCCTGGGACTCACTTTGTAGACCAGGCTGGCCTCGAACTCAGAAATCTGCCTGCCTCTGCCTTCCGAGTGCTGGAATTAAAGGCGGGGGGGGGGTGCCACCACACCCAGCTTGTGTTCTTTTTAAATTATGTACAGGTGTGCGTGTCTGCATGTGGTGAGTGCTTGTGAATGCCGTCGCTTGCAGAGAACCGAAGGCAAATGATTTCCTGGAGTTGGAGTTATAGACGGCTGTGAGCTGCCTAGTGTGGGTGCTGGAAACATAACTCCAGTCTTCTGGAAGAGGAGCAAGCGCTCTTAACCTCAGACCCCTCCCCACTACAGCCTCCACAGAGACAGTGTGGCTTATGTCTGAATGTCAGAGGTTCCGTGAAACGGAAATTGTACACCGAACTCAGGCAAGAATGTCATCTTCCAGAGTGAGTTCCAGGACAGCCAGGGCTACCACAGAGAAACCCTGTCTTGAAAAAGACAGGGGGGCGGGGGGGAAGGAATGTAATCTTCCCCCACGCCTGTACTGCCTGGTTGGGCCTCAGTGGGAGAGGATACGCCTAGTCCTGGTGGGACCAGATGTCCCAAGGCAGGGTGGTACCCAAAGGAGGCTCCCCTTCTTTGTGGAGAAAGTGAGGGGGTAATGAGAGGAGAGGTTTGTAAGGATGTGGGACTGGGAATGGGGGGCTGTGATCAGACTGTAAAGTGAATAAAAGAAAAAACTATTGGGGGAAAAAAGAATGTACTCTTCATGAAGAATCTAAGTCTTTTTTTGTTTTGTTTTGTTTTGTTTTTCCAGACAGGGTTTCTCTGTGTAGCCCTGGCTGTCCTGGAACTCACTCTGTAGACCAGGCTGGCCTCGAACTCAGAAATCCTCCTGCCTCTGCCTCCCAAGTGCTGGGATTAAAGGCGTGTGCCACCACTGCCTGGAAGAATCTAAGTCTTGGGGCTGGTGCCTGCTGCCAAGCTGGATGACCTGCTTCCATCGCTGGAAGCCACGTGAAGGAAGATGAGGACCGACCGCCACACATGTGCACGGTGGCACACGTTCACACAGTGACAATTTATAAAATATTCCATCTCTGCCTGGTCCGATGGCAGAGGCCTGTAATCACAGCTATTTCCAAGGCCGAGGCTCTGACTCAAAATGAAAAGTGAAAGCAGGTGTGGTGGCGTGCGCCCGTCATCCTAGCTCTCGGGATCCAAAGGCAGGAAGAGCTCTGTGGATTTGTAGTGAGCGCAGACGATCCGGAGCTGTACTGTGAGACTTTCCCCAATACAAAGGTGGCAGCGGTGGAGAGAGTGCTTGACATGAGCAGAGTCCCTGGGTCAATTCCTACTGCTGGAAAGAGAGAAAGACCCCGGGATCTTATTCATCCTTGTAGCTCTAGGTCGTGCCGAGTCCTAGCAGGCGTTCAATGATCAAATTCTCCAGACCCACTGGAGAAATGCCCATCCGAAGACAGGCAGGAGACTTTGGATTCCGTTCCTATTGGCTGACACTGAACACTGTCTTTGTGATCTGCTCTTTATTTCAGCAGTCCCAAAGACAGGGGAGCAAGGGGTTAAGTTGGAAGAGGAAGTGATTCGGGGTCAGTGAAGAATTCAGGGTCAGCATCCGCGAAGCGTACTGTCTGAAGTTTTTTCTTGGCATTAAAAAAAAGAAGAAGAAGAAATAACATAGTTAGTTCTGCTCTTTGGACTGCAGCTCGCTGAGTCAGGGATTCAAAGAGAGTAGCAGGAGGCTGGGAGAGGCAAAGGAATTTGCAGCAGATGCAGATGCCCCCAGAGACTTGGTGTAGCTTAAAGATGCTTCCCTCCATCACTGCTGCTGGCTCAGGAATCAAGGTCAGGGACCGGGAACCAAGTTCAGTTCCCTGGAGCCCAAAGCCCAGCCTCTTTTCCAGAGAACATGAACCTTGTTCCACCCTTGGACTCCACAGAAGGCTCGGCTCAGTGTCCCAGGCGGAGGGTGTGAGAAGAATCTGAACGTCTGTCCGTACCCGTTTGTTTCCGTTCTCTTGGCTGCACTTTCTGAACCCTGAAGACACTGGGCTGGGGCTTCATTCTGTGATCTGCCGAGGCTTTGTTCAGACTCCCAAAAGGGAGGGAGGACCAGTTATTAAAAGAACAGATTCTGCATTCAATATTTACCCCACACAACATTGCCTTGATCCCTAAAATACCTCCAGATCGCCAGGGTGGAAGTTTCTCCTTCCTTTTTCTGTTTTGTTTTGTTTCCTTTCGTTTGGTTATGTCGAGGCTGTTTATGGAGACTGTCACCATAGTGACCGTATCAGAGCAGGTCAGATGGAACGCCGAATCCTTGGGTTATTAGTGGCTTTGCCTTTGTACCCGGAAGCATGACTTTTTCACCCCAAACCATGTCTTTCATTTCTTATAAGCACTTACAGTCTCAGCTCCAAGTCAACCACCCTCCCTTTTTGATGGCTTGCCAGCGGTTCCAACCACAGAGGTGGTTCCAACCACAGAGGTGGTCTACTCCAGGAAGAGGAGGGATGGGGAGACTTGACTTGGGGCTCCTGACTGGAAACCATATTTACCAGAAACCCTCTTTCCTTCGGCTACAACTTGGGTCAAGGTTTCAGGGTGTTGAAAGATGCACTATATAAACTACAGATCTAAAGGACCAGGGCTGTTTGGTCCACGGACATGGAGATGGAGTTCAACAAATAAACACAGCTGGCGTGGGATGGCCTTTAGCAAATACTTATCGTCTTTTTCTCCCCACAGTCATCTTCTTGGCCAGGAAGTAGTAGTAGTAATAGTTATTGCTGTTATTATAGCATTCTCATACACTGCTAGTGGAGTTGTGGCTATCTGCCAACAGGAGAAGAAAAAGTCAGACCACATGTCCTTCTGTTGATACTAAATTATTCTCGTGCATCCTAAGAAAAAAATTTGGAATGAGGATGGAGGGCTGCATGCAAAGATGCTTAATGATAGTTAAAAAAAAACAGTACAACTCTGCATTTATTATATTCTAGTATTAGTGTGGTAGCAGTGGTTATATGTGTGTGCATGCATGAAAGCATGAGTGTGAGTGTGTGTGATGTGTGTGCGTATGTGTGTGGTGTGTGTATGGTGAGTGTGTGTGAGTTTGTATGTATGTGTGTGTGGTTGTATGGTATGTGTGGTATGTGGTGAATGTGTGTATGTGTGTGTGGCGAGTGTGTGTGATATGTGAGTGGTGTGTGTGTATTTATGTGTGGTGTGTGTGCATGCATGAATGCATGAGTGTGTGTGTATGTGATATATGTGTGTAGTGTGTATGTGGTGTCTATATGTGGGGTGTGTATGTGTGTGTGTGGTGTGCATGCATGAATGCATGAGTGTGTGTGTATGTGATATATGTGTGTAGTGTGTATGTGGTGTCTATATGTGGGGTGTGTATGTGTGTGTGTGTGTGTGTGTGAGAGTGATGAGGGGGTACAGGAGAGAGGACATGGTAGGAAATTCCTTTCACTGTGGGCTCTAGGGATTGAATTTAGGCTGTTTGTAGAATCCATTACATGGGCTGGAGAGATGGCTCAGTGGTTAAGAGCACTGACTGCTCTCCCAGAGGTCCTGAGTTCAATTCCCAGCAACCACATGGTGGCTCACACCATCTGTAATGGGATTTGAGGCCCTCTTCTGCTGTGTCTGAAGACAGCTACAGTGTACTCACAAAAATAAAATAAATAAATCTTAGAATCCATTACACGCTGAGCTGGTTCACCAACCCCATGTTTTGTTTTTAATCAAGATGCTTCCATAAAAAAAGATACTGGGAATCCATTAAACATTCTGCTGTGGGAGAATCCTTAAAGTGTCCAGGATGTGTTAGTGGTTAAGAATAAAAGCAACATCAAAACCTGTATAAGCTCATTAAGGCAAATTATTCATATATGTGTGATTTATGGTAAATTATGCATATGTGTGTGACAGAAAAAGATTGGTTTACATTCTAAAAAGAAAGCAGCGCTTGTTTCTAGGCTAATTTTCTTCTTTGTGTGTATGTGTGCTTTCATCTTGTTATAAGCTTTCTTTTTGTTTGTTTGGGTGTTTTTGCTGTTGTTTGTGGCTCTGTGTATCCAATTCAGGGCCTTGTGCACTTTAGGCCATTGCTATACCACTGAGCTACACCTCTAGCTTCTAGCTATAATGGGCATGCATACATATACACACATACATATGCAATTGTTTTTTCCAAAGACAAGGTTTGTAACCTTGGTAGGCCTGGAGTTGGTGATGTAGATAGACCAGGCTGCCCTTGACCTCACAAAGATCCACTTGCTCAGCCTCCTGAATTCTGATCCCATCTGGCAGGTTTTTCTTTCTTGTAAGTGGTCCTACAAGGTCCTGGACCACGGATATATGATCTTGTCTGGTGTGGTGTTTTTTCTTATAAGAGTTATTTTTATTATTATTTGAGGCAAGGGAAAGGAGAGACAGGAGAGAGAGGCGGGAGGGAGGGAGGGAGGGTGGGAGGGAAAGAGAAATAGAGAAAACTCATGGCTGTAGTACCTGAGGAGACCACAAGGGGACACCAGATCTGCAGGAGCTGGAGTTAAGAGGTGGTTGTGAGTTTCCTGACCTGGGTGCTGGGAACCAAACCCAGGTCCTGTGCAAGAGTAGCGAGCCCTCTAACTGCCAAGCTGTTTACCAACCCATTTAGCAGGTTTAAGCTGCCGAGGAACAATACTAATGATGCAGGCTCAGTCACCATGTTGCCCCCATGTGCTCAGATTTTTCTCTTTTGAATCTTGTTCTCAGTCTTCCCATCTCCAGGCTTGGTGATTGTCCTACTATGCTTTCTATTGACTGTGGTAAACACCATGACCAAAAGTATGTTGGGGAGAAAGGGGTTTATTTCAGTTTACAGCTTACACTCTGTCCCTGAGGGCATTCAGGGATGACAGGAACTGAAACAGAAGCAATGAAGGAACGCTGCTTACTGCCTCGCTCCTTGTGGCTGGCTCAGTCTGCTTTCTTAAAAGCACAACAGGGCTGCCTGCCTAGGGATGGCACCATCCACAATGGGTCGGGGCCCTCCCACACCAGTCATTAAATAAGATGATGATCCACGGGTTTGTCTACAGGCCAATCTGTTGGGGGTGGGAGGCATTTTCTCAACTGAGGTTCTGTCTTCCCAGGTGACCCCAGCTTGTGTCTGTCAAAGTTGACAAAACGAACCAGTACAGTGACTCATTTTACCTGCGGAGAACAGCTGGCCCAGATGTTCATAGCTGCTTCTCCATCTTTGTCAACATTTCATGTGCGCCAGTCTGGCCTCAAACTCCCTATGTAGCAGAGGATGGCTTTAAGCTTCTGTACCACGGCCTCTTGAGTGTGGGCTCCTAGTCACGTACCACCATGCCTGAAACACACAATGCAGAGAATCAGACATGTGGCCTTATGTGTGTTAGGCAAGCACTGTACCAACTGGGCTACATCCCCAGTTCTCCGTGTAACTATTTTTACTTCAATCTGGATCTTTGCAACAACAGTGATGTCGACCACCATTGAGTAAATAGGTTTTCAGGTCTAGTCTGGTCCTCGAAGTTGAAAACCTTCACAAAGGCCTGCTTATGATGTGTGTCCCATTGGTTCCTTTGAACAAAAATTAGGGTGATATAGTTTATATTTTTAATTTTATTTTTTAAGGTGTATGTGTATGTGTGTATGTGTGTGTATATGTGTGTGTATATGTGTATGTATGTGTATGTGGTGTGTGTGTGGTGTGTGTGTGTGTGGTGTGTGTGGTGTGTATGTGTGTGTGGTGTGTGTGTGGTGTGTGTGGTGTATGTGTATGTGGTGTGTGTGGTGTGTATGTGGTGTG
>NC_034595.1:90122845-90124579 GCF_900095145.1 Mus pahari
GTGTGTGGTGTGTGTGTGTGTGTGTGTGTGTGTGTGTGTGTGGTGTGCACGTGCACATGCACCATGAGCATGCAGTAGCCGTGGAGGCCAGAAGAAGACTTTGAATCATCTGGAAATGGAGTTACAGAACGCTGTGGGATGCTGGGAACTAAATGCTAAACCCAGGTCCTGGTGCTTTTACTTGGAGACGGAGTATCATTATGTAGTTCTGGTGGGCCTAGAACTTACCATGTAGACCAGACTGACTTGAAGTCAAAGATCCACCTACCTGCCTCGGCCTCGTTTGGATGTTGTTGTTGTTGTTGTTGCTCTGTACTGTCTTACACAGATAGCATCTTTCTATGCTGCCCAGGCTGGCCTTGAACTCAAGCACTTTAGTGATCCTTCCAGCCTCAGCCTCCAGCAGCCGGGACCATAGGTCCCTTCCTGTTTATCTCAGCCTTGCACCAGACTCTGCTCTCAGTTCTGTTCCTTCACTTCAGAAGATCTCGGGTAAGGGCTGCATCTGGCCTTTCACCGGGACCATGGCAGTGTCTAATCTGAAGGAGGGATGGGAGGAGTTGGAACAGTTTACATCCTGGATGACTGGAGTTTTTCTGGGTCATCATTTGACAGGCTCCATTTGTGGCACGAGATTGTATCTCAGGGTCTAATGGTTAGGGAGTGACTCATGAGCTCTACCTACCTCACGGAGCTACAGAGCACCAGGACAAACACTAAGGGCAAAGGAAGAGATAAGGTGTACAAAGTGCATGGTTTCCATGGGAACACACAACAGGCGGAGGCTCCAAGCCCAGCTTTTGAGGGCGTGTTGCAGAATACCATCTGGAAGGACAGGGGCTACTTATCCCAAGCCCAAGGTGAGAATTGGCCTTGGGTATATTATACAGTACAGCCCAACCTGAGTGTGGCTGGCTGGCCAGCTTAATTCACTGGACAGGAATTCTCCCCAGATGTGCATATAAAAACTCCCAACAGCTGGCCCGCATGTGAGAGGCCTTTCTACATCTCAGATCAAGATCTCACAGATGGACAGGATACAAACACTTCTGGTCCAGCAGAACGCAGCTGGGACTTCTCCCAGGTACCTATTAAAAAATCAAAACAAAAACCCCAAGATGATTGTGACAAACCTCAGAATGAAGGACCCTCTTGGCGCCACAGCCTCAGGCTGTATTACACAGATGGGTGGCCAGTGCTCTGGCCTCCTCCCCTTCATGGCTCCATGTTCTGTCAGGATGCTGAACTGTGGGAGAGGCAGACGTAAGCTCTGAGTCAAGGCGGCCTCTTTTACTACAAACCACAGCTTTCTGTCTTCAGCAGAAGTCAGTGTGTTCTCCCCTCCCCTTAACCCTCCAGCATCCGTCCTACTTTATGTCCCAATAAATAGAAATTTCTGAGACTCAAACGCCTCTTTTGGTCTATGGTCTACTCATCTCTACAAAATCTGGGGCTGGAGAGGTGGCTCAGCAGTTCTGGGCATTTGGTGCTCTTTCAGAGGACCTGAGTTCAGTTCCCAGCCCTCACATGCAGCTCACAGCTGCCTGGAACTGGAGTTCCTCAGGATCTGATGCACACTTCTGAACTCACCTGTGTATACTCTGACACGGACACATATCATTAAAAAAAAAATTAAGAATTTTTAGGGCTGGTGAGATGGCTCAGTGGGTAAGAGCACCCGACTGCTCTTCCGAAGGTCTGGAGTTCAAATCCCAGCAACCACATGGTGGCTCA
>NC_034595.1:90126947-90144024 GCF_900095145.1 Mus pahari
CCTGGCTGTCCTCAAACTCAGAAATCTGCCTGCCTCTGCCTCCCAAGTACTAGGATTAAAGGTGTGTGCCACCACCACCTGGCCCTCCCATTTAATTTTAAGACACAGTCTCCCAGGGATCCTGCAGCTTGTCATCTCAGCTACTATCCTTTCTGACCAGTGAGCCCCAGCTTCCTCCCATCTCCAGTTCCCAGCACTGTAATTACAGATGCATGCCTAGCTTTTGCATGAATTCTGGAGATTGGATGCTGGTCCTTCTGCATATAAAACACGTGCTTTGCCCACTGAGACATCTCCCCAACCTCAACAAGCTCATAAGTTCTTATATGAACAGGAACAGAAATACACGGGAGATGGCTAACAGATGGGGGAACAAGCAGGCTTTGGTTGTTGGCGTTAAAACTTTTATAACAGCAGATATTGAGATAGTTTTTGAAGCTGATAGGAATAAGCTTCTATTATAAAGAGAGAAGCTGATGACCAAGAAGGTTCCATGTTCTGGGGAGGGTGGGCTTCAGCAGGGACACTGTCATTTAATTTAATTTAATTTATATATTATTTCTTCTGAGGCAGAGTCGCACTCTGGACATCTTGGAACTCACTGATGTACACCAGGCTGGCCTCAGACTCACAGAGATCCACCGCCTGCTTCTACCTCCCAAGTGCTGGGATTAAAGTGTATGCCACTATGTCCTGCTGGCCTCTTCATTTTAAAAGCAGGAAAGGCTCCTGTGGGGCTGACTCTTGTATCTGTGAAGTGTGAAGCAAGGTCTTAGGCTTAGGGTTAAACGCAAGGACAAAGGAGGAAGCCTGAGAAACTCCCATTTTACAGTGTGAGGACGAATGGTAGGATGGGTAGGTTCAGTGAGTCTTTGGATTTAAAAACTGAGGGGAGTCACGGTAAATTCTCCAGAAATGGTCAAATGTTCTGGCACAGTGTCAGGGGGACAAGAAAGCACCACTGAGGTAAATCAGTTGAAAAGTGAGAGGGCAAACGCTAACGGATGCTTACAAGGAAGTATGACCACTATTACGATTACATATGTACATGAGCTCACTATTGCTCATGTGCCCACACACACACACACACACACACACACACACACTCGTCATGTGTGCCCCTATACCTGTGCTACACATGTGTGGCAGGGTCACAGGTATGCAAGTCTCCCCAAGGCTAACAGAATGCTCAAGTGTTAATACTGTCATAAGGAGGATAAGGGTTAGGTTAGAGATCTCTGAGATCTCAATGAAGATAGATGTCTTAGTTAGGGTTTTACTGCTGTGAACAGACACCACGACCAAGCCAACTCTTATAAAGGACAACATATAGTTGGGGCTGTCTTACAGGTTCAGAGGTTCAGTCCATTATCATCAAGGTGGGAGCATTGTAGCATCCAGGCAGGCATGGCACAGACATAGCTGAGGGTTCTACATCTTCATCACAAGGTTGCTAGTGGAAGACTCACTTCCAAGCAGCTGGGGTGAAGGTCCTGCCCACACCCATAGTGACACACCTACTCCAACAAGGCACTACCTATCCAAACAAAGCCACTCCTCAAATACTGCCATGCCACTCCCTGGGCCAAGCACATACAGACCATCACGATAGACAAGCCCGGAAAAGCACATGAGCCATGCCTGCAAAGAGAGGAAGAAAGCTCTGGGATAGAAATCAGCAAGGGAGGAATGATATTGATAATGGTCTGTGCTATAGATGCTGGAGTCTGGAGTTGTAAAGACACGGGGGCAGGGCGGGCGTTAGTCAGTTCGTGACAACCATCAGGAGTGGCAGGCGGATGTACATGATGAGGTTACAGAGTGCAGGCCAGGGTCACATCAGTCTCAGTCTCCTGAGTGCTGGCATTACAGGTATGCCCCACCATGCCTGGCGAGGGTAGGAGTTCAGAGCAAGGGGAGTAGGACTGGAGAGACAGCCCACTCTGTAAACTGATCCTTTGCCAGGGTGAAGAGCTGGCTTTCAAAGTTCTTGCCTCACACCCACAGGGGCCGGAATTTGATCACCAGAACCTGTATAAAAAGCAGGCATGGTGGCATGCGGCTGTAGTCCTAGCTCTGGGGAGGCAGGGTAGGAGGAAGCATGATCCCTAGAGCTTGCCCAGACGAAGGGGCAAACTTCTGGCTGATGAACTCCTCTTTCCAAAACAAAACAAAACAAAACAAAACAAAACAAAAGGTGGATGGTCATCTTGAGAAGACCCAAAGTTGATCTCTGGCCTATACACACACACACACACACACACACACACACACACACACACACACACACATGCACACACAGAAGAATAACAGTACTAGAAATATTTATGGTCCTTGTCTCTCTACCCAGGGCCTGTCGCTGTCACTTGCAGCCTTCATGCTCGCATGTGACAGATGAGGTGGTTGGATCTGTCAATCTGCAGACCTGCCCAGGGATCTGTCTCATAAATAAAAGAATGAGCTGGCCAATCAGACATGCCCTTGGGAATCTGAACTCTGAAAGCCATAAAGCTGTTAGTTAGCAGAAGCAGATGCAGAGGATAAAGACCACCAGGAATGGGCCCCATATCTGTTAAAGCACAGACTCTGGCATCCGGCTAGAAGCTAGCCAAGGAGCCCCGTTAGAATAGGAGGCAACAGAAACAGTAGATATAGGGCCTTTGGGGGTTGCAGAGTCAAAAGAATATGCTACCACACCAGACTTCAGTCCCCAGAGCCCACCCAGAGGGCCGACTCCTGAGGACCCATTCCCACAAGCTCACCGAGGTATGTTTGTACACCTATTTCTCACACTAAGTAATCTGAAATGGGGGTTCCATGGTAGAGAGTATGTGCCCCTGAACCCTGTGCCCTCCCTCTATAAAAATTAAATATAACTGTTTCTTTGTGTGTCCATGTCTGTGTATGTGTGCTCATGTGTGCATCAGGGATCAGATTGCTCTCCACCATATAGGTATATTTTTAAGATTAAAGTCTTAAAAATTTATTATATTTTGCTGGGTGGTGGTAGCACACACCTTTAACCCCAGCACTCAGGAGGCAGAGGCAGGTGGATCTCAATGAATTCAAGGCCAGTCTGGTTGACAGAGCTAGTTCTAAGATGTCCGGGGCTACACAAATAAACCCTGTCTAGGAAAAAAAAAATTATATGCTGTATGTGTGAGCCATATGTGTGCGAGTGCTTGCAGAAACCAGAAGAGGGTGTTGGATTGCCCTGGAGAGGGAGTTCTGGATGTGTGAGAACTGCCTGACGTGGGTACTTTGGAAGATGTGTTCTTCCTTGACCCGCTACGCTGCAGTGGGAACGCTGGACTAAGGAGACCGGTTTCCCCAGTAACTGCATTTGTGGTCTGAAGTTGTGTTGAATCAGGGCTTTGCTTCCTGTTGCACAGGCTTCAGATGCCACTGCAGAAGCTGCTCCCAGTGCTCCTGAGGCGCGTGACACATGTTCTCTTCAGTAGGAAGTACTGTGGCAGCTTCAGGCGCTGGATGTTTAGCTGCCAGTGTTTAACTCCTGTCCAAATCTGCATTCACTGAAGGCACGTTCTTGTGAACCGGAGGTGTGTGCCTTTTGCAGTCCAGGCATCTTGACTATATCCGTTCCCCAGTATGGACTCCTTTTTTGTACTTTTCTTATTCTTGTAACAATGAGCAGTGTATGTGGGTTCTGGGGGGGGGGTGTCCCTAACATATTTTTCATGATCTTGTCTGGGTTGAAACACTTTACCTGGAGTTTTTGACCTGCTCCATTTGTGGCAAATCCAGTCTCTCTAAGTGAGATTCCATACCTTCCCTGGCCTCCCCTACCCTCTGGCCCCTACCCCAGTCTGTAGTTTGAGGCTTCTGAACTATTAAGCATCAACTCCTGGCCGTAAGTGTCATGTCGTTATTCTCTTTAGAGGCTCCACGAGGTGATCAGGAGGATGTAACACCAAGGGTGATGAAAGCTGAAAGAATTCCAGCCAGAACTGCACAGTGGGAACCCATGACTGCTGTGTCCAGCCCGACTGTCCCTGCATGGAAGAGAGATTCTTAATTGCTGAGCCATCTTTCCATGCCTTTTATCTTATTTGAGACTGGGTCTCTCACTGAACCTGGAGTATACTGACTTGGCTAAGCTGGCCGGCCAGCGGCCAGCAAGAACCTTTTGTTTTCTTTTTTTTTTTGTTCTTTCCAAGATAGGGTTTCTTTGTGTGTAGTCCTGGCTATCCTGGAACTAGCTCTGTAGACCAGGCTGGCCTCTACCTCAGAGACCTACCTGCCTCTGCCTCTTGAGTGCTGGGATTAAAGGCGTGCACTACCAAGGCCTGGCTCAGGGAAGTCGTTTCTGTAGCTCTCCAACACCCACACACTCAGCTTTTAGACGGCTGCTGGAGATTCAGACTCAGGTCTTCATGCACGCATGGCAAGCAATTTACCCTACAGCCACCTCCCCCAGTCTCCGGCTCCCAGCTAGTATGGGGAACCTATCAAAGGGTTTAAAGCAGGGAAGCAATGTGCTCACGTTGGGGCCATGAATGTGGACTCTGGTTCTAGACGACCTTGAACTAAACTCATAGGTTTGGGTGCGTATGTTCCTTAGCCTCTCTGAGAATAACAGTAGTAACGATCCTACAAAGTAGACACAAAGACTGGGAGGCTACAGACAATCCACTCTGGGTAAGCCTTTCTGGCAACCTTTCTCCGGGTGTGACTTAATTTCATGCTATTATCCCCTGGCTTTTGGGAGAGATACGATCTCTTCTTTGCTGCTTGATTCTCCATCATCTCTTCTCTCTACACCCATCACCAAGGGTACGCATCTCAACATCTTGTGCTTTTGAAGACCTTTATATGTCACTCACTAGCGGCAGGCTTCCACCCAGTTCCTTACTGGGCCTCTCCTTTGAAGTTTCCAGTAGGCATCTCGAATACAACTCGACTCAAGGCAGTGCTCACCCTCCCTATCCCATCCAACTCCACCCTCCCCACCCAACTCCACCCCACCCCATCCCTATTCCTCTTGCAGTCTTGCCCAGTTCAAGGGCAGATCTTTTCACTATGAACTCAAGTCCTTAGCATCTTCACCTCCTTCCTACTTGCCATGTTGCCCTGGTAACACGTCAGGAAACATGGGAATACAAGTGTTCCTTGCCTTCTCCAGGACCTCGCATCTCTGCTGCTCTCCTCTTTGGAGAGGCTCCTTACTTTTGGGGGATCCTGTTACGAGGATCGGGAAAGGGTTTAACGGGGTTGGTCCATCACAGAGGAAGTGTCACATTGGTGCTGTTGTGTGTGCATATATATGGTGAATATATGTGTGCATGTACATGTATGTGTATGGGTGTGCTGACCTGTGATTTGCATATGGAGGGCAGAAATCTACGCCAGGTTCTTCCTTCATTCTGCTCTACCTTATTGTTTTGCAACAAGATCTTACTCTTTATCCCTGGCTTACCTTGAACTCACAGACAGATCTGCCTACTTCTGCCTCCTCAGTACTGGGATCAAAAGTTCATGTCATCTATGGTAAGTTATTTCTTCAAGACAGATTAAAGTATACAAAATGAAGGATTATTGGGAAACCACTCTTGGGCGGGCAAGTTCACTGGTCCCAAGACACAAGGCCAGGGAAGGTACCATGGGGAGGGAGGGAATGGGGGGGGGACAGAGAGGAAGAACACAGAGGGAGAAAAGAGAAAAGGAAGGGGGAGGGGACCAAAATGTCTGGATTGTATTGGGAGGAGCCTCCGAGGGAAGGGCAGCCCAGCCCCAGGGCTGGAGAGTTCAGGGTAGAGGGCAGGGTATGTCAGGTAGGGACTGAGGGATGCTGGGAGAACATGGAGGACAGGTCTGCTTTGGTATATAAAATATGTACCTCAGCCCCTTGTCCTGGGTCTGAAACCCAACTTCCTATACTTTGATACACCCTGGTTTTTGTTTTTGTTTTTTGTTTTTTTCCGAGACAGGGTTTCTCTGTGTAGCCCTGGCTGTCCTGGAACTCACTTTGTAGACCAGGCTGGCCTCGAACTCAGAAATCTGCCTGCCTCTGCCTCCCGAGTGCTGGGATTAAAGGCGTGTACCACCATGCCCGGCTGTTTTTTGTTTTTTTTTTTTAATTTATATATTTTATTTGTATGAATACACTGTAGCTGTCTTCAAACACACCAGAAGATTACATCAGATCTCATTACAGATGGTTATGAGCCACCATGTGGTTGCTGGGAATTGAACTCAGGACCTCTGGAAGAGAAGTCAGGGCTCTTAACTGCTGAGCCATCTCTCCAGCCCATCCACCTTGTTTTTGACCCAGGGTCTCTCATAGAATTTGTCTTCTCTCTCTCTCTAGTCCTGGCTGTCCTGGAGCTTGCTCTGTAGAGTGGGTTGGCCTCGAACTCCCAGAGATCCTCCTGCCTTTCACACAGCATTGGGAATCTCTCTCCAACACATGCCCATGTACCTGGCTTTTACATGCTGTGGATCAGAGAGGTCCCTGTGCCTGAACAGCAAGCACTTCATCCACAGTGCACTTCCCTAGTCCCAATATGTGTGTGTGTGTGTGTGTGTGTGTACATGGGTTTCATGTCTGTTCGCATGCAGGAATGCATGTGTGTGGAAAACTGAGGGTAACCTCAGGTATTTTTTCTCTGACATTCAAATAAAACTGTCTGGGACACAGAAATAGCTTTCTGAGGCCCTCCCTAGTCACCCTGTAGTCCAGCACACAGTAGGCTCACTGCAGTTTGCTGCTCACACACAATTTAGGCTGGCCACAGTGACCTCTGGATACCCAGGGATCCCTGTCTTCACTGTACGGGGCGCTGACAATGGGCACAAGGTCTGCCCTGCCCCCACCTTCAGCTATCTGCTCAAGAGTTACTTCCCGAATTAAAGCCCCCTTGGACCATCCTCCAAAATACCACCACACAGGGCTTGTCTGACTACCTGCTCTATCCACTCTGTTTTTCCACATCTCACCCCCAATACTTTATTAGATAGGGCAACTGGTCTCTGACCAGGTTTCAAGCTTGAAGGGACCTTAACTCAGGACGTAGGGGGCTCTATTCCTCGAAGTGAAATCTTACCCACAAGCTGTATGCCAGCATGGGCTATTTTGCTCAAAGCTGTAATCTCTCCAGCCTGTTTCCTACACAGTGCTTGGCAAATAGCTACATGATAAACACTTCCGGTGTAATGATCGTCTAAGTGCCACTCCCTTCTCTGAAGTCCTGTAATACTGGTCTATGTCATTCTTGAGAGACTTACCTGGGCGCTTTCTCTGCTGGTGGCTGTCCCTGCAAGCTTTCACTTGACTATGAGCTTGAGGCCTAGGGTGCAGTTTCCCTTCTGATCCCTTCTCAGGACCTGATATGACTCTAAACGGAGGGTGAGCAAGCCCTGTGGGGGGGTTGTTATAAGCAAAACGTACAATTCTAGGTCTCCTGAGTTCTCGATAACAAAACAAAATTCACTCTTTTGAAGAGTTCATTTCTGGTTGGGGCTGCAGTTAAGTGGAAGAGTTTAGCCAAGCCTGCCTGAGGCTCTACGTTCAATCTTCAGACCTGAAAACAACGAGGGATTTCTAAGTCACTATATGATTCGAGAGAGCAACTCATTTAGGGAAACGAGCTGATTCTCTGTACATAATGTAAAAAAGTATATGAAACAGACAGCATTTATTGAACCCAAATGTTCTAGTCTTCTTACCCGGGCCTTTCCCACAACTACTCTGGTAGCTATGAAGTGCAGGCAGGGATTCTTATGGCTTATCCACTTGTCATCTTTTGGTACCTAAGGGCTGCCCTCCTGGTCGTGATAGCAGGTGTTCAGCAACAGGGGCGGCAGAGCCGGCGTCCCCCCCTGCTCGCTCTGTAGGGGCCGAGCCTCCTCCGGCGCACCAGTTCCGGGGCCGGGTGGGATGCGGAGGGCCGGTCCCCTCCTAGTTTCGGCGCCTTCCGCATCCTTCGCCCAGGGGAACCAGTGAACCGCTCCACCCTCAGCTAGCCCGCGTCCTGCAGCTGCGAGAAGCGAGGCCGACAGTCAGAGGAGGGACGCAAGTGGACCCAGTCCCTCCGGAACACCGTAGCCTTGGCCGCGCAGGAGCGTTGCGCCTGGCCCGCCCCTCCTGCGGCAGGACACGCCCACTCGACCACAGGGCCCGCCCCCGTCCCCGCCCCCCGCGCGGCGCTCCATACTTGGCGATCGCTGCGGCCCCGCGCGCTCATTGGTCGGGAGCTGGCGGCTAGGGGGCGGGCCGGGCTGGCCGGGGCGGGGAAGGAAGGTGGTGGCTGCCCGGCGCGGGGGGGGGGGAGGGGGGGAGGGGGGCGCTGACCCGGATGTTCACTCTTGGGCACCCGGGGAAGTGGAAGCGCAGGGCCCTGCTGCGGGGGGGAGAGCCACAGACGCCGGGACAGGGACCGTCGCCGCCGCCGCCACCATGGTAAAGGGACCCCCACTTCAGGGCTCCATCCCGGGACCCCCCTCACCGCGGGAGCTCGCGTCCACTCCCTCGCCGACCCGCCCGGCCCGGGGAGGGTGGGGATCCGGGGTGGGGGAGGGGCGGGGTCCCGGACCCTAGGCAGACGCCACTCTTCGGGTCCGGAGTGGGTGGCGGGAGACCCTGATACCCTATGACCCCGCCCTGGGCTCCATGTGGAGCCCAGTTCTTCCCCCTGCATGTCCAGGCTAGTCTCGCCTATCCCAGGCTAGACCTTCCTTCCTTCAGGGCCCAGGCCGGGCACCCCTCTCGCAGGCCTTCATCCCATGGGCTGTACTTGGGCCCCAGGGCCCAAGCTAGGACCATGGTTCTCGCGCCACTGGTCCAGTCTAGGCCCCCTTCCCCCAAACTCCTCTTCTCCTCTCCATGCCCCAGCCTGCACCCCGACAACCCCTTTCCAGTGAACTCTGCCTAGGTTTGTTTCCTTCACCGTCATGGAATCTTCTCTCTGCGGTCGGTCCTCAAGTGAGGCCTCTCTACTCCGGCTGTGCTCCCCCTCCTGCACCTCCCTGCCCCCGGCCTTGCCGTCCCCTTCCCCCCCCCGCACCCCCTCCCCCGACTTCTCACGACTTCGCCTAGCCTGCGTCAGCCCTTCGCTGCTCTCACCCTCCCATCTAGACCCTGCTTGCTCTGTGTCCTGCTCCTGACCCAGGTGTCCCCTCTCCTGTTCCTAGGAGTCTCTTTCTGGGCAACCTCTGGCCAGCGCGGGGGTGGGGGGTGGTGGTGGGGGGTGGTGGAGGGGAGAGCCCCAGCCAGGGTGGGGGTGGTCTGGGTAGACGGAGCCTTTCCTAGGCTTGCCCCTTTCTGGGGAGGCCGCTTCGGTGTGAGCGAGGGCGAGAAGGGCGGCATCTGTGTGCCCGGAAGGCAGAACAGGGCATTTCCCCTGGGAGGGCCTAGTGGTGGTAGTGAGGCTAATACAGCGCGTCTTGAGGGGTGCCCTGCCTGAGTGGGGAGCAGAGTGCTGACGGTGGGTAAGCCAAGTGGACAGGGGTGAACTCACAATCGCTCTTGTGAGGCCGCAGCCCTGGGGCTGGGGGGACACGGAGCTCAGCAGCCCAACATAGGGCCTGGACATGATGCATCCCAGCAGGCGCAGCCTTCCCTTCCCCCTGAACTGTCAGCTTGTTAGAGTCGGGACCGCTGATTATGGAGGTGCCTCGGAGCAGGTGAGCAGAAACTCACAGGCCTGAGAGCCACTCATGGTGTTTGTTTTGGTAATGAAGACAGGCACACTATGCTAGCAACTTACTTGAGGAGCCTTAGATGTGTCACTTCCCCCCTCGCCCATAGCCCTGCAACCCCTAATCTACCTGGATACCCGCAGAGCATGCCCACCATCTCTGGTGATGGAAGGGCCAGAGAACTACCTCACATTGTCAAGGAAGCCTTGTAAGGTAGGCTGAGAGGAAAGACAACCTATCTGCTCCATGTAGCCTTACAGGCGGCTCCCCTCCTGCCTGGTAGAGGCTCCCCTCCTGCCTGGTAGAGGCTCCCCTCCTGCCTGGTAGAGGCTTAGGGGATTTTGGACCCTATATGGTTTTGAGGAACCCTGTGCCTTGTTTTAGCAAGGGTGCAGCAACTGAATTGGGGATGGCCAGACCTGATTGGCTAGTAAACTTTCTATATATTGATTAAAAGCGTAGGCAAGACAGGTTTTCACACTATTGCTCTCGGCTGGAAACGGGCCTGGAGGTCTGAACCGCTGACCTTAGTCTGCAGGGGGAAGGACTTGTCCAGGACAGTCTTGGGTGAGATTCTTCAAAGTAGACTGAAGTTTTCTGTGTGTGCTCCCAGCACCAAGGCAGGAGAGGGTGGTAGAGTGGCCAGATGGGGCTTAGTCCCCACAGAGTCATCTAGGCTGTCCATCCGACAGGTGAAGAAAAGCTGGGGCATTCGTTGTAACTCATACACAATGTTGTTGTGTCTGTGTGGAGAGCACTCTTGGCCAGTGGGAGCCTGCCTAGCAGCCTCCAGACAGCGGTCTTCCTTGTCGCTGTTGTGCGTCTGATATAATGACACTGTTCAAGAACCATAATGATGGGATGGATGCGCAGGCCCGGTCAGGGAGGGCAGGCACTTACCTCTGTAGACTCTGGGTGACTCTGCTGTTAGGAAATGGCCATTGTGAGACAGGAGCATAGCCCGTGGGCCTGATCCCCAGATCTTAGGGGACAGAGATGTTGGTCTTGTGTTTTCTGCCCCTGTCTATCTGGTCCTAGACCAGTACCTAACTCTGGAAGATCTGTCGTGGAAGGCTGGGCGTGGTGCCACATACCTGCAGTCTCAGCTGGTTAAGGCATTCAAGGCCAGCTTGGGCAACAGTGAGGGTGAGACAGGAGATTGCTTAGTGTGATCTGGGATGGTCTGTGAGCGCAGCCACCCGGGTTTGACACTCGGTAACTTGTTCTTCATGTACCCCAGTCCCCTAAATGTTTTCTGACTGCCTAGTATGCTAGTGTAATCTGATGCTTTAATGTGGGTAGTTTGGGCAAACCAGAAGTGGCAGAGTGGGGCTGTGTTTGCCCTGTTCAAGTAAATCCAGCCAGTCTCTTTTTTTATAAGTGGCCTGTGATTATTGGTTTAAGATGAAGAAAATGACAAGCATGCCTTTGAAGATAGGTCTTCTATGTATAATTTGGAAGTGCTATACTGTTACATTCTATGGAGGAGGAAGGAGGACACAAGGCAAGGACCTGAAGTTCAGAACCCTGCCTGCCAGAGTGGGAAGTGCTTATTCCACAGCACTTCCTAGGCACCATTTGAAGGTGCAGGGCACCACTGCTTAGGTGTGTGTGTGTGTGTCACAAGGCTGCTGTGTGTTGCCTGTGTGCTGAGGAGCCAGCAGAGAGCAAGGCAGACACGGATGCGGGCCCTCTGGCTTCCACTGTTGAGGGGCCTAGAGTAGAGACTGGAAAGCCCGGCAGTGTCACACGCCTGTAACTCCGGCTGCTCAGAAGCTTAGGTCCAGCCTGAGCAACATGGTGGGAGGGAGAGACACTGTCGCTCTTCCTAATGATACGGGAGACAGTATTGACTGTCAGTGCAGGCTCATAAGCATGAGCTGTAGAGGAAGTGGAAGGAAACACTGCGGCTTGAGCTGGGTCCCACGTTCTTGGCTTCTCAAGTGTTCTTGGTCCAGTGGAGTGGAGTGTGTGTGTTTGCAGCCTGCATCCTGAGGTGCAACCTTGGGACATGGTGGACATCCACCGCTGTCACTGGCCCAGGCTGTTTTTGTTCAGGGAGTATCTGAAGCTCAAAAGGTCAAGTGAATGGTGTGATGCAAGTCTGTAGTTCAGCCCCGATGTGAGCCTGTGGGTGTCTCAGAATATTGACCACGGGTATAGGGGCACAGGTCCTCCGGTGAGGACTGGGTATGCTAGCCTGCAAGTGCACGTTCACTGGCTCTGGGATCAGCTAGTGTAATGCTGTTTTAGGCAGCCACAGACTAATGTTTCAGTGTAAGGAGGCGGAGATATTTATGGGGTTCTAGCCATGTGCCATCCACTCTGCCAGAAGCTGTTGATTCTCAGCTTTGCAAAGGCTTGATGAGGAAGGTTGAGCCGTGGACCACAGACACCAGTGTATAAGAAGCTAGACTTAGAGCTAGACATAGTGGTGCACTCCTTTAAAAGTCCCAGTGCTTGGGAGACAGAAGCAGGCAGATCTCTATGAACCCAAGGCCTTCCTGCTCTACATAGCAGGGCTCCAGGCTGGCTGGGATACAGAGCGAGATCCTGAATCAGAAATCACTCCCCCTCTCTAAAAAAAAGAAAGAAGTCAGATTTGGATGCAGTGTCCTTATGGGTGGAGCCCCCTTTGAGTGAGGGGGCAGAGACAGGCTGTTGAATGTCGGATTGCTTGTCCCTGTCCTGCAGAGCCTTATCACCTGTCCTGCCTGGTGCCCAGGGATTGTTGCATGGTACTGAGGAAGCAGGTAGTGAGAGAGCTGAGGTGCTTGGCTGCCTTGCTGCCTTCAGAGTGGGGCGTGTCTGGGTGGAGTCCTGATTGCCTTCTTTCGTGACCTAAGTGAGCGTCTCTCCTTCCTTCCCCTCAGTTCCTTGATGTGCAGTGTGAGGGGAACGTTTCATAGGGACACCAGGAAAAGGAAATGGTTTTAAATTTGTCTTCTGTGTGTGGAGGACAGAGGATAACTTTGGGAAGTTGGTTCTCTTCCTCCATCGTTGGCCCAGAAATGGCATTTTTAATACACTTGGCACATAGAAAGTTGGGGCTATAGCTACTCTGTGTCATATTTTGTATACCCAACTGCATGTGACATAGATGAAAGCCATAGTTCTGTCCTCTCACCTTGGAGAGGAGGGAAGGTGGTACATCCATGAAGTCTCGTAAGCTGACAGGGAAAAGAACTCTGGAGGCCATGTGTGCAAGCTAGTCAGGTGTCCCACCTCTTCCAGGAAGCCCTGCAACCTTCCAGTCCTCTGTCAGCCTGGGGGCTGGGCCTGAAGCCCAGGAAGACCTTGCCCAGTCAAAGAGGAAGGGGAGGTTTGGGTGGGGCACCATCTGTAGGGGAGTCCACTGTACCAAGTCCAAGGTCATTGTGACGTCAGTGGGGTGGGTTTGAGAACCACTGGGTAGACACAGAGAGGAAGTGTTTGCTGCCAGATGCCAGTCGCTAAGCTCAGGAGTTTGCATTTGGTCTGGACAGTGTGGAGCCAGTGACATTTCTCACAGGGCAGGTGGAAATTTGAGCAGGCTGATGGAGCAGTGGTATTTTAGCACGAGTCCTCTAGCCGTGCTGTGTGGAGAGGGCCTTGCAGATGGAAGAGGGGAGGAAAGGGGGATGCATTCGTAGTATCACCTGAGAGGTACCAGGGTCTGGCCAGGGTGGCTGTGGTCTGGGAAGGAAAGTGTGGTGGAGAAAGGCAGATAGGCATAGTGAGCTGGAGAGATTTGCCATCTGGTTGACGGGTACACCCCCCCCCCCCAAGATCGCCTTGCAGGCCTTCTGATTGGGTGACTTGTCATTGACAAAACAGCTATTTTTGATCAGGTAAATCCTAGATAATGGGACCCATAGAGCCTTGATAGACGGTTGACACTGAGTGGACATTCTGCACGGTTAGCCCAGTGACAGCCACCCTGCTGGTGGCACTTGTCATTTAGCCCTATGTGCTGTGGCTTGTAGGCACATTAGTGCCTGAGACCTGGGGTGGCTCTGTGAGCAGCAGGAGCGCTGTAACGGGCTGTTTGGATATCCCATGCTGTGCTATGAGACAGACTACCTTACTCTCATGGTACAGATGAGGAAGCCAGAGCCTGCTTAGGCTGTATTCGTTTTTTTTTTTCCTTCTTAAGGATTATTTATTTTATGTGTATGAGTGTTTTGCCTACAAGTGTGTCTGTGTACCACATGCATGCCTGGTACCTGTGGAAGTGAGAAGAGAGTGTCGGCTCTGGAACTGGAGTTACGGGTCCACTGAGTGGGTGCGGGGAACGGAACCTGGGTCCTCCACAAGAGGAAGTAGTGCTCTTAACTGCTGAGCCATCTCTCCAACCTCCCCACCCCTAGGCATTTTCCTTGTCATTCACTCTGTGGACAGCTATCACATCTACCAAGTCTTCAACTTCTGGGTGAACTAGAGGCACTAGAGTAGCAGGGTGATGATAGGTACGTGGTGACACAGGCGGCCTCCTCGCCGGAACTCCTTCTGCTGTGCTTCCCACTGCTGCCACCCTGCTTCCAACAGCTCTACCTTCCCTGTGCTCTTTTGCAGTCCTCGAATCTTGTTTGGTCCAAAGCAGTGGCCTAGTAGTTACCATCCTCCTGCCAGGGTGGCTACTGCCCGTGGCCTTGCTGTGAAGGGGTTATCGTGGAGGTTGCCTGAGCGAGTATGGGAACTGTAGGCAGTGCCTGGCGGTTAACGAGTGAGAGGCATGTTGGCTGCTGTTAAAAGGTTATTTTAATTACCACGAGTAGTTTATGGCTGGCCATTCTTGTACCCTCCCGGCTGGCCTGGGAGGAAGCCTCGGCCCTTAGGAGACTGCTGTAGTTGGAGCCCCTACCCTAAAGCTGGCAGCCCAGGTAAACTCCAGCCTGGTGAGAACTCCTCCAGTCTAGTGCTTCTGGCCTCTGAGTTCTTACCACAGTGTGGGGAGCTGTCAGCTCTTCCCCTGCCTCTGACCCTGAACTTCTGCTTAAACTGCTCCCAGAAGCTTCCTCTTCTCGCGCTGAACTCATCATCATCATCTCCAAAGCCACCATCGGACTTGCTGCCGCTGTCATGCTCCTACGTAGAAAACACTGCGGGGTTCTGTTTGCCAGAGGGACCACCTCTAACTTGAAATACACCATGCCTCATGGCTAGGCTCTTCTTACCAGGCCTTCTCAGCTTAGGGACCACAAATGGCGTATGTAGTTGGTTCTTGACCAAAATGCCATTAGGATGTGTGGTTGTGGTCAAACTGTGAAAGATACCTTTGCTGTACCAGCTCAGCCAGTGCAAATGGCTTGGAAGCAGCTTCCTTCCTGTTAGCACCAGGGGCGATTTCCTGGGAGCTGTGAATGGCAGAAGGGGTTCAGGTCAGGCTTGCACATGTTGTCCTGTTGCTCAGGGTTTCTCTGCTGGTGGCTTGGACCTTGCTGGGCTTTCTCTGGTTTTATATATTCAGTTTCTTCATCTGTTGTAGTCTGTACTACCTAATTGGGGAGGAGCATGTATATGTCCACCCTGTGGTGCCATCTTGCCCTAGCAGGTTGACCTCTCAGGGAGCCACCCCAGAATTTCTCCCTGTGCAGCATGGGTGTGCTTTTTTTTTTTTTTTTGGTCTGCACCTCTAGCTGCCTGGTGACCTCACCTAGGCTTGGGGTGTAAGTTGCTATACAGATAGAGTGCCTTTGAGCTCCTCATCTTCCTGCCTCCATTTCTAAAGTACTAGGATTAAAGGCGTGTACTGTCACACCCAGCCTCTGTTGAGGATGATGCGTGTGTGTGTGTGTGTGTGTGTGTGTGTGTGTGTGTGTGTAGATCAGAGACAACTTGTACCTTTGTATGAATTCCAGGGATTGAAGTCAGTTTGTAGGGCTTATATGGCAAGTACCGTCCATCCATGCTAGCCCACCTCTCTGGCTACTGTTGAGGATCTCTGCTGTGAGCTCTCTCGTGTGCACCCTGCAGACAGCCCCTCTGGTGAAGTCTCATCCGTCATGAGCATTTTCATAGGCATGCATTGGAAATGGTTGTTTCTGGCTGTCCTGCGATTTGAGGTGACAGCTTTGGGCTTGAGGTGTGAAGTGAGGGGTCCTGGAATTGGGGGTCATCAGGAAACTGCATGGTTGATTGTGTACCCACTCCTAGAGCTCCCGTTAGTCACAAGTGTCCCTTTCCTTCTGCCAAGGGGTGCCCACAATCTTGATATCTGGTTCTGTCAGCCCCAGCCCTAGAAGAATTTCCTCCTGTTGCAGATAAAGAAATGAAAGCTCAGAGAGTGGTTACTCGCATAGGGGTCCTGTGAGGCACGAGCAGTGACCATGGACTCCAGGCCCATCCTTCTCAAAAGCTTCTGGCAATCGGATTCTTCAGCATGGTTAATCTTACAGATGAGAAATGTATAGATGAGACACTGAAGCCTCAGTAAGTCTGCCACAGTGACGAGAAGTCTGAACTCAGAGAAGTCGGAGGTAGTTGTTTGTATTTTGGGTCAGATTGTTGAAGTAACAGCTCTTAGGCCAGGGGACCCTGCAGTGTGGTTTCTAGAAAGGAGCCTTATAGCTGGGAAGCATTGGTGGAACTTCCCCTCCACCAGCAGGACCTGACTCAGCAATGGGACAAGTCTTCTTGTGGGAATACCAGCATTCGTGGTTTCTAGAGTGACGAGAAAGCCAGGGGCAGGTTGGGCCTTGATGACAGTGCCTGTTGGGAACTGTTGGGGGGTGAGCCCTAAGCCCTGCGGGGGTTTGGACACTTGGTGATGTATGTGGCTTTGGACATGCCCCATTGACCATTCTTCTTCTGCCTGCTAAGTTTGTTTATTATTTTGGGGAGGAAACAATAAACCCCCTTGCTCCCGTGTGAGTGCTGCAGCAGTGTCTCTTTGTCCCTGGCATGTGTTGTGGCTCCATCGGTGTTTTTGAATGATTGACTTGCCTGTTTGTTCTTAATGTGAACAGCTTCCCTATCCTCGGATAAACCACGTGAGACTGCCATGCTTTGGTAGGTAAAAACTGATAGGTATCATTGTCTGTGTGATGAGAGAACAGGGCAGTTTGAGTGGGAGACCTAGTTGTGTGTGTGTGTGTGTGTGTGTGTGTGTGTGTGTGTGTGTGTGTCTTTTTCGCTCTTCTGCTCTCTACCTTCCTCTTTCCCTCTAACCACCCCCACTTTGTGTTTTGTTTTGTTTTGTTTTGAGAAAGGGTTTGTTTCTCTGTGTAACAGCCCTGGCTGTCCTAGACTCACTTTATAGACTAGGCTGGCCCTGAACTCAGAGATTTGCCTGCCTCTGCCTCCTGAGCACTGGGATTAAAGGCCTGGACCACTGCCCAGATTCTTTGGATATCTCCCTCTCCCTCCTCCCTCCTCCCTCTCCCTCCTCCCTTCCCTCCTCCCTCTCCCTCTCCCTCTCCCTCTCCCTCTATCTCTTTTT
>NC_034595.1:90144774-90146358 GCF_900095145.1 Mus pahari
CTGTAGCTGTCTTCAGACACTCCAGAAGAGGGCGCCAGATCTCGTTACGGGTGGTTGTGAGCCACCATGTGGTTGCTGGGATTTGAACTCAGGACCTTCTGGAAGAGCAGTCAGGTGCTCTTACCTGCTGAGCCATCTCACCAGCCCCCTTGTCTTCCTCTTGTCTTCTTCTTGTCTCTGAATTGGTGAGACTAAAAGTTGCTATTTCCCTGGTGTAATCGTGCATAGCTTTGATCTCAGTACCTCACAGGCAGGAGGGTCGCTGAATTCCAGGCCATCCAGGGTCATATGAGACTCTGACTCAAAACAAACAAACTACCACCACCAAAAAACCTCCACTAAACCCCTACAACAATAGAGGAGCTGTTTCTCTCCAGGTCTGTAGCTCAGTGGGAAAGTGCTTGTCTAGGTGAGTGCCCTCCCTGGGTTCAGTCCTCAGCACTCAGGAACAATGCTGGTGGGAGGTGGGGGGCTGTTTCCGGGGGAGCGCCAGGCTAGCCTCTGTGTCATTACCATCTCTTGCCACACTTGTACTTGCAGATATGGAAATGGCGGCTTGGAAGGTTCTGAGATGTCTTGTAGATCACACGGCTACAAGAGCAAGGTGGTCTGAACATAACATATGTCCATGTGTACTTTATCTAATGTGTAAATCCTTACCTTGTCCACTTGGGCGTTTATCATTGTCTATGGTTGAAGGTTCAGAATTCTTCCTTCTAGCTTTGTTGTTCTTGAGACAGAGGCTTGGCAGAGACTCAGTTTGACCAGACTGATCTCAAGCTTCCTGTGTAGTCACAGATGACTCAAAACTTAGCATTATAGGCATATGGTACCATGCCTGGTTCTGTGTGGTGCTGGGGAGCCAATGCAGGACTTCCTGCATATTGGTCAGGTACTCTACGAGCTGAACCACATCCCAGCCCCACAGGAAATAGTTGTTGCAATTACAGATCACTAGTTGCTAGGTCCCCAGGAGGGGTCCTCCCACTGTGTGACTAATTGGCAGAATGCAGACAGAGCTAAGGCTAACTTCATGTCCTGCACCATTTCTGTTAGATTTTAATTTATAAAAAATTTAAAATGGTCTTCTATAGCCATGACTAGCATTGAATTTGCTCTGTATCCAGCGATGGTCTTGAATGCCCGCTAGGTGACAGGCACCGGACCCATCTTGGTCCTGCATGTTTGTATGATGAACTGGGCATTTTGTGGGGATGGCTCTTAGTATCACTAAGGAAAGGGGCAAGAGATGGACTGTGTGTTGGGACAAGTGTGGATGAATGCTAATGGCTCTGGCCAGCCCTTAGAGCTTCGCATGCTCCCTTCTGCTGAGCTCCCAGAATTCTGTGCACCTTTTCTTTTAGGACATTCCTCTAGAAGTGGTATAAGGTCAGCTGAGGCAGGGCTTGAAGCAGGTACTGCTCAGTCGAAGAAGAAATCCAGTGACGGCTTGAACTCAAACTAGGGTCCCTTTGACCTGTGGCTCCTATTTTTTTTTTTTTTTTTTTTTTTTTTGAGACAGGGTTTCTCTGTATAGCCCTGGCTGTCCTGGTGAAGAAGAAATCCAGTGACGGCTTGAACTCA
>NC_034595.1:90146463-90161102 GCF_900095145.1 Mus pahari
CTGTAGACCAGGCTGGCCTCGAACTCAGAAATCGCCTGCCTCTGCCTCCCAAGTGCTGGGATTAAAGGTGTGCGCCACCACGCCCAGCACCTGATTTGTTTTGTACTTGAGAAGTGTGGATAGCCGTAACAGGGTGCTGGAGAAAGGTGTGTGTGTGTGTGTGTGTGTGTGTGTGTGTGTGTGTGTGTGTGTGTGTGAGATGCCTGTTCATGTTCATGGCAGCCCTGGAGAAGGCATCAAAGCCAGTATTCTGTCAGAGGGGTCATGTGATTAATAGGTGAGGTTTATTATCTCTTTCCTGGGCTGTGGTGCAGTAGACAGACATCTGTCTGTCTATTCTACTTGCCCCCTGTTGTCTTTCCTTAGGGAAGTCCCCAGGAGTGAAACTGTAGGGCAAAAAGGACCAGCACTTTCCTCCCACGTTTCTTCTGGTCCCGTAGCCCAGTGAGTGTCCCAGTGGACTCTGTGTGGCTGCTGTTCTTTTGGGCCCTATGAGCATCGTCGTTCTGCCTGCCTAGAGCAAGCTTCATTTCCTCCATGTGATGTGGTCTGCAAGTTGAGATGGCCTCCTTTCTGCAGGGTCAGCCCTCATGGTTTCTCCTGTCTGTCTCCTGGCCAGAACTGTTGCTTATTAACTCTTCTTTAAAATGGTTCCATTCGGGGGTAGGTGGGTGTTGGGGCTCTAACCTTGGGCTGTTTCTCATGCTAGGCATGTGTCCTGCCACTGAGCTATACTCTCCAGGCCTGGTCACAATCTTTTTTATCATCTGCTTAGTATGTACATTGTTGTGGTGACTTGAGCAGGCTGTCTCCCCCAAGTGCCTGGCATCCCCTGTTGGTGGCTATTTGGGGAGTACTAGGAGGTGTGGCTTGCTGGAGGAAGTGTATCATTGGAGCCTGGTTTGGGGGGTTTCAGATACTCTCCATGCCCTGAGTTAGCTCTCTATGCCTCCAGCTGTGGTTCCAGATGTGAACTGTCAGCTGCCGCTTCAGCTGCCTGCCACCTGCTCAGCCATTTCAGACTCTAACCTTCTACAACCAGAAGTCCAAATAAACCCTTCTTTATAAGTCACCTTGGTTATGGGATTTTATCATAGCAATAGGAGAGCAACTGACATAAGCTGAGTGCTGAGTATTTTTGTGTAAGGTTTTCAGTAAGTGTTGCTAGTGAATTGATTGGTAATGGCACTCAGTAGTATGGCTTCATGGCCTTTGTGTGCTTAGGGACTTCAACACTAGCAAAATGGGCAACTCAGCAAAGCTTGCACAAGTGAGAAAATACACCACAGAAGCTATGAGAGGGGCCATAGAACTAACTCACTCTCTCTCTCTCTCTCTCTCTCTCTCTCTGGTCATTATTTCCTAAATAATGCAATAACCATTTACATGTAATTTTTGTTACAGCAAGAATTAAAAGCAATCTTGATATAAACTGTACAGGCGGGGGCCAGGTGAAGTGGTGCACTTCTATAATCCCAATACTCAGGAGGTAGAGGCAGGGGGCTCTGGAGTTCAGGGTCAGCCTTTGTTATATATCATGTTCAAGACTGGACTGAGCTACACAAGAACCTGTCATAAGAAAAGTCAAACAAAAACCAGGCCGAGGGGCTCAGTGATTAAGATCACTTACTGCTCTACCAGAGGGGATCAGATGGAGTTCAGATCTCAGATCCACACTGGGTGATTCCGAATGCCTTTAACTCCAGCTTCAAAGGATCTGACATCCTCTTCTGGCCTCCATGAGTATTGGAGAACATATGCACAGACATACACATTTTACAAACAAAACAAAATCCAAATTCAAGGCCAGCGTGGTCTCCATAGTGAGCTCCAGGACAGCAGGGCTACACAGAGAAACCCTGTCTTGAAAACCAAAAACCAAACAAAAATAAAAATGAGAGTGGACATGCAGAGCCTGTGGCTGCGGTACCTGTTGGATGTGTATATATGACTACTCTGCTTAGATCGTACTTTGCACAAAAGCAACTTAAAGAATATTTATTTGGGTTGGGGGCTCACAGTATTGGGGAGCAGAGAGCGGGCAGGATGCATCTTTAGTCACACAGGAAGCAGAGTGTGAGCAGCCTGTCAGGAGAGCTATAAATTGTCCAAGCTGGCCCTGCAGTGACATGCCTTCTCCAGCAAGGCTGCACCATCTAAGAGTTTCACAGTCTCCCCAGACAGTACCCAGCCAGGGACCAAGTGTTCAGTACATGAGCCTGTGGGCTCCTTCTCATTCAGATCACCGCAGGTGGGGAGGTGGGTGGCTCAGTACCCAACCCTCTTGGATTCCAAAGGACCAACTGTACTGATTTTGGAGAGTTAAAAATAAGTCTCAGAGTAACTGTGGTGGTGCCTGCAGCTAACCCTGGCCCTGGGTAAGTTAAGCAGTGGAGCAGTAGAGGTTCAAGACCATCCTTGGCTACATAGTGAGTAGCCTGGGCTGCATGAGCCCCAACATGGAAAAAAAACCAAAGCTACATGTGGGGGCACCACCTGTAATCG
This sequence comes from Mus pahari, assembly GCF_900095145.1. NCBI lineage: Eukaryota > Metazoa > Chordata > Mammalia > Rodentia > Muridae > Mus > Mus pahari. Next base: position 90,148,969 of record NC_034595.1, read on the forward strand.
GAGCACCAGCCAGGGCCACATAGCTAGACCTTGTCTGTATTGAATGCACAATAAGAATGTTACCAGCTTCTCCACATTGTAAGACTCTGTTCACAGCATGTGTCTGGAAGCCTGGTTTATGCACATCTTCCAGGGGGGATAGTTACAGTGCAGCTTTAAAAATAGGATTGGAACCCACGTGTGATAATGCACGCTGTATCTAATCTCGGCCCTTGGAGGCGGCAACCCCAGGTTTGAGGCTCGCCTGGTCTACGTAGCAAGACCCTGACTCAAAGAAGATTTAAAGACGATTTTTCCATGTGTTTTGTTTAAAGTTTTGTTTGTTTGTTTGTTTGTTTGTTTTATGAATTTATGTCATGTGGGCTGGGCATAGCACACATGTAGAGATGTAACGAGACGGAGGACAGCTGGCAAGAGTCAGTTGTGCGCCCCCACCCCCAACACACACAGACACACAGACACACACACACACACACACACACACTCAATTGAGTCCAGAGGTCATGGCCCTTAGGCCATCAGGCGTGGTGCCCTTGCCTGCTGAGCCATATCACTGGCCATTGTTTTGTTTGTTTTAAAGGGTCTGCTTTTTTCAACTGCAGGATTTCTTTCTATTTATCTTGTATATCTAGCGTCTGAGTGTACAAAAGTGCACCATCTGCATGCAGGTACAGTTGGAGGTCCGAAGAGGGCATTGGGCCCCTGCAAGGTAGCAAGTGCCCTTAACCAGAGAGCCATCGCACTCACCCAGTTGTTTTGAGACTTGCTTCTGTAGCTCAGGCTGTCCTGGAATTCTGTCTCTCTCAGCCTCCCGAGCATGGGTTGCAGGCCTGAACCCACTGCTCTGCTCTTCCACGCATTTCATCTTGTGTTTGGAGAAGCCTAATCCCTGGAAGTACTGGACATTTCCCAGTGAGTGAGTGGGGGCCCGCTTTCTCCTCGCCTGAGAGGTGTGTGCTTCCAACTCTGAGCTGGTCTGGCTCCCCTGGGAGTGCTGAGGCCCTGGGTGTCCAGGATGGTTTTAGATGAAAGCTCCATTTTGATGGGGCAGAGTGGGTGTTAGGAAGGCTCCTGGTGCTCTGCTGCCCCCTACCCCATGGATTCAGGCTCCACCCTAGCCTCTGCTATGGGTGTGCAAACAGATGTGTTTCAAACCAAAAGAGTGCTGGTGATTTGGGCTCTCTGAACCAGGAGGTTTGAGGAGAACTTGTGGTCTCGCTGTATGAGAGGTAAAGAAAGCATGTAACAGGTTAGAAATGGGCTATGTCATCTGTCACTGAGGCAAGGGTCTAGATGGCCAGCTTCCAGCGAGCTCTGCTGCTCACTGGAGAGGCCTTCACCACAGTCGGTGCCTTGGGGCCATAGTCAGGGAAGGCAGTTAGGACTCAGAAATGGTTCCACTGACTTGGCTGGTAAATGGTGTTTTTGGGCTTTTGGGTCTGAGCGTGTTTAAGGTGTGAAGATCGTTGCTAACTAAGTTTGGGGAGGGGAGGGAGCAGGGCATGTCTGTCCAGTGTCCTGTTACTTTGGCAGGGTGAAAGCCGCAGCCCCTCTGTGGCTTCTCCTTTCTCGTTTTGGTTTTGCTTTAGCTTGCTGCTGGAACACACTAAATGTAGTAGGGATGTGTTTTTCTGCTTGGCCAGCGTCCAGCTCGATGCTTGCTGGGCTTGTGTACCCTTTTATCATCATCTAATGTTTTTCTTTAACTCTGCTTTCACTTCTTCCTAAAGCAGACCCATCCATAGCATGGCCAGTGTGATGATGCCCCTGTTAGATTTATTGTACAGAAGGAAAGCAGTGCCAGTCAAGGCCCACTCTCACCATTCCTCCCAGACGCTCCCTCAGGCCCTGTCTTCTGGATAGTATCCCCAGAAACAGTCGGGTAACACGGGCACTGTGCGAGGACCCTCAAGTCCACCTGTGCCACACGTGTGTGAGGTCGAACATCCTCCTCTATGCTTCACTTCATTTTGCATCTTGAATATAAGAGCACTGGGTTGCAAGATGTCATTTATTTAGTGGATCCCTCTGGTCCCCTTGTTTCCTTGGGCACTCCGGTGGTGCGGGAGCACAGGACTCTGACCTCTGTGTGCTCAGAAAGGAAAGAGGAACTTCGAATCTGTGTGAGCACTCTTGCTCCCATGTGGCTCTCAGTGCTCCCTCCCGGTAGCCTGAAGCTGGTGGAGTGAAGCTGAGGGAGTCAAGAGCCACCTCTCGGCCCCTTCCTCCTTCCTACTGGGGCCCAGGAGCACAGATCTGCCTTCATATCTGATGTTTTCCTCCACACATCCCCAGGTCTGAATGGGTATGGCTAGTGTTTTCTCTGCCCTAGCAACAAGGCTGTTCTTAACTGTGTGAGCCTTGGCTCTCAAGCCATGCTATCTGCCTTTAAATCTTGCCCCTTTTCTTTTGAGTTTTGCATCTTTGGGCTCAGTGCCCTGGACCGCTTCCTCCCCATTACAGCCAGTCAGATGAGATGAAGCAGGGAATGCCTGTGTTTTACCCAGCATGTAGTCAGGCCTACAGTGTCAGTAATGAGGGAGCATGGGTCACATTACTGAGACATAGTAAGTGCTCAGTAAATGGTATCTGCTCTTCCCTGTGGTGGTGGCTCGAGGTTCCCGGACAGGGAGAGCTGAATTTCAGGAGAGGAAATCCTCATATTTGATTCTGGTTGGATCCAGAAGTGGCTTCTACCTCACAAGCTGTTCAGAAACACAACAGGAAACCAGCTTGGACCGTACTGCCCTGCTGTGTGTGTGTGTGTGTGTGTGTGTGTGTGTGCGCGCGCGCGTGTATGTGCTGTGTACACTGCCTTTCTCTGTGTATGTGTGTGCTGTGCATACTGCCCTACTTTATGTGTGTGCTGTGCACACACAAGGCTCTGCAGTTTGGGTACATCATTCTAGTCAGTTTGGGCTGCTGTAGCAAAATACCTTAGACTGGATAACTTATAAACAACAGAAGCCTCCTCTCAGTTCTGGAGGCTGGGAAGTCCAGAAGCAAGATTTGTTATTCTGGCCATAGAGAAAGCTCTTGCCGCTGCTGCAGGACAGGAGGGGTCGAAGGGTCTCCTTTCTGCTTTCAGCATCGCAAGAGCTGCCCTCAAACTCAAGATACAGTGGAGGGGGACCTTTAATCCCTGAATTTCCCTTCTTCTACCTTCTAAGAATAGTGAATTGATACTCATAGTTGTACCCTGGGTACTCTGTTTAACATCCGAGTCAGGCTAATATTTGTCTTTTCGAGCATTTCTGGTAAAATCATTCATAATATTTCCTCAATGCCTCTCTGGAAGTGTGTCACCCCCCAGGATGGTTGTGGTCTTGGTCTTGGAGACTGCTGTTCATGGCAGCAGGGTTCCCTTCCTGAATTGGGTCTTTGCTCAACAGACTGCAGGTGGAGCTGACACTGCTGGCCTTGGTGGGATCAGCCGAGAGAGTTTTGACATGAGAGTTTACATATAAAGGAACGTGGTTTGCTTACTAATTTTTAAGAAATCACACCCCTGGTGCTAGAGAGATGATTCAGTAGTTAAGAGCCCTGCCTGCTCTTCCAGAGGACCCAGGTTGGATTCCCAGCAACCACATGGTGGCTTGTAACTCCTGTCCTACAGTTTCAGAGGCTCTGGTACCCTCTTCTGGCCCTTTTGGGCACTTCACATATGTGCATAGACATACATTTAGAACATTCATATACATAAAAAATTAATCTTTGTTAAGAGTAATCGTAAGCCAAGCTTGAAGGATCATTTTGCTTATTTACGTTGAGACAGAACTTTTTTGTAGTGCTTGCCTGCCAGGCTCACTTGCTGTTTGTTCTGTTGAGAATCAAGTCTCACTGTGTTTGTGACAGTGACTCTCCTGCTTCATCCTGTTAGTATCTGAGGCTATAGGCACAGACCACTGTGTCCAGTAAACTGGGTCTGTTTTTAGTTTTTTTTAAAGTAGATAAAATAAGCAATTACCCCCCAGTATAGACGGTTAGCCTAGTACACTTGTAACTTTCCTCCTTGCTAAGGCCCTGGGTAAGTGCCATGTAGGAGAGTCAGAAAGAGTCCACTATTCCCACCCTCCTCAGGTCTCAGTCTCCTGTGTGTAATGGCAGTACTGGACTATGAGGGCTTTTAAAAGCCCCCTTTCTTGTGTCATTTTAATGGCTGTGCCTTTAGCAGGACCAGTGGTCATAGTCTTGCTTATTGATTGCCCCGTGTGTTGTGCCTAGAGTAGTGGCAGGCAGGAAGTTAGAGTGTTCATTTGTTTGAGTACAATAATTCAGTTTCCACACATCCATCCCAGCGAGGTGCTATTATTCTAGTTTATTGATGAGAAAGTTGAGATTCAGGGAGGTTAGGTAATTTGCTTATCATTATGCTACTGGTTAATTGTAGCATTCAGAGGCCTTCCTAGCTTGCCAGTTAGTGCAAGGCCCATCCCCCTGTTAAGTCTGTCTATGCAACTGCATTGGCCAGTTGAAAAACACATCAGAAACACCGCCGGCTTTAAAAGTGAAGTTCACAGCTTGCTTGCTTTACATCTGCTGAGGCTGGAGGCAGGCCGTGGTTCTTCTGGTTTAGGATTTAGGAATGAAGGGCAGGTGTCTGTCTGCACAAGCCCTCTCTAGGCATCTCCTTAAGCTTCCACTGCAGTGCCCTCTGGGGTCATAGCTCAGCACCAGCTGGGGGAGCTGGGCTTCTGCCAGTGGCTCTGGGGAATGGCAGTGGGTGGGGAGAGAGAAGAGGTAGAACCGGCTCTGTCAGTATTCTCTGGTTGCCTGCCTGTCCCAAAGGCGGTCACCTACTGTGAGACTGGATTGCTGGCTCAGAGTTAGAGAAAGTTGACCCTGCCACCTCTCCCTACTGGCAGGTAACTTTGTGCAAGGGCCTTGCCCTCTCTGAGCCCGTGAAATTTCATTTCCTCCTCCCAGCAGGTCCTGTGGATACTGTGCCATGCCAGGACCCTAGCCAGGAGTGGCTGCAGGAAAGCAAGCAGTGCCTTATGCAGCCAACACATCTTTGCAGTGGGGCTCACAATGGTGTTATAACTTTCCTGGTGAGGCTCTGAAGAGAAAGCAAAATGAGATGAGTTGTTGGTTCCTGTAGGCCAGCATGGCAATAGATAACACACAGATGCAGGCCTGGAGGTACAAATAGAGATACAAGGGCACTGTAGGCCTTCAGATCCTGACGGCCCTCAGTGGGAACAGGACTCCTCATTTGCTGATGTCCACACAGCCCCGGCCGGTGCTCAACCCAGCTAGGAATCCAGGAGGTACCATTTCTTCCCTCAACCTTCACCTTTTGTAGAGTAGAACTTTTACACCTTAGGAACTGTCAGAGAGGGGCTGGGAGACTGAGGATGACAGGAGGAAGTTTAAGAACTATTTCAAAGTGGGTTTCTCATTTTCTTTTAAAATACTGTAATCAGTTTCTCTGGCAAAAGCAGTACTGATTGTTTGTAAGCAACGTATAAAGGTGTGACTGGGAAGGTAATGTTCCCCCTTTCCCTCCCACTGTCAGAGGTATTGTCTGCAGGTATATATGTGCAATATTTGGGTGCACAGGGCCCTCCAAAGAGGGTGTCAGGATCCCCTAGAACTGGAGTTAACAGGCAGTTGAGCTGCCGTGTGGGTGCTGGGAACCGAACCCTAGTTCTCTACAAGAACAGCAAGTGCTCTAATCACTGAGCTACCTTGCCAGTCCCTTTTCACAACCCTTAATGCTGTCAGATGGCTTTTGTGTCATGTCAGTTCATAATGCCCCAGCCGTGTGTCAGTCTGCTGCCTCCTTGTCCACACCGGGAGTGTCTCGCAGCTGCTGGCTCTGGAAGCAGTGGACACTTCATTTTTGTTTGGCAAGATGTACTTTAATCTCCCGTGCTTAGTGGCTGTAGTGAATGTTTTTCCCACCGTTGAGCCATGTGTGTGTTTGCTTCAAATGTGGTTGGTAGAGAGCGCCCCGAGTGTACACGGTGAGTTACATGCCCCCCCCTCTGCGTGCCACTGGATGGGGAGTTAGGGCTGCCTCATTAGCAGAGGTAAAGGCGAGTGCTGTGGGCCCTCTGCAGTCCCCAGAGTCCTCTGTGATATCCCTGATACCTTCCACTTGCAACCTTTTTTTTTTTTAATACAGTTGAAATTTAATCCATTTCAGTATGGCTGAGGGCCTAATTAGCCAGAAACCTCAGGAAATTAAATAGAGTCCACGAGTGGCACGCAGTGCCCTCTCTTTGAGAGTGGTTCTCATCCCCTTTGTTTTCCAAGACTCTCCTACCATGCTTAGTTCCAACAAGAGTTGGCTAGAATGGCTGCTTTTCTGATGAGCCCCCTGCCTCACTGGCATGCGTAGGTTAAAAAGCCAGGCGTAGTACCTGCCTAACTCTTGGCCCTATCCATCCCTCAGTCTACACGAAGCAGTGTCAGACCTGCTGCTTGTGCTGAATGCTGCTGGAAATTCTGCAAAAGGTCCTGTTGACGTGAGTGTGGCTGGCCTCAGTGTCTGTCCCGTGACCTGGAAGAGGGGCAGCACAAGTCCCTTGCTGAAACGTCCTCTTTCCCTCTCCCAGTATGATCTTTGTGCTTTTGTGTTGGCTCATGGATTCCCAGGGTCTAAGTGGTTCTGGCCACAGATTCCTCTCTTTCCTTTCCCCAAATAGACCACATGCATCAACCAAGTAGAACAGTCTGAGGGTGTCACGTGGCGAGACGGACGGTCTGAAATGAACTCTGTAAGAGTCTTGCAGGAGGAAGGTGGTTCTGCAGCCTGCCTGTGGGAGTGGACTTCTAGATTGAGTACCTGTGATAAAGAACCCAAGACTAGGGTCCTGTTCCCCCCACTACCCGCTTTCTTCCTGGATTGAACCCAGGTCCATGAGCTAGCAGGCACTCTGCCACTGAGCCACTGTTGTTGGAAAGCTGTTTCTGCATGCCAGTCTCTGCATGAAACCAGAGAGGCGGTGGGTTGGTTTGTTTTTGTTTTTTAGTTCCCAGTGGACCAGCTGGCAGTGCTTTGAGTTTACATCTGGTCTTCTGAGGGTTTTAGTAATATCCAAAGAGTTCATGTTGTGTTGTGTTGTTTTTTTATCACGCATTTGGGGCTACAAAGATGATTCAATGGGTAGAGGCACTTGCTGAGCAGGTCTGGCCACCTGAGGATTGATTCTGAGAACCATGTAAGGGGTGGGGGAGAGCCCTGATGCTGCAGAGTTGCCCTCTGACCTCTGTGTGTACATCCTTACACAGTGAAATGAGCAACATTAGTGACACCATGTAGTAGTAGTTCTAAGTGCAAAGATGCCTCGATGGCACCTGTGGCCACATCTGTCTGCCCCTTACCTGTTTTGGTAGGGTTGAGTTAGGATCCTTCTCCTGGAAGAGAGCTCTCTAGTGTGGTTGATATCTTTGGTGATAAGAAAGATGCTGGCAGGTTGTTGCCTCTGGCCTTCTTTCATATTTCACAGGGGCCACACATGGTGTCTCTCCCTCTATTGGTGACCGTACCCATTCTCCCTCCTAGCACCCTGCTCACAGCGGTACAGGCTAATTCAGAGCTAATGGTCATTCTGAATGATGTCATTCACCTTGATGAATGAAAACAACAGAACAGCCATGTGCTCATCTTGGTCCTTCCAGAGTGCTGGCAGACCTACATTTCAGGGTCACTGTCATGGCCAGCACAGAGTCCTTCTGAGTATCTTCAAAGCCAGGAAGTTAGGATTCCAGGGCAAGCTGTATAGGTAGGAAAAATAAGAACCAATTCTCTTGTTGGTGCTGAATGCTTCATTAAGTACTAGATGCTCCTCCCGTGTTTTCAGTATACCCGGGTGCTTGCCTCCCTCCCACCAAATGCAGAGAGAGCCTCATGACCGCAGGCGTGCACTCTCAAGTGAGCTCTGTGCCCTCAGTCCCTTTGCTTTTCTCTTGGATGGACACCCTTATAGTAGCATTAACTGCCTCTCTGTACTACTCAGTTGGACTCACAGTTTGACTTGGGTTCCTGTCCTCTCGCCCACAATGCTCTGCAGCTTGGGAGCCCCCCCCCCCACACACACATACACATACACACAGTCCCTCTGGGCCCTTCCGTTCCCTTCCCTTGTCTGGCAGCCCTCCTTCCTGTTACCAAGTGTCCATCTTTCCTTTGTGCTGTGTTGTTGTGCAGAGTGTTCAGCTTCTTGGGGCACTGTGCACCATCTCAGCACTGCCTGGGCTCAGGTGGCGCTGTGCACAGGGAAGGGTTCGGCATGGGATGAGCTCTAGGCCCCAGCTGTGGGAACTGCCGTTCAGGCAGAAGGAATATGGCATGCGGCACAGGAAAGAGCTTACTGAGGGACTCCCAGGCAGACAGTGAGGTGGTCAGGCCCTCGTCCCCGAGACCCAGGGCAGGTTTGTCTTTTTCCCAGGAGTCCTTGAAGCTCCTCAGCACTGAGGGCCAACTTTGGGTCTTGGGAAGCTCGCTCTGGCCAGGCTGTATGGAAGTAGGAAGGCTGGGTGAGGTGTGGTTCCATCAGGAGATGGCCATGGCCCCTGGTCAAGGGATTGGAGATGGAGAAAACTAACAAAATAATTAGACTAATAATTCAGATGTTTCCTAGTGCTATTACTGGCACATAGTAAATGCTTAATAAATATCCTCTGATGTTGGCAGTGGAACTGCTCAGTTGAGGGTGATCAATTTCAGGTTTGTTTTTAGTATACATGTGTTGAGGAGATGGCCCTTTCCAGTCATCAGAGATGAGAAACCACAGGAATGAGATGGTCTAGAGACCTGGTGTCTGCCCCCAAGCCTCAGCCTTGTCATTGAGTGGCCCTCTGTCCCAGGGCCACCATTGAGCTACACCCATGAAGAGCAGACCCAAGCCTGTTAGGGGCCTTACCACTGAGGGGGCAGCACACCTGAGTGGTGTCACAATTCTGCATTTGCCTCCAGCTCCATCCCAGAGAAGCTCATGCATTCGTTAGTTATGGGAGTGCTCAGTTTCCCTCTGGGAGGCTTGCATGATGTCTCCCTGTGATTCTCCTGCTTGCCTCCACAGTCCTCCCTTTCTCTGCCTCTCCTGCTTCTGCCCTTGGCCCCAGCACCCCTGAGTCCTGTCCCTGGGACTGAAACCCAAACAAATCCTGTGTATTTGAGCAGCCCCCCTCCACTACCTAGCATGCTGAGTTGGATGGTACCCTTCAGGCCTTTCAGCAAAGCAGAAACAGCTGGTGGTAACAAGAGACCAGCTACAGCCCTCCCTGAGGCTCATGGTCCAGCAGTGTTTAGTATGTACTGGTCAGTGATAACTTTTGCAAGCTTGGTAATTCAGCAGTTTCTCCTTGGCTACAGATGAGAGCAGCCCCCGCAGGCAGGAATGAGTCATGTAACAGCAAAGACGATTCTTACCAATAATAAACATCTTTCTGCCATTCCAGAGGCGAACCTCGGCGGTCATGTCACTGGGGCCTGTCCAAAACAAGCGCTTTACTCGAGTCTGCAGCTTAGATGCTTCTCTCACGCTGCCTTTCCAATAGCAGTCTGAACACCAGTCTCAAAAGTGTGAAGGGATGAAAGTCAGGGTCTTCCTTCCCAGGACTCCTGTGCCAGCCTCTGCCCTTGTGGATTCTCTTTTCTCGTCTGGGCAGAGAGAGTTCTCCTCAATAATGGTTTCCGTGGGCTCTTCTTCACCTGCACTGCCAAGGAGCAGCCTAGGGCCCTTTGCACTCAGCTCCTGCCAATGTGCTGTGGAGCACGCTCAGTTGGCATCATGTACTTACTGCAGAGCCACACACTAAGGGACCCCACGGTGAATGGTAAGGGAATTTCAAAGGTCAGCAGTTTCATGGATGAGCCCCAGCAGGAAGAGGCCAGGTTTGGTTTCCTGCCCTTCTTGTGAGTACAGGCACATGCCAAGTGTGCTGGCTTGTGGTCAGAAGACAAGTTGGGGAAAGCAGTTCTCTCCATTGCAGGTTCCAGGGACCCGGGATAGGTGTTCAGGCTAGTGAGTACTCTTTTTTTTTTTTTTAAAAAAAGATATATTCATTTATTTTATGTATATGAGTACACTGTAGCTGTCTAAAGACACACCAGAAGGGGGAATCAGATGTCATTACAGATGGTTGTGAGCCACCATGTGGTTGCTGGGAATTGAACTCAGGACCTCTGAAAGAGCAGTCAGTGAGTGTTCTTAACCCCCTGAGCCATCTCTCCAGCCCCCGCTAGTGAGTACTCTTACCAGCCGAGCCATCTCACCAGTCTGGTTTCCATGTGGCTTAGTGTCAGTCTCTTAAAGTATTTTCTTTCTTTTTTTTTTTTTTTCCATTTTATTTTATGCATATGAGTACACCACCATTGCTCTCTTCAGACACTCCAGAAGAGGGCATCTGATCTCATTACACATGGTTGGGAGCCACCATGTGGTTGCTGGGAATTGAACTCAGGACCTCTGAAAGAGCAGTCAGTGAGTGTTCTTAACCCCTGAGCCATCTCTCCAGCCCCCGCTAGTGAGTACTCTTACCAGCCGAGCCATCTCACCAGTCTGGTTTCCATGTGGCTTAGTGTCAGTCTCTTAAAGTATTTTTTTTTTTTTTTTTTTTTTTTCCATTTTATTTTATGCATATGAGTACACCACCATTGCTCTCTTCAGACACTCCAGAAGAGGGCATCTGATCTCATTACACATGGTTGGGAGCCACCATGTGGTTGCTGGGAATTGAACTCAGGACCTCTGGAAGAGCAAGCAGTCAGTGCTCTTAACTGCTGAGCCATCTCTCCAGCCCCCTAGTGTCAGTCTCTTAAGGTGCCTGCTTGCAGGTGCACTGGTATCGTTTTTTGCATAGGGACATTGTCTCTCGGTTGTTAAGATTGCCACCTGTAGTTACGTCATTGCCTTTCCTCTTCTGGGCTTTGCTGGGATTAAATTTTTGTCCAGTTGGAAAGAGCTGGGACCAGTGGCCTCATCTCTCCTGCCTAGATCAGAGTGGAATTGGGCAGGTGGAAAGGCCTTAGCGTTCTGCTGTAGCTGTGCCCACAGGCAGCAGTAGTGTGTTGGGATACACATCCCTGCTAAGAGGGAGATGCTTTAAGCTTTCCAACCACAATAAAACAGGAAACACAGAGCTGGTGGTGGTAGAGCATGATTAGAATTGATTAGAATCCCAGCGCTCTGGAGACTGAGGATATGAGGCACACAAGTTCCAGGTTAGCCTGGGCTACATAGCCCTGCCTTGTCTAACTTGGGCAGAGCCATTGCCTAGTTCAGTGAGGCCTTGGGCTCACAACTGCTTCTAACTCCAGTTCCAGGGAATCTACTGCCTCCAGTATCAGACAAAACACTCATACACAAAAATCTCTTCTTAAAAAAGAAGGAAAAATATAAAGAGAGGGAAGCGTGTGTGTGCATGCATGTGTTGCACTGGCTTGTTTAGGCATAGTTGGAGAGAGTTGTGACTCTGTAGGGCGCGTGGATGAGAAACTGCATCCTTTCTTCCTGTCCTGCTTTTCTTTCCCTGCAGCTCGCATGATGGCGATGATGATGATGATGATGATGGAGCTTGGTTCCGTGTGTTGGGCAAGCCTCATTTGAATCTCAAGGGTTCAGCCTTTGACAGGCCTTGTGACTCCAAGCAGGTTCCCAACCTCTGTCCTTTTGACACACAGTATTTTCAGTATCTCCTAGGCTGGACCCAGAGGTGGTATCTGTTGTGAAGACTCATGTTTGGGACTCCCTGGAAAGGATGCCAGGAGCCACACCAGTGTGCCTGTCTGCCCATCTGCCCCTAATCCTCATGGGCCACTGAGGTTCAGCCGTGGCTTCCCACTGTGTGCTCAAGGGGAGGAACTGAGTTAAGTAATATGGGAGTCTTAGCAGACCTGCCCTGGTCTAATGACCAACTGGCCTGAATGCCAGTGGCAGAGCTGCATGCTCATTAAGGTCTTAAAAGATGAATGTCATGGTCGCACCCTGCTGTTCCAGTTGTAGAGAAGTTACAGACTTAGCAGTGTACCACAAAGAAGATAAACCCTGCCTCAAGCCACAGCCTGGGCAAGACGTGTATTGTAGGGTCTCTCTCTCTCTCTCTCTCTCTCTCTCTCTCTCTCTCTGTGTGTGTGTGTGTGTGTGCTCAGACTCAAGGACTGGGGACTTGGTGGATCTATG
>NC_034595.1:90161331-90163780 GCF_900095145.1 Mus pahari
TGTGTGTGTGTGTGTGTGTGTGTGTGTGTGTGTGTGTGTGTACTGTTTTATTAAAGAACAGTTGCAGATAGTAGGGCAGGGTAGTTAATGTAATTTTGGGTTGAGAGTCCATCCCAGCCCCACCAAGTCCTAGCTGTATAGTTTGGCAAGTTTTTAGGATCTCTGCCACAGCCACCTCACCTTTGAAATGGAAGTGCTGCTACAAGATCTTTTATAATGGTTAGGTTGAATGAGCTCACCCATGCAGCGCCCAGCTGAAAATGCCATCTGCAACTCTTCCTATAGAATGGCACAGTCATGGACGTCTAGTGTGCCTTTTACAGCAGTATGTGTATGCATAACTGACATGTGGAGGTCAGAGGACAGTGTATAGAAGTTGACTCTTCTACCTTGTAGGTCCTGGGGCTCCAATCATGTCAGTCAGGCTTAGCAGCATGAGGCCTCCCCCCCTGAGCCATCCTCACAGTGGCTCAGCTATGCTTTCTTTAGGACTCCAGTTTTTCCCCTTTGTACTATGCTGCTGTTGGACATTTGGAAAAGACTAGCTTCTGCCATGAGCATGCTGGTGTATGACAGAGGCATTTTTAGATTGAGACAGGCATGAAGGGCAGTGTCACTGTTTCTCAGCCCCAGTCCTAGTGCCTTCTTTGCTGGCTGTCATCAGAATGTCCAAGAGGCTCCCCTTTGTTCTTGTAGCCCTCAGGCTTCCAACTGTGGAGTGTGACCTTTTAGCCCTGCTCAGGGACACACAAGTATGGTTTGTGCGTGTCAGCCTCCAAGAGACTCTGAGGTCAGGCGTTTCTGTGGCCACAGAGCCGCTGGGGTTTCATCTGCAAATGAAAAGCACCTGGCCAGCTGCATGGGTCATATGGGAGCCAGATGGGAGCTGGCAGGCAGGCAGGCAGCTTGGGGCAATGGCCAGTGGTCTCTTTCCACGTCCATGGGCTCTGCTGCCTTTAACCCTTGTTTCCTGGAATGCCAGGGTAGTTCAGGACTAGGTAGCCAGCAACCAGTCCAGAAATGTCAACCAGAGCCAGAGCATGGTGATAAGCACCCCAGGCATTGTGGGAGATGGGAACAGGTGACCAAATGGCCACCAGGGTCAGAACTTCCGTGACCAAAGGAAAGGAACTGGGAGGAAAACGAAATGGCAGAGTTGGTGGAAATCATTGAGTACCCATTGCTGCAAAGCCTCCCTAGGAAACATAGTGGTTAGGTGACACATTGGGAAGTAAAGTCACCAGGCAGGGTCATGTGCAGAGTAGTGGGGACACTGGGCATTATCACGGACAAGGGAAGGTGGGACACTGCATCATCCTTTGGTCCACACAGTCACAAGAACCAGGTTTGACTCATGATTCAAAAGGGAGACAGGAGCCGGGCGTGGTGGTGCATGCCTTTAATCCCAGCACTTGGGAGGCAGAGGCAGGTGGATTTCTGAGTTCGAGGCCAGCCTGGTCTACTGAGTGAGTTCCAGGACAGCCAGGGCTATACAGAGAAACCCTGTCTCAAAAAAAAAAAAAAGGGAGACAGGGCGGGGATTTTTCACTGAGCTTTGTGGATTAAAGAGAATGAGGGAGGCACGATGATTTCTGTCTTCAAAACTCTTGGAAAGTAGAGTACGGGAGCTTCTAGTTCTCAGCCTTGCCTTCTGCTACACTGAAGATTACTTAGAACACAGGGTGGAGGTCAGAGTGAGAGAGCAGGTGATTAAATCTGGTTGGTTGGTTGGTTTTGGGGGGCAGAGCCAGGCACTGAACCCAGACTCTAAAGCACACTGTAATCTTCCTTTAGAGCACATTGTAATCTCCCTTTAGAGCACACTGTAATCTCCCATTAGAGCTCACTGTAATCTTCCTTTAGAGCACATTGTAATCTCCCTTTAGAGTTCACTGTAATCTCCCTTTACAGCTCACTGTAATCTTCCCTTAGAGCTCACTGTAATCTTCCCTTAAAGCTCACTGTAATCTCCCTTAGAGCTCACTGTAATCTCCCTTTAGAGCTCACTGTAATCTCCCTTAGAGCTCACTGTAATCTCCCTTAGAGCTCACTGTAATCTCCCTTTAGAGCTCACTGTAATCTCCCTTTACAGCTCACTGTAATCTTCCCTTAGAGCTCACTGTAATCTTCCCTTAGAGCTCACTGTAATCTCCCTTTAGAGCTCACTGTAATCTCCCTTTACAGCTCACTGTAATCTTCCCTTAGAGCTCACTGTAATCTTCCTTTAGAGCTCACTGTAATCTTCCCTTAAAGCTCACTGTAATCTCCCTTAGAGCTCACTGTAATCTTCCCTTAGAGCTCACTGTAATTTCCCTTTAGAGCTCACTGTAATCTCCCTTTAGAGCTCACTGTAATCTCCCTTTAGAGCTCACTGTAATCTTCCCTTAGAGCTCACTGTAATCTTCCCTTAGAGCACACTGTAATCTCCCTTTAGAGCTCACTGTAATCT
>NC_034595.1:90164635-90192641 GCF_900095145.1 Mus pahari
TTAGAGCTCACTGTAATCTCCCTTTAGAGCTCACTGTAATCTCCCTTTACAGCTCACTGTAATCTCCCTTTACAGCTCACTGTAATCTTCCCTTAGAGCTCACTGTAATCTTCCCTTAGAGCTCACTGTAATCTTCCCTTAGAGCTCTCCATTTCCTCCACTTCCTTTGAGCACTTCCACAGCATCCACAGCACACTTGACCCGGTGGCTTTACAGTTCCTGTTGAGGGAGAGCGGAGTGGTTGGGGTTCTCCAGTGCACAGTGTGTCCTGCCCGAGCTGTGCATAGATAGCACTTAGGCCCCTGAACCACCACTGCCTTCATTTGCACTCATCTCTGCAGTGAAGCTGGCAGCTCCTATAAAGCCAGCCTTCTCTCAGGCCATGTGCCTGATGGAGCTGACCTGGGGATCTGGTGAGCCGCCTGCTGATGGACCACGTTTTCCCGCCCTGTTCTCGTGGCAACAGACTAAGCCATGGCTGCCTTCCTCAAAGCCACCACCATTTCTGCCTCTACTCTGGGGCTTATGATTTTGTTTTCTTTCTTTCTCTCATTCTTCCTTTCAAATAAAAATTCCCAGCACTCATTGTATAATGCAGTTCTGTAGATTTTTAGTAATTATACAGAGTTGTATAACCATAACCACAGACTAATCTTAGAATGCTTCCCTCGCCATCTCTGTTCCTACCCTGCCCCAGAAAGCCACTGTCTGGTCATTTCATATATGTGGACCACACAGATTCTTTGCAGAAGGTAGTAGCATTTGTGGAGCTAAGAGTTGAACCTAGAGCCTCATCATGTGTGCCGGGCAAGTGCTCTACCTACCACTGAATCGTACTCTGTTTATCAGAAAGCCTTTTCAAGGGACCAGGCTGGCTGTTCCCTTTGGGATGTTTGGATAAAGGGATCCTGGAAGTGGGAGGGTGCTATTTATTATTATTATTATTATTTTATTTTTTGCAATGCATAACATTTTATAGACCATCCATCCATCCATCCATCCACACAGACAATCAAGAAAAGTTGGTAAATGGGCAAGCTTGTGCTTATGGAAAATACAAAAAATAAAAAAGAGAATTGCCAGGCTTAGTGGTACATACCCGTACTTCCAGCACTGGGAAACTGGAGCAGGAGGATCACTTTCAGGGCACTACACAGAGGAACCATGTTGAAGCAGGAAAGAAGGATAAGTCGCTCAGAATTACCCTTATGGATAAAGCCTCTTTTATATTTGGGGATTTTTTTGCAACAGCATCATTTATCATCTAACATCTTCTGGAAACTTCCTGTTAAATTGCAAGTTGCCGTGTGTTATATTATCATTTACCATAGCATACAATCAAGGTTGCCTTCACTTTAGGCTGTTATAAATGCCAGAGCCTCTTACAGGTCTGTATGGATTCCTGAGTCACAGGGTTTGTGTCCACCCCCTTAAATTGTTTTTCTTCCCAATTTGAAACTGAGTTGCGAAACTACTCTGTAGCTATCTCGCCTGAATTTCATCTAGTCGGTAAAATGGTTTGCATCCTGATTGGCTCCAGGTCCCAGGAGGCAGATCTGTTAGGAGGGGCCTAGGTATAAGGAGGAAAGAGCACAGAGCTTGTGGTGCCACCAGGGCTGGGGAGCCTGGCATAGGGGCCAGTACACTGTCACGAAACCTTGCAGTCTGAACAGCAGTGTGGCTGTGGGCAGTTGGTTTCCCTAATTTAGAAGTACAATCCAGTGCCATGGCCAGAGTGTTTAGTTTTGGCTTCTTCTGTTTTTGTTTGTTTCCAAGGCACCTGGAGAGCGGGTGTTCCCTGGAGAGAACTGTGTTCCTACAGTTTTATAGTCTTGGTGATGGCAGCCATTTGACATGCTACCTTGCCATCCGCTGTCGTACTTGCTCAGTGAGTGAAGTGAGGTGTGTGTCTTGTGCCCACTTTGTACCCTCCCCCTATCAACAGGCTGTTGTTCCCTGTCTACCATTGAGACTCCTCTTTTGCCCCAGTCTGGGCTGGCGCAAAGCTGTTTCTCAGGTCAGTGCAGTGTTCCTGCCCCCCCCCCCCCACTTGGAAGCATGGTCTCTGAGCAAATGGACTCCTGGTGTGGCCAGGGTGCCATGCGTCCCTTCCCTGCATGCTCTGGTTGGGATGCAAACTGGGCAGACAGGACACGCAGGAGTCGTCACTGTGACACACTTACTGCTTTCAGCTCGGCTTGTCTCTACAGCTGTTCTCTGATTTCATTGTCTTTGAAAGGGTTGTGGATTTTTGCTTGTGTTGTTTTGAGGCAGTAACTCACTATAGCTCTGAAACTAACAGAGATCTTCTCCTGAGTGTTGGAATTGAAGGTGTTGCCACCACATCTGGTCTTGAAAGTGTGAGTTTTAGCATCGTAGGCTGTCTTTGGGATGCAGTAGAGGAAACCAGTGGAGTAGATGCAGACATAGCCAATGCAGATGCTGCCCAAGAGTCCCTCCTCCGCCTGTTTGGTGCTTGTTGAAGCCCAACTCTTACAACAGTCTTGGTGGTAGATCCCAGTTTGTCATTCTGATCAGTTGGTCTTAGGCTGGACTCAGAATCACCTTTTCACTGTAAAGAAAGGGTGGAGGGAGCTAGAAGATTGGATTTCCAGAGAGATGTTTGACTGTTCCCACAGCATCCCTGCCATCATCCATTTCTGATGCCTGTTGATCACAAAGATATCTTTTATTAATGTGTCCCCTGAATGAGTGTTCCTCAAGTACTTCCTAGGCAGCCCACTGAACTAGTCAGCAATGCGTGTGTGTTTTCCTTTAGCTGTGGGAAGAGTTGTTGTCCCCATCCCACCCTCCTACCCCTGCATGAGCCCTGGTCTCATCTTCTGGGCTTCATGTCTGGACTAAAATCAGGAGTGAAGCTGGAAGAACGCAAACAATGGGCTGGGGAAATGGTGTAGGGTGCTCTTGCCTCTAAGTCATAAGGACCTGTAGCACACATGTGAAATCCTATGGTGAGATGGGATGGATGGGAAACAGAGATGACAGTTCCCAAAAGCTTGCAGGCCAGCTCACCTGGTGTATGCAGTGGCAAACAAAAGGACACCAGTACCCAAGGTTGCCCTCTGACCTCTTCCTGCATATGCTTGTATACACACGCATGCACACACGCATGCACATGCACACACACTTCTAAGGGCCAGTTCTGTCAGGAACATGTTAAGTTCATGTTAAGCACACAGTAAACCCAGCAAGTGTCCCAAGTCTGTTGTGCATGGAACGTAGGTGGAGCTGGGGACAGCAGCTGATGAGTTTGACAGCTCTGCTTCAGGTCTTTGGGTCTTAGAGAATGCTGTGTGGCAAAGAACTGGAGAAGCTTGGACTTGGGTCTGCCAGCCAGAAGAGAATTGTTAGTGGGAGGAAGATGCAGGTGGGAGGAAGCGCTACCAAGTGGCCAGGCTTTGAACAGGCTGCCTGTAAAAACGGATGTTCACTGGGTAACTGTCATAGGAACTGGAGTGCTTTGGGGCTGTGTAGGGAGGGGACTCTGGAGTAACTAAACTCCCCCAAGAGTCTGTGATTCTTTAAGAAACAAAGATCCTAACTCAAAATCCCTGCTACTTGATGTAGACTTTTCCCGTTCCGTCCTGAGTGTGTATGGCTGTGGTTTACAGGAATTGGGTGTCTAAGATGCTGCAGTGCCCATCCCTAGGGCTGGGACAGTCCTGCACTTCACTTCTTTCCCTTAGGGCTGTGGTGTTCCTCTCAGGTGGACAGACAGTTAAAGCCAGCAGCTCCTGTGCCGGCTGATGCTGTTGAGGAATGGCTTCTATGCTCCATACCGCCTTGAACTTGCATGGTCTTGGATGGAACTCACAATAAGTCTGGCTGAAGAGCAAGGCTGTTGTCCATCATTGATTAGAAGCAGATTCCTACACTGCCCCTTGCTCTGGAATGAATCCTCCTGTGAGAAGGAGCTAAGTCATGTTCCTCAGCCAAAGGCCACAAGGGAAATGAGAAGGAAGTGAGCAAACCTTACTGATGACAGTGAAATCCTGGGTCAGCCCTTGCTGGGGACTCAAGCCTGACACCTGTGTCCTTACTGTCTTGTGACCACTCCTAAGTTCCAGAGCTGAGGTGCAGACACAGCCTCTGACGTGGTCTGCAGGCCCTGTGCAGAGTCTCATGGGAAACAGCGCACAGATAGGTAGTCCTTGCCCCTGTCACATAGAAGCAAGAGACGCCAGCGTGGGAAGACGGGTGGGTCATCCTGGGAAACTTCCTTTCTTCTGGCTGTCTTTGATTCATTTCCTAATAGAGTTTTCTCATTACAATCTGCCTTTCCAAAGCTGCAGGGAGCTTTACCGAGGTGCACAGGGATACCCCCACTTCCTGCTTGAACAGCATGCACCGCAAGCACGGAGCTGTGATGTTTACAGAGTACAGTGGGGTCACTAGCGATAGTCCCCAACACCTGCCCGGCGTCCTGTGTCATGTCAGGGCCTGCACTCCCCACTTCTCAGCCTCTCTCAAAGCAGTTATTCCAGCTGGCAGAGCTGTGACAAGGGTTTCCGTAAGCATTCCCACAGTTCTTCAGATGAGGAGTATGACCTCGGAACCATGTGCCTCTGCCCCTCTCCTGCCGTGGGAGGTAAGAACAATACTCAGGGGTGGATAGATGCTCTGTCTGGCTCTGAACAGAGCTGAGCATTTGTTGGCCATCCAGACACTGTTGTCTGGGGCGTCAGGGGTTAGACAGGGGCGCCTTCTACCTCTCCATGAGCAGAACACCCCCTCCGTTTCACTGACTTGGCCTGTTCTATCTGGCACAGAATGTATGAGCTAAGTATCAAACAACCTTGGCAAGGTGAAGCAAAGATGTTTTCTCTTTGTCTCATGGGTGAGTTTTGAAGCTGGCTTTGCTGAGGCCCCTGGGTAGCAGTTTATCTGGTTTCTCTGTGCTTGTGGGAGGATCCCAGATAGATGCCTTTCTAACACTGCAGTACTAGGACATCTTGCTGTGACAGTAACCCTGCTCCCCTGTGACTTGTCTCCTGGTGTAGGGTCCCTTTCTTCACACCAACTCTCACCCTGCAGAGGGTACCCAGGCAACTCAGCCATTCTGGGGTCCAAGAGGCAGAAACAGTTGAGGCACTGTGTATTCTCTTTCTTGGAAATCACTGCTTGGGAAAGTGTGTCTCCCAGTGCTTGGTGGGCTTGCGTGTAGCTCAGAGCTCGGTGGGCTTGTGTGTAGCTCAGAGCTCGGTGGAGTTCTGTGTGTAGCTCAGGGCTCAGAGGGGTTCTATGTGTATCCCAGTTCTCTGTGGGGTTGCATGTAGTCCTGACAGCCATGTTTACCTGTATGTTAGGAATGTACAGTGTAGAAGAGGTGATGGGGTTTCAGGCCTCAGGCTTTCCTTCAATTTCTCCTCTCCTGCTCTCAGAGGCTTGGGACATTTTACAGAAAGCTATGTAATTGTCAAGTTTTGAGAGGTCAATACTGGGGGCCTTGTGACTGCTGGCCTGTGACAGGTGAGCTATGTCCCCCAATCAAAGTTGTTTACTATCAGTGAAAGCTGTCTGTCAGACAGGGGCATATCTATCTGGATGAGAGCTTCTCTGCCTTGGGATGGGAAGTGCCATTCCAAGAAACTGAGTGTTGGGGTCCGTAGAGATTGGTTCTCCTGGCCTGCCTGTGGGTCCACTCTTCCAGGCACGTGTAGATGTACAGTCCAAGTCAGGAAGCCAGTTATCCCCCTTTGAACGGGCATTGGAACCAACCAGGCTCATGGATCTCCGGGTCTCCTGGGCACAGTCTCGGATGTGCTGTCATGGAGAATCCAGCATTGTTTCCTAGAGGTGGCCAGAGCTCTGCCTTCGGTTTGAAATGTGAGACTTTTTAAATCTTTTCATTGCCTTTCTGTTTCCTGTTGACTCACATGTAACGGTCATTGAACATTGAATGTCCCAGGTATGTATTAGTCACCCCATTTCCTCTTAAAAGAAAAGTGTGGAGCCGGACGTTACTACCCTTAGTTCTAGGGAAGACTCCAGCTCGGAGCTTAGAGGCCTGCCCCAGCCCATACACAGATTGACGGGGTCCAGATCTGAATGCAGACCTCGCTCTCATCATTCCTTGCCCAGGGGACTGCCTGCTTCCTCTGTAGCTCAGTGGTACCAACCCAGATATTGAATAATTGGTTATTCCTCTTGTGGAAATGTCACCAAGAGATGGCAGGGCCTTAGGACAGGGAACATTGGCTTGTGGAACACTCAAGGCAGTGACCTTGACAGTCCCAGCAAGGAGGTCAAGGCCGACAGATCCTACTTAGTAAGTCTTAGGCCAGTGAGGAGATCTATCGAAATAATAAAATAAGAAAGCATGTCTCCTAGCTCACACATGTACATTTGTGTACATGCATGTGTAACTCCGTACACACATACAGAGCTATAGCTATAGTTTTCCTGATGTCTCCTTGGCTGTGAGGTGGAGCCTGCCACTTGTGACGTAGTGGAAGCTGTCCTGATGTCATTAGGGCTGCTTTGGGCAGTAGCCTGATGGTACCCAGCAGTAACGCCCAGGGTGGTTGCCTCCCTGTCTACCTCTTTCTGCCCATTCCTGGGTGTTCAACTCCTTCCCTTGACAGTTTCCCTTGAAACCCTGTTCTCAACATATTCATTAGAGGAGGGGAGGGGCTCCAAGCCTCTGCCAGTGGGGCTCACTGGCAAGGCATGTACCAGCTCAGAGGACCCACGTGTGCAGATGGCACCAGCTCCTCTTGGAGAGAATGCTTTGGTTTAATGAAGAACCAAAATGATTAGCTTTGTGACTGGCTTTTCAAGCCCTTGTTGGAGACTCTTGTATGCCTTCAGGTAATGTTAACTGATAAGCAGAGGGCAGGCAGGGCTTTAGAAACCCTGGAGCCTGGCACCAGGACCGCATCAGCTGTAAGAGGGTCTTTGTGAAGCCTGCTTCTCCTTGGACACAGTTTGAGATGGTGTGGGTTTCTTTACAGGTGCTGCTCAGCCTTGCAGGAACCTTGCACTGGAGATAGCATGGTTAGTTGTGTTTAACAGATGAAAGAATTAAGGATTAGGAAGGTGACAGACTTGTCCAGACCCCACTGCTAGGATATGGCGGGTGTAAGCTTGACATCTTTTTCTTTTTTCTTTTTTTGGTTTTTCGAGGCTGGGTTTGACATCCTTTTCTGTCTTCTGATTTGCCAGGCTACCTTAGGTCTTGAACAGTAAAGCCAAGAAGTGTCTTTTTTGGGTGTGGGAGGGTCATCTCTTTGTCCTGTAGGTCATGATATAAACCAGAAGAGAGGAGTACTAGGTCTTAGTTTAAATTTGCAAGCACGTTATATTTTGGCAAGTATTGCATCATAGGTACCCATCAGCAGAGTAGCTTTGTTGATCCAGTGGAGGGGTGTGGGGACAGGTTCTTGCAGGATCCTGTTGTCTACTGTTCTGTACCTGTGATTGACAGTTGAGTGTGGCGCCTAGCCTTTGAGTGGGGACAAGCAGACAGCAATGCTCAGAAGTTAGGTACAGTTTTCCTTCAAACATGGGCCTGGAAGTAGGAGAAACCAAGGGCAGAGGTGCCTGGAACTTCTGTCAGTGTTCCACAGCACAGTGGGCACCTGCAGTTAACTGTATACTCAAAGTAGCTGCTAGGGGATCCCTGATGACCCTGCGAAAAGACACGCATGGCAGGCTGCATGGAGAGGCCTTGATCTGATCAGTACATGTCATGCACATGTGTGCAAGTGTGGGTGTGAGTTAAAAGTTTAAAAATGTTTTAAAATAGCTGTGAGTCCTTGTTTTTCTTTGTGCTCTGCTGGGACTTGAACCCAGGGCTCACATGGGCTGAGAAAGCAGCCTACCTCTGAGCTGTATTCCAGCCCACCGAGTGCTTATGTGATGTACAAGTATTGTGTTCCTTTCAAGCCTTCCTTTAGACCTAAATCAAGAAACAGCCCTGTTCTCCTTGTAAGTAAAATGCTTGGGTTGATGGAGACCCCCTCCCCCCAATCCCCATTCTTCATATATTGCTGCTTTGGGACTATTTGTGCTGTTGGCTGATGGGAACTGATCCGTCATATTCCTACCCCCACCTTTGAAATTGGTGCAAGTACTTTATTGGGGTAAATATTATGTATAATGTATTATGTTAAAAAATATCCAAATACTACGAATTGCATCCAGAGTAGCTCATGGATGTGTTTAAGAGAAGGTTCTTGTCAGTCGGCTGCCGCTGCTACAAAAAGAGTTGACTTCTCTCAGCCAGTGCACATGCGGACCTTGGTCCAAACAGTTTTCTTCCAGGTTTGGAATACAGGGACACTCTGGACTAATTGCCTGGCCTTTGAGCAGAGTGTGTTTGAGCTTCTCGTACCATCGAAGTGAATGTGAACAGTACACATGCCATCTATTGAAGACATCTTGGGATTGCCCTAGTTATGTGTCTAGCTGCCAGTTACAAAGTGGAAGGATTAGTCGCTGGTTACATGAAACCAGGATCGTGCAGAGGCAGGGGCTGGAGGCATCTGCGACCATAGGTGATGGCGCCCTGTGGACTCTTCTAAAGGGGCCAGGAAACCCTCACCCAGAGACACAGATTCCAAAAAGTTTTAGTGTTTTTAAGAAATCACCTGTCAGTGGTGTGTGAGACCATGGTTGTAATCCAAGGAGACAGATTGGTGGTGGAACTACCCCCTCTCAACGCCCCCCCCCCCCCAGGAGAAGACCCTCACTGTTGCTGATTAATTCTCTGAGCTGGCAGGCTGCTACAGGAAGTGAATTTAGACTGGATACTGTTGGTTAGTGGTCTCTGTAGAACGTTTGGGCGTGGAGGCCAGTATCAGTCTCAGTGTCACAGTGCTCTGCTCTGGCTCCAGGCCATAGGCCTGAGCTTCCTGACTGCCTTCACTCACCTGTGAGGCTGGCACACTTTCCCCAGGACATGAGCCTAAATGCTCAGTGCTCCTCAGTGCTGCTCAGTGCTCCTCAGTGCTCAGCAGCAGAGGCAACAACTCCACTTCCTTCCCTTTTCTTTTGGAATTGGTTTGCTCATTGAGTTGGCCTTTTTGTTTTGTTTTGTTTTGAATTTTAAGACAAAGTTTCTCTGTCCTGGAACTCACTCTGTAGACCAGGCTGGCCTGGAACTCATAGAGTGTTTCTGCCTCCCTGCTGTGCCTCCTGGAGATGCTGGAAACCCGTTCCTTTCAGAGAACTCTGCCTTTCCACCAACCTCACAGAGTGAATTCCAGGCTCCATGGAGAAACGACCCTGAGTTGTGCAGGTGGGAGCTGACACCGCAAACAGAAGCACAGCTGAGGGTGACTGGCTTGGAGGCGTTGGGTCCCACGGGCTGTGTCAGGGAAAGTCAGTCCATCATGGTGGCTGGAGAGCCAGACAGGAGCTGCGTGCAGGTTGCTAAGTTTCCTCTGGGAGAAGCACACGGAAATTCCCACTGTTGGGTCAGATGTCTAGGCATCTTGGGACTCTTCTAAGCCTGTCACATTGGTGCAGTTTTGATAACCTCAGGTGGGCTTGGAGACATCAGGAAATAGGGAGATGGTTCAAGTAGTCGACTGTTCTCAGCTGCAACCTCTGTGGGACACTGGATGAGAAGGCATCAGAGGGCAGGCTGCAAGGTGCTCCGGGAGGACCTCTTGACAGTACCTGTAGACTTAGTCTGTCCTTGTCCTTCTGCCCCCCCTCTCACTGCAGCGTTAGGGAACCATTGCTCCATGGCACACAAGGCAGGGGGTTGTGTGCGGCGGGATGTTGGCTTTCAAGTTTATCCTCCTTAGTTCATGCAGAGTGACTTGGCACCTGAAGTGACACCCCTGCTTCCTAGAGACCGTTGGCAGCCCACATGGAAAGCCTGTGTCAAGTTAGACAGAAACCAGGAAGAATGGTCCCTGGACTGCCCAGAGCGTGTCCTGGCAGAGAAGCCATGTCCTTATTCCTCGCTGAGAGTTCTGCAGTGTGAGAAGGAGGCACTGTCAAAACGGCATTGCTGCTCGCTTTAAAGGGTTCATTCTTTCTGCCAAGGTAAAGCAGGGAATTACTTCTTGCACATGAGCTGGCAGGCCATTCAGGGACCTGAGCTCCTTTCTTCCTGAGAGATTACCATTTTCTAGAGACATCTGCATGATCTAAGATAGTGCTAAATGGTTCCTGGTGTGTCACGTGATGTTTGATTTAGTCTGTTTAGTCACTGACCCACCCATGACAGTGTGCAGTAGACCCCAAAGTTTCAGGGACCTTCAGCCCAAGTAGATGTTGCTTTGTTTCCTCAGTAGATTTTCCATGGAAACAAGTGCCATCCTGAGGATACACTGTGTCTGGGCCACTGTCATCAGTGTGCCTCCCAGGGACAGTTATTCAATAGAAAAATCACTTTTCATTTTATTAAACCAAAATGTTCCTTTTTCCAGAGTGACCTGACATGGAGGCTGGGTTTGCCCTCCATTCACTCCCAAATAGCCCCCAGCACAAACTGTTCTGTGTTCCAAGGCAGAAAACAGATTCTGCTAAACAATTGCTTGCTGGGTCACAAGACCGTCCTGGAGGCCAGTCCTGGTCAAGTGAGACACCACAAGTCTGTGGTAAGTCAGCCCAGCCTCCTGGCGCCAGCAGCTTATCCTGTGCAGTCTGTGAAGTGAGTATTCACTAAACCCCTCTGGAATGTAAACTAGCTCTGCAGGCTCTGTTTATATACAGATGCCACCAGAGTCCACATCTGCCCAACCGGTCAGGAGAACCAGGCCCACTTCCTCCTGGAAGACCTAGTAGTGTGAGCTCCTGGTTCTCCCTGGAGTTAGATATACCGTGTTCCAAGGGTGCCCAGACTGCATGCACTCTGCGCTTTTCAACTCCTCTCCTGTCTGTTCTACCCAGTAGCTACTGACT
This sequence comes from Mus pahari, assembly GCF_900095145.1. Taxonomy (NCBI): domain Eukaryota; kingdom Metazoa; phylum Chordata; class Mammalia; order Rodentia; family Muridae; genus Mus; species Mus pahari. The sequence goes on from NC_034595.1 coordinate 90,175,517, forward strand.
CTGCAGTCTTCTGAGCATGCCTGAGAAGGTCCCTTGATGGTCTGTTCTGCCCAAGGCTCATCTAGTGAGACTGCCCCCCAGTGGTCATTGCAAGAAACTGTGCTACTGCCTTCCAACAAGGTTACCCGAAATTCCCTAGTGTCTCCAAAGTTCCTCCAGAGTGGTTTCTGTGGTCATCCACTTAGGGACACCCTAGCCAGGCCATTCTGACTCAGGGACATGTATTGGTGTCGTCACAGTAGGAGCCGGACGTACTGCCGGGGCTTAGGGGCCTGTCTGTCTTAGAAGGTCCAAGCTGCTTTTCCTGTGGAGAGAAGCTGCCAGTCTCATCTATCTTCAGAAGTCATCAAGGTCAGGCTTGCTGTAGGATTGCCAAAGTCGTCACAAGACGTACCCCACTTCTGAGAAGAAAGGGCTGTGGACACATGTGAGTCCAGTAGCAGAGAGACTGACCAGGCATGCTGGATAGGGTAGAGTGCCTAGTTATGGCTGACTTTGGGAAATCAGTCTCCTGTGATACAGGCTGGTGGCATCCCTCTGAACTCTTCAGGAGCTCCTAAACCTGCACAGAGCAGAGGATTTTACAGAATCCGGAGAAGACAGCACAAAAACACAAGCCTTCCCCCTGACAAGAGACAAGAGCCACACTGATGGGGTGACGGGGCTCTAAGCCTGGTCCAGGTTAACTGAGCTGCCTGTGAGAAGCTTGGGAGTAACTGAATACGGGTCACTCATTACAAGGCCCAGTCACCTCCTACTCCAGACCAGCGCTCATCCCTTCTCTGTGCTGTGCTGGTCCTCAGGGCACAGTGCAAGGTCTCACCATCAGCCCTTGTCTTCCTTTTAGACTGTGGAAGTGCACCGTGACCCTGCAAGGCCCCTAAGGGCGCCTCAGGTACAGACTCACCCCCCCATGTCCCTGGGAGTCCTCTGGCTTTAGTAGTGGGCTTGATGTCCAGCTTTATCATTGCTGGGGGAATGTGCGTGCAGTGTACAGCTGGGGCTTAGTACAGGCCAGCGTGTGCCTGGCTTTTGGTGTGCCCTGCTCAGGAACTGATGGCGCTTACTTTGCTCATGATTTCCCTAGGAACTTTGTCTTTGTGTGTATTTAGCAGGACAGGTTTGGCTGTGTGCAGAGATTGGATGACACTCGGGCGCCTGTGCCCTCGCCTGTGGCATTTGATTTGCCTCAGTTCTCACTTATGTGGACAGTGGTTCACTTGTTGCCGGGTGATTTAAAGTTATGGGGAAGCTAGCAGAAGCCACCCCCCTGCTTTGGCTAATGGACTTCAGAAGCTGGCACCCGGATCTTTTCATGCCCTCTGCTCTTGTCCCACTGCGGGTTTTTTCCTAATTGATTTTAATTTTTTTCCCCCCTGCACTGTAAGCTCTGTAAAGACCAGGGACTTTGTATTCACTATTGAGCATCAAAAACAGAGCTGGTTACCTAGGCAACAATAAATAATGTTTTGAGTGACTAATTGAATGGGCAGAGAGCTGTGGAAGGTGCGGTAGAATGGCCTTTCTTTGGCTACTTATTTTTCATCCCATCCCAAGACCACCAGTGTGATGGAAGGGAAAGTCCAGAAAGCTGGCTTTCTGAAGGAGGGCACTTGCAAGAAGCCATTTTAGTCAAGGGCTTGCAGTTTGCAAAATAAGAAGTAACTGTGTGGGAGGGCAGTCTAAGAAGATGGGCACAGGACCCAAGATAAACTGCTGTGTCCCTGTCATGTGTTCATGCCTCAGGCCAAATTCAGGGCCTGGCCCAAGGTTGGCACTCCATGCCCAGTTATTGACTAGTGAATCCACAAGGGTGGTTTTATAGATAAGCAGGGCAGAGGGACCCAGCCATGCCTTGCTCTTTGGAGGAGGAAGCAGGCGTCCATTTAGGAAGCATCTCAGAGGGCATACAGGCCACAGCCAGGCACAGACTGAAGTCGCACAGACATCTAGCCACAGGAAAGACCTCCTCCTCAGCTGCACCCTGTCTTTACTTACTCCTGTGGTATTTCTTCCTAGTACTTTATTTATGGGGCTAGAGAGCTGGCTCAGCAGTTAAGAGCACTTGTTGCTCTTCAGAGGACCTAGGTTTGAGTCCCAGAACCTGCAAGGTGACTCACAACTATCTGTAACTCCAGTTCTATGGGATCTGATGCCCTCTTCTGACAGTCATTGGCACCATGCATGTACATAGACATACATGCAGCAATATATCCATACACATAAAATAAATATGTATAAATATGTATATATGTTTGTGTGTCTGTCTGTCTGTCTGTCTGCCTGCCTGCCTGCCTGCCTGTCTGCTGACTACGTAAGTAACAGATTAACACAGTTTGAAGCTTCACGGTATGTCTTGCGAGACCCAGACAACATTGTCTTCTGTTTCCTGGTGCCTGTGTAACTCTTCCACAGTTATGAATTCTGTATTCAGTCTTCTTAGGCTGCTGTACTAGTTTGAGGTGCACATACATCCATGTGTAGCAGACAAGTTCACCCATACTTGTTTCTGGACCTCATGAAAGTGGGGGTGTCTCCTGGGGACCCTTCCCCACTACCCTGTTTTCTTGGTGTTCTTGACGCTGTTCCCTTCGGACCCCCAGGCTTGGTGTGACTCCTAGCGAGTGGCTCTGGTCCACTGCACTCTAATTTTAACTTTTTACAGGCTGTCAGCAGGTTTTCCCGTGTTGCTTCACTTAGGGGAAGCATTTAGTCATTTCCTAACCTAAGGAGAGTTAAACATCCTTAGCCCCAGAAATCTGTTGTGAAGCATTTCCAGTTAGGGTGGTTTGGGACAGCACAGGACCCAGTGAGCTGGAGTGAGATCAGCAGGGAGCACTGGCCTGCCAGTGCGTGCAGTCTGGCAGTCTACAGACAAGACCTTCTGTAGAGGTCCCTTGGGGTTGAGGAGTGGCACACTGGGGTTTGGGGTCTGAAGAGGCTGCCCAGAGATCAGAATGGGGCTCTTGCATGCTGGCCTTCACCGTCTCCACAAGTCCCAATGTATTGGGGCTACTGTTGTAAATGAGGGTGACTTACATATGTAGACATTTTCTTTAGCATTCCGAAGAAGGTTGCAAATGTCTGTTTTCAAAACCCACAAGTTTTAGGGCCTGAGTGGTCCTGGGTAAATACATGCCTGGTGTTTCTGAAGAGGGCCCTTGCTTTAAACTGGGTACTAGGAGCAAGGTCCCCTGGTCCCTCACAACTGACAGGGTTAGCTAGGCAGTTTTAGGGAAGTTGTTCTTTGGGCTGGCTGTTGAGTGGTATTGCTGACCCCTAGTCATAAGTCCTGGTTGCGTCCCTTACCCCTGTCATGACAGGCAGAAGTGTTCTCGTGCGTCCTGAAACAGCAAGTCAAGTGGGAATGACTAGTCCCACAGCGATCATTGCTAGGTGAGAAACACTAGTTCCAACTGAATCATTTAGAGTTTCTACTCTTTGTTTCAAACTACTATAAATTGTTAAAACTATGTAAAAGCATGCTTATATGTGTACATGTCTGCATGTTCAGAGGCTGGAAGCGTTAGATGCCCTTGCACTGGAGTTGCAGCCATTTGTGAACCTCCTCACAAGGGTGCTAAGAACTGAAGCCAGGTCCTCTGCAAGAGCAGCGTGTGCTCCTAACCACTGAGCCAACTTTCCAGCTCCTGCCCAACCCCTTATTTGGGGGCTGGGTCTCATGTGTCTCAGGATGGTCTTGCATTCACTACATAGGTGACAGTGATGGTGAACTTGTGAGCTTCTTGTCTGCCTCCCAAGTGCTAAAATTGCAGACTGTGCCACTGTGCTTGGTTTATTCTGGGCATTGAACCCAGGGCCCTGCACACACTAGGCAAGCAGTCTGCCACCCAAGCATGTCTCCCACTCCAGGGGTTTCACTGTGCATGGGCAGAAACAAGATCTGACACCTGCGGTGGTTTGTAGCTAAGATAAGATAGGAGTATAAAACAGTGATATGTGTACGTGTGGGGGGGCGTGTGCACTTGTGAGCGCACATGTACATGCATTCGAGTGCTCCAGAAGTCAGAATTATAGAGTGTCCCCTGGAGCTGGAGTTAGGTGATTGTGACCCACCTGGTATGGGTGCTGGGAATCAAACTCTGGTCTCTAGAAGAGCAACACTTGCTCTTAAGCTCTGGGCCCTCTCTCCAGCTTCCGAGATCAGTGTTTTACATATGTGAGGCCTGAATGATATTTACATAAGGTGCTCAGGTATTAGCCGAATACTGCTGCCGCGTGCTGACACCCTATATACAGTACTACCCAGGTTCCTCTCCCTGTCTTGTGCACAGTGAAGGCTGGTGAAGGTGAAGACACTGGCTCAAGGCACTAAGGATGGTGATGCCTTTCTGTAGTCAGGGAGCTCTCTCTGCCATAGCCTGGCTGCATTACACTAGCTTCCTGTGCCACTGAGCCGGTCCATGCTGCTATGGTCCTGGCTGATGTATCTTGCCATAAAAGTGCATGGTAGGAGCAAGAAGTCCATGGTGATTGAAGGCCTCATTAAACAAAGCAGCAGCAGGAGCCTGGGAGACTTGGTTTTCTTTAGAGTTTGTTCTCTGAGAATAAATGATCAAACGATCTTGAGCAAGGGACAGACTTTTTTTTTTTCTTTAACAGCCTGCCATGTATGTATATGTGAAGATAGGATTGGCTCCAGCTAGCTCTGTGCCAGTCTGTGGTGGATACACAGTAGGCTCCTGCCCCATGCTTGCTGTGGTTAGTAGAGTTGAGATGGCTGATGTGGCATTTTGAGGGTTCCCGTGTGTGCTCTGTGAGACTCTGTAGCTTGCTCATGTAAGGTTTTCAAAAGTCCTGAGTTGGCCAGAGCAGGTATCAGGTCCATGGATGGCAGTCTGTCCTCAGAACACCCCATCCGGCCCAGTCTTCTCTGTCCCCCACACACTTTCCTCACGGAGTCCCAGGTCTAATTTTCTGGGATGGATCCGCTGTGGTCCAAATTCCTTTGCTCTTCACTGCTCTTGCCCTACTCAGCCTCGTCCTCACCCTCACCCCGCCCTTGATGATTTCTCTGTATCTGGGGTGCATGGTGCCCTGGGGTCTCCATGAGTGTTAGTCAATGTGGGGGGGAGGGCACGAAGCACCACACTGCGTGTAACTTTGGAAAGGTGCTCAGGGGAAGAGAATGGGGTTAGCCCCCAGTACCTGGGGCAGCAGTTGACACAGTTCACTGTGCTCTATTTTACTGCTAGGGTGAGCCCTTCTTAAAGTTAATTCATTTCTTTTGTGTTTGGGCACGTCTGCATGCCAAGGTGTACTTGTGGAAGTCAGAGGACAACTTGTGAGCAGACAGTCCATAACTCGGGTGGCCATGTTTGGTGGAAGGTGCTTTTCCTTCCAGCTAGCCTGACACAAGCTCTTGACTTTGAGTGCTTCAGGTTTCAGACCAGTTTGCAAAGAGGCCTGGGAAACCTTAGGCACCGAGTGATGCACTTGGCATTCCATCGTGCACCTTGGTCCCAGTTCTTTGCTTCCTTCTTTCTGGTACCGTTATCAGGGCCCCTGGCCTGGCAGTGTCACCTGATGGTGTTCATCTTCAGCTTAGAGCAGAGTTCACCATAACTTTCTGTGAGAATCTGCTTACTGTAGAACTAGCCCTGGAGTTGGCACCTACAGATGTCAGCTCTGTTGAATAAGAGGGCTTGGTGGGCTGCCATCTCCCTTTCTCCTTCTTCAGGATCTCACACAGACAGGCTGCTCTATAAAAGGGAGCAGGCTGCCTGCACAGCATCCATCCAGGCTGCAGGCCCATACAGGCCTAGCAGAGGGTCTTCCTTCCGCAGGGCTCCTATGGTCTCAGCATGACCTGAGCAAGCATCAGAAGGGCTGGAAGCCTTTCGTAGGAGTTCTCAGTGTTGGTGTAAATACTTAGATGCTTTTCTCTGTCCCTCCACAGAGCGATCAGCAGCTGGACTGCGCCTTGGACCTGATGAGGCGCCTGCCTCCACAGCAGATTGAGAAAAACCTCAGTGATCTGATCGACCTGGTGCGTACCCACCTCAGGTGCTCTCACGCCAGCCCAGTGAGGCGCGAGGATCCTATCTGCTGGGCTCTGTGTGTGGAATTCAAAACACAGGAAACCATTCCTCTCCCAGGCCACACCCCACCTCTGGGCTCTGAGCTGCTTCCTATAGAGAAGATGAGTTTCATATGGTGGTCTTACTCTGAGTCCATCTGTATTGGTAAAGCCCACGATACACATTGATTATAGAGCTCATTATTATGACCCCTTCCCCCGACTTACCTTGCTTTAGTTTCTAGAAGCTTGCGTTTGGGCCACACCTCTGCAGGCATCCACAAAGGTAGCTAACCCAGACCCCCACGCTGGGCAAGCTTCCTCAGCCAGCCCCAGACCAGCAGTGTCCTTTCTAGTCTGAAAGGTTTAACAACCAAAAGTTCTATTACATCTGTTTTTAAAGTATTCAGCTCTTTTTGTAAACTTTTTTAAATTTAAACATAAAACAATGGGCTTTAAAACGATGCTGTGGATGAGCTGGCAGTGAGGTACTGTTTGAAAATATTAAAATAATGGACATTGTAAAGCCACAGGAATAATTGAAATCTACCCCCAGGAGGCCTTCGGCTTACCTAAATGATTTAATGGGGCTCTGGAGCCAAGTCTGCTTTTTCCATTGTGTCCCATGTCTTCCTGGATGTGAAGCAATGAGGCATCCCTGAAAGCAGGGGTTTCCAACTGTTCATCTGCTCTGCTCATTTACTTTGATTTAATTGTTGGGGCTGAGAGCATTCTCACCAGGAAAACAATTTGATAGGAGGAGATTTCCATCAATCCCAGATAAAACTCCCCTAGCAGCCTGGAAGTCCCCAGAGCAACAGTCTGTTTCTAGGGCCTGAAGCTCCAGCTGTGAGCAGGTGTGTGAGACAAATCCAGGCTGATAGGAGGGGATGTGAACAGGAGTTGAGGGGGACCCTCAGGATGGGGGGGGGCATTGGTTTCAGGAGCTAAGTAGCTCTGTGAGAGAGCCAGCCACAGGTGGCTCGTGCTGGACTTGAGAGAGTGGGTATAAAAGAGATAATCTTAGGGTGCCCGTGTGCACATATACATAGACACGCATACATACACAAACACATACACACATGCATGCTAGTTCTTCTAGGGAGCCAGAGAAACTTGAAGTTGCAGTGATTGTTCCATCCACCACTCTCTGGATATTGTGTGTTCTGCCAAGTGCACTCTGGGAAGTGTTGACTCTTTTTTGGTCACAGCCTAATCCTTTGTAGATGAGGGAAGCCAGAGTTGGAGGTGTGGCCAGGTCCCCCTCTGCTCAGCTGTGAGAGTTGCCTTTTAAACTCTATATGAAAGTGTGTTTAGCTGACAGCCAGCTCAGTTATTACTGTAGTTTTGAAATAACCCTGACATGGAAGCACGCATTTTTCTGACGACTCTTGATGTTTCACGGGCTGTTTTGTTCTTATGGCAACTAAAGCATCGTGCTGCAGCTGCAGATTTCCCCTGGGGCCCCTCATCACTCATCTCTGAAATGTGTGTAGCTTTGCTGCAGATGCCAGTTTCCCTCAGGTCCAGGGAGGAATCGCAGCATGATAGGGAAGGAAGGAGAGAGAGGCTGAGAGCTGCCCTTCACCAAGTGCCGGGTCAGGGCGAAGTGCCACAAACTACATCTGTCCTGGCACCTGAGCTCACTTCTTCTCTACACACTGTCTTCTACAAAAACAGAAAGGGGGAGAGGGGCAGGGAGACCAGGGTTGGGGGTAAGAGCTAACAGTTGTTGACTGTGCCCAACAGTTAGAGTTTGAATCTTAAAGACTTCAAAGGGTTGCATACATAGAAGGCTCGATCCTCTGCTGATGGCACTGTTGGAAGGCAGTGGAACTTTTAGGAGGTGGAGCTGAGTGGAAGGAAGTTAGCCTTCTGGGCAAGCCAGTGAAGGAGTTGTGGGGACCCTGGGCCCTTTTCCTTTCGTTGTGTTTGAATGAGGAGAGCAGCTTCACCCCACACTACGGTGTTTGGACTAAGCACAGACCCAAGTGTCCCAGAGCCAACTGACCATGGCCACAGAGAGAGCTCTAAACCATGGGCCAGAAGAAACATGTCTTAACTCTAAGTTGTGGCAGGAATTTGGTCACAGTAATGGAAACCTTGCATACTTCTGTGTGCCTACATCTGAGCGCAGAATTTCACTCTTGATTTTTTTTATAATGAACTTTTGAAGGTCCGCATGCCCAACCCACTGTTTTGAGAAACTGAGGCTGTAGGGGGATGGTGTGGCCAGATGGCATCAGGAATGCAGGTCTCTCTTATTCTATACTTGACTTCTGGGTTACCTTGGAGTGGAGACACCCAGCAAGAGACTGAGCGTGGTGTGTCTTCATGGTGTGCCAGGTTTTCCTGGGTGTAGAACGCATTGTGAATAACTTGATTCCCTCATAATGTGAGATGTTAGGATACAGGATGGTCTAGAAAAATTTTCTTTTTATTGCTTGTTTTTTTTTTTTTTTTTTTTTTTTTTTTTGAGACAAGGTCTGGCTATATGTCCTATTGTTGGCCTTGGATTTGACATCCTACCTCAGCTCTCCTAGTACTGGGGTCAGAGGCATAGGCTACCATGCCTAGGTATAGTTTTAACTTGGTGCACTTTAAAGATATTCTATGGGACATAAAGGACTTCCCTTCTTAGAGCCAGACCTTTCAGGGTTAACTTTCTTAGCTTCATGGTGTGGCTTAAAAGGTGCGGCCTCATGTGGAGCCAGCCTTGGCATCTCCTGGACCACAGACCCCTCTCAGAGAGTGGGTTTGGGATTTGGGGTGCTTACTAAATTTTAATTGAAGCATGATGGATGTCAGGATGGAAATGGGGCGTGACGTCTCAACAGATTAGGGTCCAGTGAAGCATGGCTCGTTAAAAGCATACCAACATGCTGCAGAGGCCATTCGGGAGTGATGGCCTGGGTCAGAGTCCCCTGTGGGGACCCCGTGTGCGGAGCACTTGGGCTGCCTCTTCTGCTGGATCCACGAGTGACCTTGAGAATCACTTTAAACATGTGTGTTCTCTCATTGAGTTTTTTTCTCCTGTCATGCTTAGACATGACAGTTCTTTCTTTTTAAACTAAATTTGCAGAGCTCTCTCATTCTGTACACATTGTTCTGTGTCCTGTTGTGATTCTGCGTCACATGTGGTTTTAGTTTCTTCCCAAAGCTGTAATTTCAGAAAACTCACACTACCTATGGCCATGTTTCTACTGTCTGGAGTCAGGGTGTCTTTAGCGGGGCTCACACGGGGATCACAGCTTTCCTGTGTGCTTGCCTGCTCAAGCCAGCGAGGAAAGGGTCTGTTCTTGGAGATGTTGGGGTTTGCCTGCACTCCCCCTCATTTACATACAAGAGCCTGTCTGCTGCAGAGGGGTTTGTCTGGTCCATGCAAGGTCTGGTTACAGAGTCTCATCAAAATGTGCCCTGGCCTTGGCAGCCAGGCCCTGAGGCCCAGTTTGCCCTCCCAGGTCAGCACTTGGTCCTCCCCACAGCGTTGCAGTCTTTGCTGTCTTGGGATTCCAGTGCATGCTGATTGGTGGGAAGTGACTATCCTTTGCAGATGGCCAAAACATCATTTTATTACATACCAATTCCATTGTGCTAGAGGGAAACTGGCCGAAATTGGTTGCTAAGCTGTTTCAAAAATACCACACACCCATGTGGACCAGGGATCATGTGACGGGAAGGTGTTCCATTGACCTTCTATGGCCTCTCTCTGCACACTTGTGGACCAGGGATCATGTGACGAAGGTGTTCCACTGACCTTCTATGGCCTCTCTCTGCACACTGGCAGCTAGAGTCAGAACCTCTCTGCTGGGGTATATTTTGAGTCCTGAGCTGAGGAAGGAGTTTGTTTCTGCAGATTGGCACCCACCAGGCCATCCATCCATTGCCTTTTTAAGACTACGCCAAAAATAGCCATGGATCTGTTTTACCAAGGCGAGGAGGGCTCAGCTTGCAAACATCAATCACTGGGGAAGTTTTTTTTGTTTTTCTTTTTGTTTTGTTTTTCTTTTGTAATTCTTACCTTTTTTCCTTCTTGTAACAGTTTGTTTTTAGGTGTGCCCAGACTTACCCTCGCCTGTAACTCGTGTTTTAAGTTAAGCTCAATTCTGCCCACTGGTGACAGAGGAGAGCTGGCAACACAGGGTACGTGCCAGGGGAAGATGCTCGGCTCCATCACTACGGCCTCCCAACACAAAGACACTCGTTTTCCATGGTCCAAAGCTGTAATCATACCTGGCTATTTTGACCTGCTGACCTGTCCCATCATGCCCCTGCAGACCCCATGCCACTCGGACAATTTGTGGGAGCTGTCCCAAGTGCATTCACTGCTGGGTATGGTTTTTATTGCTCTCACATTTAGAATTTGACTCTGTTCTTGGGAAAACAAATGATGTTAGTAGGAGCTATGAAATGGTAAATTCTTTGTATGGGCCTTGTCACAGATAATCTTCACTGTGACCGTGCCTCACCTGAAGTGACTTTGTGAGGTATAAGTGAGAAACTGAAGCATGGGGCAGTGAGGGCCTGCCTCATGGAGTCCAGTCTTGTCATGCAGTGGGTGTGTCACAGCTCTGGTGACTCCCACTGTCCCCTTCCTTAAAATAGCCAACCACACAGTAGACCATTTCTGACAGCAAGCAAGCCTGTGAACAGAAAGTTGGTGAATGTGGGGTGGCGAATGGAAAGCTGCCTTGTTGGAAGTCAGGAGGCTTGACTGGCAGGCTTTGGGCAGCTGCTCTTGCTTTAGGCCAGTGAGTCTCTGGACAGCAATCTCTGCCAGGCTAGAGCCTGGTGGTCTCATTCTCTCAGACTCGGTTCTGAGGTCCGGAAGCAGAGAAACCTCGCTGTGGGTACCCTCCTGTTGAGGTCTCTACTTCCAGCACACCCTTTCTTAGCAGAAGAGACCCTGATGTCTCTCAGGTCTTTACCACACTGCCTCCCGCTATGGTAAACACACGTAGGGCAGGCGCAGCCTCCAGGATGGCGTTCCCAGCGCTACTGTAGCAGTGTGACTGCCTAGGATTGGGTGTGGGGTGCCTCTAGCTTTGAGGTCTTGGACACACATACTTTGCCCCTCTGAGTTTCCTCCATTATAAGATGGGGCCAGTAAAAACTATCTCATGGGCTAAGTGGAAGAGTTAGGAATACACTTCCAGAGAGCCAACAGGGGAGGCAGGGGGGTGCTTAATAAATGGGAGTTGATGCTGTGTTGGCTTCACTGACCCAGAGCCTCAGTTCTGCCCACCCAGAGGTTGTGCTCACACCCGGAGCCACCCTCTGGGCTGTGTTTTCACAGGTGCGCCCAGGCCAGGCCTCAGCTTCCACAGCAGGGCAGCTCTTGATGACAGGGGTTCAGCTTATTTAAGCTGGAGCTGGGGGAAGGTTAGGCCTCCACTGAGGCCTTGGGTGGTCATGGGAACAGTCTACCCTCACTTGCCCTGACCTGAAAAGCCAAAGCTTCCAAGTGGGAAGGAGCCCTCCAGTCCAGATCGAGTTGAGGATCTGAGGGACCAACCTGAAATCTGTGTCCACTGGCTTCTCCAAAGTTGAGCCGTCTAGCACTTTCCTAGCCTGCCCATTGCTCTTCAAGGCTGCAGAGCGAGCACCTTTGTCCCTGAGTGCCCTGAATCTAGAAACTGCTCATGGTGGGGCAGGAGATGGGCTGGGCTGCACAGATTAAATGGTGATTGCAAAGAGTCAGGGTGAACAAGGATGCACCAAGCGGTCCCTGGCCACTACCTGCAGGAGCCGGATCTTCCAGATCCATTCGGCACGTCACCCTCCCACGCTTAGGATTTTCTCTTTCCAGATTGTTGGAATCCAGACATCCAAGGCCTCCTCTGAGGGGTTTTCCCAGTCACGGAGTGGCCCTGTTTCTAGCTTTCTCCCCTTCTTGTCGGAGTCTTCTTTTCTTTGAGGCTATTGGAGCACCTCACCTGCTAACACCTCCTCAGGTTGCTGCTGACACAGGAAACACTCCGTGGTGCCAGCAGTTAGGCATGGCACTAAAGCTTCAAGCAGAGAGCTGGTTGGTTTTGCACTTCTTGAAAACAAACATGTACAGTTGGTGCCCCTCCCTTGCCAGGCCACCTGGTTACCATACTTGCAGCTCAGGCTCCTGCAGAATTCTTAGCCATGTGTTTCTAGGGTACTGATCTGTTTCGGTGTCTAAAATGTGAAGCGGGGGTCTTTGGGCACCTTAAAAATGGAAGCTCCTGCTAAGCTAAGCCCTTGCCCCCCTATGTGGCCTCCGTTTCCTCCCAGGTGAGATGAGACTTGCACTTGGGTTGGAGCAGCTATCTGTGTAGGTCCTGGGCTCTTGATCTCTTGCAGTGTTCTGCAAGACTCCGCAGGCAGTCTTCTGAAGGTGGGGACACAGGTGCCTGGTCCTAGACTCTCTCAACTGACTGCTAACTTTCTGACTTGGGATCAGCCCCAGCCTGAGTGACTCTAAAGCCTGTTGTCTGCCACATGGTCATGCCTGCAGCTGCTCCCAGGAATAGATTTTCCTCATCACTGCAGGTCACAAGCAGATGGCTGGCTCCGAATACAGATGCTGCCACCAGAGAAAATGACAGTAGGCAGCTGCTCAGTGTGCATACAGTATGACCTTTACCTCTCCACGCTGCAAGGAGGTCTGTCCTCCATCATTAAAGAAGAAATGCTGATGGGGAGGGAGGCAGCCGTGGTACCCACACAGGAGCCTGAAGCCAGGTGTCGACACCAAGTGGCCACACTAGCTGGGCTAGGGTGAGCTCCAGACATCCCAAGGCTTTGCACTGCTTTTGGCAAGGTGTTTTGGGAGTTTGGAGCCACCACCTCATGGGTCAGTGGCACTCATCTGGCCAGACACTTTGCTCTGTAATTGGGTGGTTTGCGCCTGCCCCTTTGCTACATGTGTTTGTAGGCCTGTTGAGCTGGCAATTAAGGCTCATTAGAGACCCTGTCAGTCATAATGTACACAGAGACTGCCTGGGAGAGGCCTCCTGAAAGGCTGGGCTGTTGAGCCCTAGGCCTCTGAAATTGGTCTCTGCAAATGATTCTGGATGCTTGGTGTGCCACGGGAGAGGTGTGAGTAGCTCTCGCCACACTGCAGACTGCCAGGTCCTGGTGGGCCTGTTACCTTTTATGTAATTGAAACCTTTGCCTAAGAGCAAAATTGAAGTTACAGATGGTGGGCAAGTATCAGATGGAGGCCCAGAGTGGGGACCTGACAGCAGACCACTCTAAGGACAGATGCCGAGCCAAACAGGAGACTGGATTGTCCTTAATCTCCATTACCCTTCTTTCTAGAATGTATGGGGATAATTAATTCCTGTTGACTAGAAGCTAGACTAGCATTCCCAGTTGAGAACACAGCCTCAGGAGATTTAAGCCCGGCTAGAAATAAGTATCCTTCACATAAGTCAGTTGTCCCCCGCCCCCAGTGTGAGCAGGGTTGTGTGGCAGATGTATTCTAAACTGAGGCCCTCCTGCCTTCCTAGAGCAGAGAGACTCTCTGACCTTCCCACTTGCATACAACTTAAAGTAATCATTGGTAATTAATTGTATGCTGTGACTTCAAGTCCCTAGTTCCCGAGGAAGCTCCCGCTGGCTCCTGAGACCCCCATAGGAGATAATGGTGTTCATTCTTCCAACTCCTGAGTGTGTAAAATAAATCCTGCCATAGGTGGACACAGCACCCCACCCCCCAGATTCCCGGACTCAGGAGGCAGGAGCTGTACACACTCAATTGGAGATGAATGGGATTCGATATCTCCTGGAACTGAGTTGTGTGACTGGGGACATCACCCTGCAGCCAGTAAGTTGGTCTGAGTTAGCTGGGTCTTGTCTTGTCTTGTCTTGTCTTTTCTTTTCTTTCTTTCGTTTTTGTTTTTTTTTTTTCTTTTTTGTTTTTGTTTTTTTTTTTTCCCTTTGGTTTTTTGAGACAGGGTTTCTCTGTGTAGCCCTGGCTGTCCTGGAACTCACTCTGTAGACCAAGCTGGCCTCGAACTAAGAGGTTCACCTGCCTCTGCCTCCCAAGTGATGGAATTAAAGGCATTCGCCACCACACCCAGCTACTGGGTCTTAGTACTCCCCCACCCCCCACTATCCAGGTGAGTCCAAGATCCTGTCTCAGGCCCAGGATCTGTTTCCTCAGTTGTCCCTGTTCTTGGGGGACTCTGCCAAGTTCTCATGGGTAAAGGGCTTCATGCCCTGCCAGTTGCAGATGGTTCTGACTGGTCTGACGAGCTAGGAGGCGACAATACTTGTTTCATGGGCTTCTGTGGCATGAGAATGGAGCTAGAACAGGGCCTGGGGAGCAGCAAGCCAGTGTTTTTCCCTTCCTGCCCAAAGTGGCCAGCTCTCTGCTCACTGGCTGGTTAGTGGGTGAGTTCTCAGGGTAGGCCATGCTCAGCCCTTGGTGACAAGGGTCACCTCTAGTACTTCTTGAGGCTGCAGGGCATGTGACAGAAAGAACCCTGGAGATGAGTCCAGGAGAGAGAGAGGCCATCATGCTGGAGGCTGTCTAGACATGGTGCAGGCTGCCAGCTGTTACTCAGAGAACACTACCCGGCCAGCCTGTTGGGTGTGAGTGCTGTCACACCTCCATAGAGCAGTTCCGTGGACATTTATGGTCACACTCCTCCCTAAGATGCTTGAGTCTTTGGAGAGTCCCCCGAGTCAGTCTCCTTGTTTGTGGACCCCTCTCCACAGCCAGAGATCTCTTGGAGATTCACCTTTGACCCTGTGCCTGTAAGGCTCCAGGTTCTTGTCTGGGTTAGTCAGGGAACCTACCTGGGCTTGCCTTAGTCCCCTTCTTCCCAGGACTCGTCTGTTTGCATGCTCTGTCTGACATGGTGTCCCTTTTCCTGGGTTACATTCTCATGCTAGCTCTATTCTCTGTGTCTGTCTCAGTCCCAGCCACAGTGTGTGCCCACGCTGCCGCCTGTTGTGTTGCTTGCTACACGTGCTGAGGTCAGGGCTTACATGGAGCTGAGGGGACAAGATGAGGGAATGGCTTGGACTCTCAGGGTCTAGTGTCCTTCACTACACTACATGTCTACAAGGGAATGTTAACGGGTCTGATCTCGTGAGCATCTCCTGTGGGTAACCACAGCTGTTCAGATTTTGAGAAGACTAGCTAGAGGGCAGAGTTATAGAATAGGAGCCGGGAACACTGCACACTGGGTGCCTCTTGAGTGACAGACTTCATCCATCTTGATGGGCGGGGGCACTGAAAGCTGCTCGGAGTGGGAGGAGACATTGAGGATGCGTGGGGGGCGGGGGGGGGGGAAGCTGGGCAGAGACTGTGCAGGAGCAGATGCACGTCTGTGCTGTAAACCCAGGAATTGAGCCTAGCGTTAGGTCTGGGTTCACAAGTTCCTTGCCGGTCAGTAGCAGGCAGCGGGCACACGTTCATTTTCATATTGATGATCCACAGTTTGTCACAGCATGGAAGCATGACCTTGAGAGCCTACTGCTGTGGGGCCTGCTGGCCTGGGAAGGTCATGGTAGGCCAGGAGCAGCCATCTTGCAGTGCTGTATACCCTCTGCCTGTGCATGGGCATGTGTAACTGGCAGCTCCCAGTTTTCTCACACCCTCTTGTTCTCAGAAACAGCAGGGGAGTGTCCCCTCTCAGACGTGAAGGTGTCTGTGGCTGAAGAGCACAGACACTCCTCAGCCAGGGGGTCCTCTGTGGCCTTTAAGGGATAGCCTGAGGCTGCTGAAGAGGTGGCAAGGGCCATGTGTCATTCTCAGGCATGTATCTAAGAGAACTTGAAGTCGGTGGCTCCCATTGGTCCCTATGCTTTCCATTCCAGAGGCTCGCCAGAGTTCCACAGGCCTTGCAAATCTTGCCCAATTAAAGGGCTCCTAACTGTGTGCAGGGCTCTTTTGCCCTTCTGTGTTAGTGCTTCATATTCCATTGCTCCGAAATGCTTGCCGCTCAGCAAGTCTCCAAAGTCCTCCATTTTTGCATGGGACCACTTTCCCGTCAGCCTCCTGTTGGTTTTTATTCTGCTGTGTGTAAGAAATTAAAGTTTCTGGAGTTGTAGAAAGGCTCTGGGTTTTGTTTTTGTCTTTTTTTTTAATTTGAGCTTGCTGTGACATTGGAAGGCGGCAAGGGGCATTCTGAGAACCTTCGCTGTTTACGGTGGTGCTTGAGGAGCCCTTAGAGAGGGGATCAAGGGCTAGACTTTGGTTTGTCTGCGCTCCAGGAAGGACCCAGAGTGCTCAGCCCCCCTTTGGCTTCACTTGGGTACACAGGTGGCTTGGGGGTCAGGTAAAGCTGAGGAGGAGGTGGGGCTGCAATGGCTGATGGACAGGACTCCTTTGAATGAAGACCCTGGTTTGGGCCTTGCCCTCACAAGATTTTCCTGTTTGAGATCTGCCTTTGGTACTATTGGAAAGCAAAGAATGTGCTTGGGAGCACCTAGCCAGGAGGGTTTGATGAATGTTCCCTTAACTTAGATTCCACATTTTGATTGATAAGGAAAAAAAACAAGAACATAAAAGTGAGTTAGAGAGCTGAGGCCTCCTCCAAAGACCAGAGAAAGGCTTTCCTCTGCAGGCTGGAAGACTCTGCCCTGGTCAGGGAGTGCCTCGATTGATTCATAAACGGGCTTGGTCTGGGAGACAGGTAAAAGTATTTAGTAAGAGTATGACATGCTCGATCGCCTTCCCCTGAATGTTTGAACTGGGCCAGGAATGTGGGCTGGGCAGCTGGGGTAGGCCGTTGTTGGAGGAATGTGGATCTGGGATGCTTGAAGGAGCCAGGGCTTTCCCATCTCCCACTTCCCTTTAGAGTCCATGTGGGGCTGAAGAGATGGACGGCTCAGTCATTAGGAGTACTAGTTGCTCTTCCTTTCAGAGGACCTGGGTTTGTCTCAGGACTCACATGATAGTTCACAGCTGCCTATAACTCCCGTTCCAGGAAATCTGATGCCTTCTTCTGGCCTCTGTGGGCACTGTACATACTTGACGCACAGACACTTATGAAGACAAAACATTCATACGTATTAAGAAGTATTTGCCAGGAGAGGTGGCACATGTCTTTTTGTTTTTGTTTGTGGTTTTGGTTTTTCGAGACAGGGTTTCTCTGT
>NC_034595.1:90193379-90260408 GCF_900095145.1 Mus pahari
CCCCCCCCCCCCAGCATACCCGAAACACTACGGTGCACCATGAGTGTAATTTATCAGCCTTGGAGAACTTAAGTCCGTCCTGATCCATTCATTTCTGTGATAAAGAGCCGGATCTCCATGACTCGTCCAGAGCTCCAGTGCCGCGACAGTGCTGGGCATGTCGTCTCCATTGGCTCGGGCCCTCGGTCACCAGAGCACTGGCCCACTGTGGTAGCCATCTAGGAGCAAGACTATCTTGCCAGCTGTCTCAAAGCCAGGTTCGTGGCTCACTTAGCATTTTGAAGTTGGGAAGGGACTTCTACAATTGACACGTACATATAATGGTATTAGTAATGACCCTACAGGGCAGAGTATTCAAATGAGGTTTATGGTATGTCTTTCTGCTTAAGAATTGATGTTCTGTGAAGAACTGAGGTGGGACCTGAAGGAGCTGGGGCCACACCCTGTTCTGTGTGCTGGGTTCCTGCTCAGTGGGTAGTGGGCGCAAACAAACACTGGACAGCTTGCTTTCTTGGCCTTCTGTGTGTTGCTGTGTGGCTTGCAGGGACCATTCTCATACTTGCTCTTGCTGCTAGCTGCAGAGCTGTGTGGCACCCCCTCCTGTTTTCCTTACTGTTCCTGTCATTCTTGTGCTGTTTTCCCCCCACCCCAGCCTAACCTAGTGTCTTCAGGTTTCTTTCCTGCCCTGGCCATCTGGAGATGTCCTGCTGATGTGCACCTTCTCGTCTCTAGTCCCTTTCCGTGGCTGGACCATGCCGGTCACAGAACTGCATGTGTCTACTTGTCTGTCTGTCTGTGGTGGTGGCATTCGGGATTTAGTGTATGGAAAGCAGGATGCTATAATCCCCAATTCCTGGGTTAGGAGCCTGGCAGAGGCAGAGCAGAGTTTGGACCTGTGTCTGATTTCTCATTGTATGCTGTGTTCCAATGCTGGCATGTGTACCTCTAGGAACACTCTTATTGCTTTCATTGTTTCAGTTTTTAAAAGTGTAACTTCAGGGCCTTGGGAAAAACAGAAGAATCAGGTTGTAAGCAGAGCCCCCTGCCGGCCATCGAGGTCTCTGGCACCCAACCCTTTTGTCTGGAGTAAGGTGAGCCAGGACTCTCCCCAGCCACGGGCTCACCATCACTCATGTGCATGTGCACCCAAATGGACAGGGTCTGCTTTCGATCCTTATCTCTCCGGTGGCGGGCTCTCAGCCAACAGGCAGATCAAAAGATGGAATGTGTTCATTTGGCCATTTTTTTTTTTTTTTTTAAATCAAGGTCCAAAGGTTCACTTCTGAAAGGCGAGGGCGCCAGGGATTAGATTATCCGGAGAGCTGAACCACTCCAGCGTTTGTGCCTTTTTTTTTTTTTTAAAGGGTTCATCTCAAGTTTCTTTTTCTGGTTGAACAATTTTTTTTTAACATTAATAACTAATGGAGAAGAGGAAAAGGCAAAGTGGAACCATATGACAGCGCACACGGCCTTGCCTGTGGCCGGAAGCTTCTGATTTGTGTCGCCTTTCATGCGATCAGCTGTTGGGCTAGATAGTAGGAAAATACACCATTTAGGCAAGAGCAGCACTGCGATTTACCTCTCAGCCGAGCTGAACTGTGTCCCTGTGCCGTCCTTAGATGCTGGCTACTGGCTTGTGTGACTTGGGTCAGCTTGTTTCTCAGGCCCCGTGTGCCTCTTCTTTAAAGTAGAGGTCTCTGGGCCACCAGGATGGCTCAGTGCATAAAATGTTGCCGCCAAGACTGAAGACCTGAGTTTGATTCCAGGGTTCCACATGGAAGGAGAGAACCAGCTCCCACAAGTGGTGTCTGACCTCTATGTCCGCACTATGACATGGACACTTTCTTCAAAAATGAATGAGTGAGTGCATGAGTGAATGAATATAGTCTTAAAGAAAAAAATAGTCTCTATGAAAACCTGTCCTGGAGATAAAGGAGTGATGGCAATAGACTGGATCCCATGGTGACAGACCCTTGTCTTTTTTATGGTTTATCATCACTGTTGTCTGGTTTTTCCATGTTGTCTCCTTGGGTCTTGAACTCAGTGGAGTCAAATGATCCTTCTGTGTCAGCCTCCTGGATAGTTTGGACTACAGACATGTGCCATGTCCTGTCTCCCATTAAAGCGTGCTTTGCTGTGCTTGGACTAAACCCAGACCCAGGTGAGAGTACCCAGGGTGAAGGCAGGGCCAGTTCCAACAGTGGTATAGCGTTACTATTCCAAGTCACTGGAAATTAAGTTGAACCCTCAGCAGCCCGATTTGGCCAACACCATTGCTGTTAGATGGACATTCCACACAAAAGCTGGTGGTGGGTAGCTCACGTGGGCAGTGTGGAGAGCAGCCAAACACAGTTCGTGCTGGCTCTGCTCCTCACAGTGCTGGAGCACAAAGTACACTCAGGTGTTTGGACCTGGTCATTCAGCTCATTCATCCCTGCAAACTCAGGATTCTGACACCCTGAGAGTGGCACAGCCAGGGCCAGGAGGAGCTGAGGCGCGGATTTAGAGCCATTGTTTTCTAGCATGCTCTCAGGCAAAAGACCCCATGCCTGCTCCCTTGGGACCCAAGCATAGATTGAGACCCTCTGCAGCTGATGGGACATGGTGCTTGGCTGGGTCTCCTCGTGGCTCCCTGGCACAGTCTCCCAAGTCTCTGCTGGTGGTATCAGGACAGCCTGCTCAGGAGCAGTCAGGGTCCTGTACCATCCATTGGTGGAACTCTATGATGCTTGGAGAGAAGTGGGAGTCCGGGACGGGTCTGAAGAGACTTGGGGAATACAGCGGAGTGTTAGATTGAACAAATAAAAACAGCTGTCCTGTGTAACATTAGAGGGGTGGTCAACTGAAATGGTCTTCCTTGTGACTCGAAATTCAATTTAACTCAGCAGCCTATAGTTTCTGCACCAACTCTCAATGGGGAGGATTTTTATACAAACTAGCATGTTGAGGAGATGGCTAGTAGGCCAGTGTTAAGAAGGTAGAGAGACAGCACTTGGGAGGCAGAGGCAGGCAGATTTCTGAGTTCGAGGCCAGCCTGGTCTACAGAGTGAGTTCCAGGACAGCCAGGGCTATACAGAGAAACCCTGTCTCAAAACCAAAAAAAAAAAAAAAAAAAAGAAGGTAGTGAGAGGACAGGATGAGGGAGGGGCAGGACTGACACATGGTACACACATGTACACACATGTGCGTGTGCACACACACACACCCTGTGCCTAGGGCAGCTGCTTCTACACTGTATAGTCACACTGTATTATCTGTGCTTGTTTCCAGTGACAAGCATAGTGTTGTTCTAGACTAGATTGTCTTTGATCAGAAGAGGGATTGATGCAAACAGAACTTGAAAATATGGACCAACTTAAGAACTTGTCTTTTGGGCTGGAGAGATGGTTTAGTGGTTAAGAGCACCGACTGCTCTTCCAAAGGTCCTGAGTTCAAATCCCAGCAACCACGTAGTGGCTCACAACCATCCATAATGAGATCTGATGCCCTCTTCTGGTGCATCTGAAGACAGCTACAGTGTACTTAAATATAATAATAAATAAATTAAAAAACAAAAACAAAAAAACTTGTCTTTTAGGGACCTGAGCAGGCAGAGCCAGCTAGCCATCCTAGGTACTTGTGTGCTCAGGCACATCCTATGTCCTGCACGATCTCCATAGCTTTCCATTGTGTGCTGCCTCGGTAAGGGCTCAGTTGAGTGTATGTTCTGTGGTTGGTTGGACGCGTGGGCTTGCCAAAGTCTGGGATTAGCTCTTTAGAGGCAGCTAGTCTCTGGCATAGTTTGCCTGGTTCTGTCCTTCTGTCGTTGCTGTGACTCTTCAGGCTGGGCTTGGGGCTTTGGTTTGGTAGTGATATTATTTGTTTGTTTTACTGGTTACTTGAGTCACTGAGAATTGGATGGAGAACCTCATGTAAGGTAGGCAAGCACCCTACCACTGAATTGTCTTCCCGGATGTCTGTTTTCTCATGACACAAGGTCTTAAGTTACACAAGTAGGCTTGAAACTCACTCTACAACCCAGCCAGTCTTTGAACTTAGGATCCTCCTGCCTCAGCCTCCCAAGTATTTAGGACTGTGCCACCCGGCCTGGTCATACTGAGGTGGGACTCATGGTCTTAAGTCCTTCTCCCTCGGCCTCCTAAGCAGCCAGGACTATAAATGGACATAACTGTGCCAGCTAGAAATGGAACCTCTTTCCTTCAGCATACACTATCTGAAGCAGCAAGGTGTATTGAGATACAAAGAAGGACAGCAGGGCTAGAGAAATGGCTCAGCCGTTAAGAGCACTGACTGCTCTTCTGAAGGTCCTGAGTTCAAATCCCAGCAACCACATGGTGGCGCACAACCATCTGTAATGAGATTTGATGCCCTCTTCTGGGGTGTCTGAAGACAGCTACAGTTTACTTACATATAATAAATAAATAAATCTTTTTTTAAAAAAAGAAAGGCGGCATTGCTACCCAGACAGTGAGGACAGACAGAGGACTAGGACACTCAAGACAGGACTTGACAGTCTGCAAGGAGACCCCAGCAGCAGCCCAGTGGCACGAGTGGGTCCTTGGTGGCAGGCCACAGCATGAAGGGCAGCACGAAGGGGCCAGGGTCATTTCACTGCGCCCGTAAAATTCAGCCAGTGCCTCATACCCAGCAGCCTCCTTCTACAACTAGGGTGTCCCAGGTGGAGGGCTCTAGCTATAACTAAGCTGCAGTGGGGGCTGGGAGGAGCTTTGTACTGTTACTGCTTGCTGTCCTTAGGGACCAGAGTGACAGGGTGAAGGAGTTTGGGAGTCACCTAGCCTAGGATTGGATTTCTATATTCACTGCTGGCTGTTTGTGTGAACTTTGGACAGCTTAATGATTCTGGGTCTTAACTCTGTGATCTATAAAGTAAGGTAATGGCTTCCCACTTTATGCCCTGGTATGAGTACTTAGGTAAAGAGCATGCTTTGTGATACCTGGTTCAACATCCCAACAGGCACTTAGAGGTGATGGAGAGAGATGTCGCCAAAGCTAACTTTGAAAATGACCTTGCCTGTTGGTTGGGTGAGTGCACAGGTGCGCGTGAACTTCTGAAAATAAGCATGTCATGCTTTGGCTGGAGGTGTATGCTTCTCCTTGGTGTATGTATAAGAGTTGGATCATCCCATGGAGCAAGAGGCACTTTGTACGGTAGGCTGTGATGTGCCCTAAGACAGTAGCATGCAGCATCAGAGCCTGGTTATCCTAGTAGTTCTGGCTTTTGGGAGGGACACAGAACCTGCGCTGCATGGCCCCCTCTGTTAGCAGCCCCTTGTCTGGTAAATGATGAAGCAGAGGTCCCTGTAAACCCAGGCCCTGAGATGAGAAAGTTGTGATGTGGAAACAGTGTAGAAGTGACTCGAGCAGAAAGGCATCCGCTTCTGCAAGGGCTGCCATCCCTTCCTGGAATGTTTTCCTGGAGACTGATGTTTGTGTTGGGAGAGGCAGCCCTGGCCTGCTTCCTCAAAGCCACACCCGGTTTGGGAATTGTGACTTGTTCCAGCCCACCTGGGCCACAAAGCTGTTTTCCCAGCACCTTCTGCTGTGTGACCAGGTAAAGCTGCTGGTGAGCTGATTCCTCTGCTGTAGAAAGCATATGGACATCCACCTCTGTAGTATATACAGCCGGCTATGGACAGCCTGGAAACGCTTAGCCAGAGGCCTGGAAAGAGCTGGAAACTCCACCCGGCATGTGAGCCTGCGGAGTTCTCCAGAGCCCCGTTATTCTTTGAGTTCTTCACATTCTTGTATATTTGAAGTGTTTGCCTTCTTCTCAGAGCCTGAGCTGGTATTTGTCCACCAGAGACCAATACCCAGCACACCTCCCCTCATACTTACAGACCACCCTGGTGGCCAGGTAATTAAAGCCACACCCGAGTTTGGGAAGAAGACTGCCTTGGAAATCATGCTCTACAGCAACTCACGATCAGGTTCCTTTATAGAGAGACGTGGTTGGTGTTGGGCATATGTGGAGAGGAACAGACAGATTCCAAATTTTGGCAGAGCACCACAAGCCAGATGTTAACCTGGAGCTGAATTGGGAGTTGTTACTTTAATGACATTTCTCCGTGTCCTCTCTTTCTGCCAGGTCCCCAGTCTGTGTGAAGATCTCCTGTCTTCTGTTGACCAGCCCCTGAAAATTGCCAGAGACAAGGTGGTGGGCAAGGATTACCTTTTGTGTGACTACAACAGAGATGGGGACTCCTATAGGTGAGCTCCCACAGGCTCACCTCACAGCATGGGGCATGTGTAGTCCACCTACACGTTTGTTTGTCCTTCTCTCTCCTCCTCTCAGCTGTCCATCTGATCCACTAACAGGCTATGTAGGTGCCTTCCTTGAACTTTGGAGAGAGGGCCTTGGTGCCTTACAGTCCAATGGAAGAGCCAACTGCCCTGATAGGGTGGTATGTCCTTCCCTTCTCCCTCCCCCCTCCCCTTCCCTTCCCTTCTCCCTTCCTTTGCCATCACCATGTGGCCAAGTTGACATTGGTCCCTGCTGAGGAAAACACATGCAGTAGTAGCTCATGGGCAGCTGTACTGTGATGCACACAGCCAGTTCAGAGCTGGCTAGGAGCCTTAGGGGAGCTGCACTCCAAGGAGATGGTCCCGGGTTAGATGTTTTTAAAGAACTAACTGTTTTGAGATGGTCTCAAAAATATATCCCTTGCTGGCCAGGAACTCCCTATGTAGACCAGGCTAGCCTCAAACTCACAGAAGTCCTCATGCCTGTCTCCTGAGTGCTGGGATTAGAGACATGCGCCAACATACTTGGGATCATTGTTCTTCAAACTTCCAAGTGTGAGAATCCCAGACCATTCCAGGCTTTCCCTGGGGATGAGCACACTGGGTTTGGGTTATTAGAGGCCACACCACCAGTGTTCTTTTTGGAGAGGGTTGGTTTTGGAGATGCAGGGACAGTGACCAGGAAGAGCAGTGTGGGCTGGAAACCAGCCCTTCCTCCTAGGGACACGGAGACTTTGGCAGTCCCTGTCATCTCTGGTCTACAAAATAGAAACAGTAGGATCGTTCAGCCAGCACAGCCTGGACAAGCATCCTGAGTGTCACCTGTGTGGCAGGTGTTGCTCACACCTCCTTTCCTGGAGTCCGCTTTGTGAGGAATTCGAACGGCTAGTAACGGTAGGCACGTGCGTCAGTGATAGATTGCAGACATAGTGCTAAAGAGAACAGAGCAAGAGAGAGAGGCAGGGTGGGTAGCCAGTGGGGGCTTGGTCACAACTGTGTTCTAGAATGAGCTGTCAAGACTGCACAGGTTAGGAGCTTCCTGGGTCCCCAACCCTGGGTGGAGGCAAGCTGGCAGGTGTCCAGAAGGCTGTGGGGGTAAAAGAAGGTCAGAAGCACACAAGGCCAGTGGAACGGGAGCCTTGAAGGCCAGGCTGATGTCTCACACACCGGAGTATGTGGTGCACAGAGCTTGGCCTTTGTGTGAAACTAAGAGAAAGAAAACTAGTTGGGGTGGTGGGCCCTCCTACTTCTGGTGGAGGTTAGTTAGGGAATGACATAACTGAGCATGGAACTGAAGTTAGTGGAGAGATCTGAGTACTGATAGGTGGAGCTTGGAAGCAGAGTGACAGCTGGGAGGTGTGGGCACTGTCTGTGGAAAGAAGAATCTGGAGTTGGGATGTGAAATGCCTTCTGGGTGGGTGTGGAAGTGCCATGTAGGTAGATCTGAGAGCTGGGCATCCGGGTAGCACTGCAGGGCCCCACTGTGAAGCTGAGGCCCCAGCTCAGGACAGAACTGGTCCCCAGCACATGTACTGGGGCAACCCTTGAGGAGACTTCCTTGAAGGTGATAAGCGTGGGGCAGGCCAGGGAGCACATGACCACAGTGAAAGCCCTCACAGGCATGGGCTCCGTTCAGGCTTCCTGGGGAAGACACTGCTGAGACAAGTCTCAGTGGCCGTTGGTTCTGCTTTCTTTATTTTTAAACCTGAAAGCTGAAGGTGAGAAAGTTGTGTGCCAGAGGGCAGGGCAGGGTAGGTAGTGCATGGTTTGTGCACTCCTCCTTCAAGGGCTTCTGCCCTTCCAGAGCACCCCGCAGGCCCCACCCTGACTCCCCAGGCACCAGAGGGCTCTGAGAACGGGCGCCTCCCAGGGGAGCAGCGGCAGTAAGGACAGAGCTTGACTCCCCTCTCCCCTTCTGGATCTGAAACTTCAAGGTCCTCTGATTTTCTCCACACATTTCCATCCTGTGTTTGATCGTTTGCTTAAATGAGATCCTTATGGCGAGGCCGCTGCCAGCAGCGCTGCTTGATCCCTGTTAGCTGAAACAAGGAGCCTTCTGGGAAATGAAAGGCCTGACGCTTGAAATCCAAGCGTTCCTGTCCATCTGTCTCTTCTCAAATGGCCTCCATTTCAGCTTTTAAATGTGTTCTGAGTGCCCCTTCCACTAAGAATATTCTGGGTAATGTTATGATTTTTCCCCTAGCTACAATTACCCTGGCTCCAGGCCTAATGTCTTGAAATGCCGTTGTAGTCTGTGAGGCAGGAGGAATGTGTAACACACTTACAGACTTCTTAGACTTCAGGCCCGGGTCTGCATGGTAATGGGCGGTTGTGTCCTAGCACATTGCTTTGTTTTTAACCGAATTTTGTGTGTGTGTGTGTGTGTCTGTGTGTCTGGCGCTTATAGAGGTTAGGTTTTGAAGGAGTCAGTCCTTCCTTCCATCTACCATGTGGGACCTGGAGATTTTGAGCTCGGGTTCTCAGGCCTGGCAACAGGCGCCTTTGCCTGGGTCTCCTGTGCCGTGTGAAGGAGATGGCATGGAGAGGGGGCTTGCCCTGCTTACAAATATGCCAGGAGGTTCTCAGAAGAAGCAGGGATGGGAGAGGTGGGATCCAGGTCCCAGTTTTGGGTTCTTGCCCACTGTCCCACAGTGGGAGAGCCAAACTTGACTGGCTTGTGAGGAGTCGTGGTAACCGCCTGCACCTGTCTTCTGGCCCGGGAGATCTGAGGCAAGGAGCCTCGGGAGTTTGTCTCCTTCCTTCCTTCCTGTCCTCCGCCGCCTCCTGCCTTTGTTTGTTTTGGAGACAGGGTCTAGTTACATAGTTCTGGCTGAACTTGACTCCTGTACCTGTTGCACAACGGCAAGGACTACAAGCACACACTGCCACCCAAGCTCCACTTTACTCCCTGTCTGCAAGACCCTTCCGAGTCTGCCAGTGTCCCATGAAGGCAGACATCCCACAGGCCTTCTCTGTCAAAGACTCAAGCTAGTGCTGATCTTGGGGTGTTGTTCCCCCAACTCTGTTGGGAGTGGTGGGTGGGCTTGAACTTGGAAAGGAGGTTTCTTGTTTTGTTTGGGAATTGAGTCTAGGCACCTAAACATGGAAAGGTTTCTAAAGGCCCTGCTTAGGCTAGAGAGATGGCTCAGTGGTTAAGAGCACTGACTGCTCTTCCAGAGGTCCTGAGTTCAATTCCCAGCAACCACATAGTGGCTCACAACCATCTCTAATGTGATCCGATGTCCTCTTATGGTGTATCTAAAGACAGTGACAGTGTACTCTTATACATAAAATAAATAATTTATTTTTAAAAAGACCATGCTCTGCTCTCTGTGGATAGGTGCGTTTCTGTGGATAGGTGAATTACAGCCTGGAACCCTCAAGGGACTCTACACAGCAGCTCGGCCCTCTCCACATGCCCTAGACCGTCCCTGAGAACACTGTACCTCTACAGCCACCCCCAAAACGCCTTTCATGTGGCTCACAGCTAACCTGGGTACCAGAAAGAGATATCTGTGTGGAAAAGGTGGGGGGCCAAGGAACAGTGAGCATATTTTTCCTCTCTTGATGTTAATCCCAAATTGAAAAGGTGTAAGGCTTAATGATCGGGGGGGGGGGGGCAGTGTGAGGCCCTGTGGTAGCAACTCAGGGGTATGGGGGCTTCTCTTTAGTTGATCACATCTGCCCTCCCCCTCCATAGACTCCTTCACTTGTTGGACGTTTCACTTGATGTGTGTGGGAGTGTTGGCCTGCATGTGTGTCTGTGTATCAGATGCACACCTGGTGCCTCTGGAGATCAGAAGAGGATGGTGGACCCATGGAACTGGAATTCGCGGTTGGGAGCTGCCATGTGGGTGCTGGAATCAGTTCTTGGATCCTCTAGAAGAACAGCAGGGCTCTCAGTGACTGGGCGAGCTCTCCAGCCTCCCCTAACCTCACTTGTTAGTTCTTTCTGAAGATGCAGCCTGAGACCTCCACCCTTGGGAACAAACAAGGAAACCTAAAATACCTCTCGTTCCCCTCAATGACTGAAAGTTCTCCTGGTATGGCGAAAAGCATTTTTAAAATGCTGCTAGTCTTTGGGCTCTCTTGACTTCCCAGGCTTCATGTGTGCTTAGCCCTGTGTATTGGGAAGCGACTGTGTTCCCTAAGGAGCTGGGCACTCCATTTCCAGAGTGTCCAGGCTTACTGCCTGCTTCTGTAACTTACAGCCGTCTTTCTTCTTATTACTTATTGTCTGAGGGCTGAGGAGCCTCTAGCAAATCAGGGAGGTGAGGGGCACCAGCTGACCGCTTTGGTGAGCACAGAGAAATCAGGGAAATGCTAGTACTTGTGGCCAGGGCTCCTTCCCTTCTATTGGCTCCTGGAAGTAGTACACGGTAGCAAATGGTAGCCTTGTTTTCCACAGGAGGAAGTGAGGCTTGGAGCTAAGGTGTTTGCTGTGTTAGTCAGTCTGCTGGCTTCTGAACCTTTGTTTTGTAAGACTCTCCAAAAAGCCTCCTGGTGACTTAGCCCCTGAACCTCAGGCAGCTGAGTTGGGGCTAAATGTCTCTGGGATGAT
Organism: Mus pahari; assembly: GCF_900095145.1. Taxonomy (NCBI): domain Eukaryota; kingdom Metazoa; phylum Chordata; class Mammalia; order Rodentia; family Muridae; genus Mus; species Mus pahari. The sequence continues at coordinate 90,204,202 of NC_034595.1, forward strand.
TCATAGAACTGTCTCTTCCCTCCTTCCTTTCAGGTCACCGTGGAGTAACAAGTATGACCCTCCTTTGGAAGATGGGGCCATGCCATCTGCTCGGCTCAGAAAGCTGGAGGTAGAGGCCAACAATGCCTTCGACCAATACCGAGACCTGTGAGTGACCCTCTACACACTAGCTCTAGGGGCTTTGCTGGGGAGAACCTTGTATGAGAGGATGCCTGGGCTGAGCACTCTCCCCTGGCTCTGCTGCCTGGCCACCTAGCTTGCTAAAAGTCGGAGCTCCCTGATGCAGACATGACCATGTTACTCTGTTACCATTCACAGTTGTGGCAGGTAAGTGGCGAGAGTGCCTACTGTGTGTACGACACAGGGCAGGTATTTTGCACACTACTGTCTCATGTCCTTGCTCTTTGAGTAACAGTAAGGTGCTTGGGATGCCACAGTGACACAGTCAGCATGTAGCGCTCACACACAGAGAATAAGGAGTTTGTCCAGGGCAGGGGCAGAGCTAAGACTCAGACACGGCTGATCAATCACAAATGCACGGTGAAAGTACAGACTCTCTGTGAAGCTCAGGCTGACTGAATTTGTGATAGGTTCGAGAACACACCACAGCTCTTAGCTATTACAGCTGTGTTTGGACTGGAGCTCAGGGCCCATGCTGACTGTCCAGTGGCCAGGGCAGAGTGAGCTGAGATCTCACGCAGTCTTTTTACCCTTCTCTCCGTCCGTCGCATGTGTGTGATGTAGGCATGAGTGTGTGTCCTGTGTGCATGCACATGTGAATGTGGATGCATGAGCATGTGGAGGAGGTCAGAGGTCAGTGCCGAGCATCCTCTGCTGCTGATCTACATCTTGCTGAAGTAGTCTCCTTTATTCTGCAGGCCTCACTGGCTAGCAAGCTCCAAGAGTCCTCCTTATCCCATACCCACCCACCCAAGTGCCAGGGTTGCAGGCTCACACCAGCATGCCCAGCTTTTTACGTGTGTTTGGGGATTGAAACGCGGGTCCCCATGCTTGCATCTCCGTGAACTTAATCCAGTGTGCCTGTTTCAGCTCCTTTGTGATCTCACTTTGTACCACCCTGGCCCACCAACACCAAGCTGTGCCACTTTTGAGATCAGGCTCCAGAGAAGGCTGAGCTTAATCAATAGAATCTCATTTTAAATTAAGTTCTGTACTAGATATATAGTAGTATGAAGTCAGTACAAATCCCCCATCTGGGACAAGGGTTGGCACACTCCCAAGAGGTGCCAGCTAGTGACCTGATTAGGCTTGCACAGTGCAGAAGGCTAAGCTTGGTTTAGCCTTTTTGTATGTGGCCTTACGAGATGTAAAACTCCTCCCTTGAGCCCTGGGATGGGTGGGATTTGACCTTGCATCTCTACTTGGTTCAATCCTGGTCTAGAGGCAAGAAAATTAAAATGAGAGAAACAGCAAATTTGAACAGTGACCCTGGAGTTAGGAGAGAAGGCTCCAAACTGTGGACTGTGGCCTGGTCTTTCCATTTGCATCAGGTTGCTGAGACACATTTGGGAGGAAGGGTCTCCTTCTCAGTCAGACGGTCACCAGGAAGTCATCAGCATGTGGTCCTGAATATTTCAATGCCCCCCCACATACACACGCACACACACACACACACACACACACACACGTCTGCATTGTCTCAATGTCCTACATGGCGAGGCTTTACATACTGTGCCTTTTAAGGAAAAGTTACAAGGTCTCCTTGCGGAGGATGCAGAGATGGAGATCTGGGATTCAGTTCTCCTTTTGCTTGACATTTGCACAACTGTTACCCTCACAGTTAGAACGAGGTTTTGTGTCTAAGGTCTCACATCTCTTGTTTTGCCCCTTTGGGGGATCTCTCGTCCCAGTGGTGCTAAAAGCCTACTCTGTCTTCATCTGTAGTTTCCGTCTCTGATTTCACATTGCCACAAAAACAACTTCAAATAAGTGAGTTCTTCAACCCGGGTGTACAGGCGGAGTCAGGTTTGGTGTTGTAGCGACATTGAGAGTCAGACAGTGGTAATAAGTCACTAATCCGTGACCATGAGTGTGGTTGCCTACAGAAATAAGCTGACATGCTCAGAAGTACAAAGAAACTTAGCCAAGATCACTAGCCAGAACATGGCCAAACTAGGGGGACAATCTCATCCCGTTCTCCTTTGTTTTCTGTTGCTGTGATGGAACACTGACTAAAGCCAGCGTGGGGAGGGACGGGTTTGTCTGTCTTACAGTTTGTAGTTAAACATTGAGGGCAGAGACCATGGCACATCGCTGCTTACTGGCTCTATTTTCGTGGCTTGCTCAGTTAACTTTCTTATATAAGCCAGGACATCTTCTGAAGGGTGGCACTGCCCACAATGGCCTGGGTCCTTCCACTACTTCCACATAAATCATTAATCAAGAAGATGCCCCCACAGACTTGCCCACAGGCCAGGCTGATGGAAGCAGCTCCTCTCCCAGGTGACTGTGTTGTGTCAAGTTGATAAAAGCTAATCAGGCGCCTTTGCACCTGACAGAGTCCTTCGCTCATAGGTGTGCATGTGTGCAGCAGCAGGTGTGGGAGAAGAACAAGCAGCAGATGTGTAAGGAAGTCAGTGAACAGGCAGGGGACAGGAAAGTAGTGACACACTTGCTGCCTTTCCACGAGGTGACTCTAGAACTGAAGACTAATGTCCAAAGTCTAGGTGGGCAGAGGAGCTGTGGCACCAGTGTCCCCAGGCTGCCACCCTGGACGTGGACACACCTTGTCTCAGAAATCAGAAGCAGACTTGAAAGCCTGTCATATCTCATAGCCTTTCATAGCTTTGAAAGTTTCTCACAGACACCTTAGAACTTTCTAGAAAGACAGCCCTCCTCAAGTGTCAGATAGGAGTGAGCAGTGGCTCTCCGAAATGTGTGTTGGGTCTCCACATGTGGGGAGCTGAGCTGCCTCAATTACTCCTGCAGAGTCCACAGAGACCACCCAGCCTCATCGAGGCTTCGAGACCTTCGAGGCTTGTTTAAATTGGTGGCAAGGGTGGTTCTGAGTAGTCACAGGCATAAACACATCATGTCTCTTCCTCAGTGAAGTGGTTCTGACGCATTGCCTTGGGCTGCCATTGAGGGCCAGGTCTAGCTATAGAGCACTTTGCTCCACTCTGCTCCCCTTTGTCTCTGCTTGTCTCCTGGCTCACATGCAAGCACTGCTGAGAGACCTGGTTGGCCATTCTGGCGGACATCTCTTCTGTCACTTATTAAGGGTTCTAAGGAGGGTAACAAGATGGACACTTCCTGCTCCAGGTGCCCAAGGCTCCAACTCTGCTGCTGAGCCAGAAGAGAGGGCAAGCGGGAGCTCTTAGAGAACAGGGGGGGATCCCGGCTTGGCTGGAGACAGTGAAGAGCAGCTTCCCCCCAAAGCTCACTGGAGGGAAAGTTTGGGATTGTCACGTGGGTTCCACCATCCATTGTCATCAGAGGCTAAGGAATTTCCCAAGAACATCTGGGAGGACTTATGTGAATTGAGCCACCCCATTTCTGGGGCAAGTATTAAGAAAAAAACTCATTTTTTAAGTACCTTAGTTCACTCACCCCCAATTCTCAGCCTCTGGGTGTTTGTGTGCATGTCAATGGCCCTGAAGCCAGAGCCCTTCCTGCCAGAGCCCTTTCTGCCAGGGCTGTGGAGCAGAGGTCTTGGGTGTCTAGGAGACCTTTATGTGGCACTGAGGGGTTTCCACATTGTTGCCAGGGTACAGGGGCAGCAGGTCATGCCTCGTAGCTGCTCCTTCCTGCCGTTGGCCTATGCTACAGGAAGGCTTGGCTGTCGCCTAATGAATGGAGCTGTGACGCCCTCTGAGGTGCCTGCACTTGCCTTTTCTGCATGTTGGTAGACAGAGCAAATACACAGGCCCCTCTGGGAGGAGACACCCTACCCAATACTAAACTGTCCCCGTGAGAGTCCAGGAAGCAGACTGGCTTCAGGTTCACTGGAAATACACATATCTTCAAGCAAAGCCACCCCTTCCCGAAGGAAAAGGAACAGTTGAACATCTGGCACCTCTGAGCCACCTAGGCCCATGCTATTCCCAGGAAGGCTGAGTAACTGAAGCTGCTGTGCCCTGGGTGGGGCATGTGAAAGCAGATTGTCTTCAGCTTGTGATAGTCACTGTAGTTCAGAATTCTTGGATCATGGCAAGGTATAGAGTAGAGGTCAGGCTTGCCCTATACCCAAGCCTTCGCCCACCTTCCTAGCATATGTGGAACTTGCAGGGTCCTTGTAGAGAGCCCTGGACTTCTGCCTAGCATATGAGGAACACGGGGCCATCTCTGAACCTCGGGAGCCTCTAACTCTCCCTAATCCTGGAAAGGCCACACCAGACCAGGAGTCTCAGTGCATTCCAAACAGAATAAGGGGCCTAGCTGCCATGTCTTGCTGCCCGTGAGACCATGTGAACAGCATCAACACTGTGCAGATGGTCATGGTCACCTGCTGTAAGCCTGTGACCTTGTCTTTATTCCTAGAAGCTCTCCTTAGGAGATGAGGGGAGGAGTGGGCAGGAACTGTGCTGGACTGCCTCAGCCCAGACCAAATCTCTCAGAGATGGGGAGGGCTCAGTGCCTCCCTGATGGTTCTCTGCCATGAGAGCCAAGGAGAGACTAGATTCTATCTTCAGCCCCAGCTTTGATCCTGAGTCTGTAAAGACTTTGACTTTGTAGGGAATTGGAGGTAATCACCCGCACATGGAGTCCGTCTGGGCGGAGTGGCGGCTGGGGCCAGGGTGGCTGCCTTGCAGGCCCTCTGGCTTATATCTCCCATGGGGATTTAGCACACATGTGGGCTTGTGAACATTTCCCAATTAGGGATGAAGGGCTAGCAGTCCTCAAGGTGGACAGGGGCAAGTAGCACCCGGGGAGCCAAGCTGGGGCACTGCCTGACTGCCTTTGAACTCACTTGGTTCCTGCTTTCCCTGCTCCCTGTCCCCTCCCCACGCTACCTCTCCAGCCTTCCCTTCCCTCCACCTAGGCTGTCTCCACTCCACTCATTTGCTGCCTCCTGTCTTTGCCATCCTGGGTAGAATCATCACAATAATGTTTTCCCCTTCCTGGAGAGTACCCATGACAATAGTGCCCAGACATCTAAAGCACCAGGCTTTAGATGGAGTTGGTTTGTGAAACTGCACGGAAAATGCCGGGTGTGCTTGCTAGAGGCACCAACTGCTCTAGGTCCTCTTCAGTTCTGTCACTTCCCCCCAGCCTGGGCTCTCTCTCCCCCAAGTCCCAAGGACGTTTTCTGTCTTCAGTGGTACAGCCAGCTCCATGTAGGGAATGCGGAGAGCAAACTTATGGACCGTTGTGCAGTCTGCCAGCAGCGGCCATCCTCAGCCCTTCAGTCCCAGATCTTGTCTAGCTCTCAGTCGGAACATCATGACCTGGGGAGGAGCTTGACCTGGTCATCAATGCATGACCTGGGGAGGAGCTTGGAAGTGAGTGCTCCCATGCAGGGCAATGGCTCCTCGCTGCTGGGGACAGGGCCTTCTCGCCAGCCAGAGCAACCACAGTAGGCTGATAGGAGGCCAGCTTCATCACCTTGATCCTTTAGGTTCTCAGAGAAGACAGGGACCTGCCCTACTCCAGCTCAGTTTGGATCTGGCCTGGCCTCTGGTTCTGCCCCAAACCAGATGTTCTAACTGAGAAGGGAGGCTGGCACCACTGGCCTCCAGAGCTGATTACTCCCATCTGGGCCAGACATCTTGCCCTGTGCTCTGCGATCCCTGGCTCTTAGCTCAGAGCAGATAATACCTTCAAACATGCGGTTGCAATTTATTGGCCTTATAAGTTAATTTTAGGGGGTGTGCAATTGATTGAAATCAAAACTTAATGAAGGCCAGAGTCTGGGGGTCCAAGATCAGGGTGGGAAGGAGCCCTGTGTTCTTGCTTTGTCTGGGGTCTGAGAAGATCTTCAAAAGCAGTAATTAGCTTTTCTAATCAACCCTGCTTTCCTGGAAGAACTTTACAGAGTAAAGCAGGGGTGATGTTCCTGTGGCAGGCCCAGAAGCCTGCAGGAACAGTTGGGGTGCTCAGTAGATGGCCTTTCCAGGCTCCCTAACTCCTGTTCTCAGGATCTGACATCTGAGCAGCCCTGGCCCAGGGAGGGAGGGCAATACGTTTGTGTGTGACAGCTTGCTTCCTTAGTGTCCTACAGCTCTGAAAATACATCCCCCTGTGCTGTGTGCTATAAGGTAGAGCTCTTCCTGGATGAGGTCACTCAGGGTCCATTCCTTTGGGACAATTGGAAAGGGTTTCCTGGGGAAACCCCGCAGAGATGGGAAGCCATGTCGGAGCTGAGGATGGCCTCCCCATCCTGAGGTTCAGGCACCACCTGTGAAATCATCATCTCATTCCATGAATCAGCACATGGGGGGTCATGCTGGGGGGACCTTGGTTCATTTCTACCCTTCTCCCTGAGTAACTTGGGTATGAAGTTGACTTCCTATGACACACACTTTGTTTGCAGCAGTTACCATGGAGATGCCTTCTGAGAGTGGTATGGGGCTATTTCAGTGGTGGCCTTGGCTCAGTGACAGCTATGCCATCAGTGTCACAGGCCAAGCTTTGCTCAGCCAACACCCACATAGCAAGGCATCAAATAAATGTCTGGGAACTAGAGTTAATGATTCTTGTGAAATCTTCCCTTGGGGTACAACGAGGACACAGGCAGGCACTGATGGTTCCTATCATGGTAGCTGGAGAGACTATTCAGCAGTCATTTATAGAGAACGTCCCATGGACTGGGCCAGGCTTTGTAGATTCAGCCAGACCCAGCCCTGCCTCACATGGCTCCCACCCAGAAGGCTGAAGAAGCAGAAATAGGACTACAGACAGACAAGTGGACAGATATCTGTACCATCTTGTAAGTACTGAAGATGAGTCACAGCAGGTACTGAGGGAGTAAAGAGCAGGGACCATGCCGTAGAAGGTGCTCATCAGGTCCACCTCGCCTCGGTGCGGAGCTGGTCAGCAACACCTAGAAAGCCTGGTCAGCCTAGCCTTGCTGGTCAGCCTAGCCTGGCTGGTGTGAGCCTTCACGCCGGGACCCGCCTACTGTCCCTTAAGGAAGCATAGACTGTAGGAGCAGCTTGCGCAGAAGCCACACACTTATAAGATCCTGGAGTCTCAACAGCTGTGGGAGCAGTGGTTCTCAACCTGTGGGTTGTGGCCCCCTTGGCAAACCTCTATCTCCAAAAATGTTTATATTACATTTCATGAACAGTAACAAAATTAGTTATCAAGTAGCAATAAAAATAGTTTATGGAAGGTTGAGGACACACTGTGGTAAGAACACAGGTAAACTCTGGTCACCTGCGTCCCCAGCCTTCTCCCTCTTCCCATTCTGATGTCTTGGCTGTGAGTACAGCTCTGTATGGGTCCTGTGGCCCCTCCTCGCACATCCTTGAGCCATAATAGCATTGCATAGCTGTGAAGCAGGCAGGGTGGCCCACAACTGTGCTCTGAGCAGTGGAGAGGGCAGGGCCTAATCAAGGGCAGCTCTAGACAGAGACTGCAGGGGGAGGCGCATGGTCCACAGTCACCTGCGCAAGGTGGACTTCTGAAAAGTCCCACGGTCTGGCATGGAGACTGGAGCAGAGGCCCAGCAAAGAAAGACTGACTGGTTGGTCCCAAGCTCTGGCTCTTCCCTCTGGCCAAGTGAGGTTTATAATTCAAGGCCCTACACTTTACAGTACAGGGACTGCCCAGAACCTTGGTCTTGTGTTTAGAGTCCCCACAACAGGCTGAGGAAGAAGAGGGAACCAAGTCAACATGAGACAATAGAGACCATGCAAGAAAAATCTAGAGCTGGTGAGGCCAGCATGTAACAATGGCCCTGTCCCTGTCACTTCACATAGGTCTGTGTCTTCAGCTCTCAAAAAGCATCTTGCCTCCTGGAGGCACAACTTAGCACTGTCTCTGCTGTGTGAAGGGTGGGAGCAGCTAAGGACCCAGGCCCACTGCAGTTGAGTTGTAATTGAATTGGAAGATGGGTCGTGAGGATCCTCTCCACCCTCTGAGAGTAGATTGAGCTTCCTGATCTCCCAGCCTAGGTGTCAGCTCTCCTGGGGATCTCTGACACACCTCCCTACCCCTCCATCCCCCGATGGGTATCTGCTGCAGTTCCCAGAGTCCCTGTAGAACTTAATGTTACACCCGCAGGAGACTAATGTTGAAGAGCTCACCCCAGTTGCCATTGTCTGGTATTGTAAGACTACAGTCTGGGGATTGGTTGTCTTGGTATGTGTGCATTGTCTGAGTTTTCATCTACTTTAAAAAAACAAAAAAACAAAACAAAACAAAAACCAAATGGAAAACAGGAGTATGTGGAAAGGCAGTTCATTTGTGAACATGATCCCCCAGAGCCAGCATCAAGGATTTTGATTCCGCCCAAATTCTGGGTTCCTGTAGACATAGGGCACTCAGTTACACTCAGGTTTCTGTGGTTCTACAAGCTGGAATAAAACCTTTCTGGAAGCCAGGCCTAGCTCCCCCACTGTCAAGGCTTTCTCTCTCCAGAGTGCTCCCTCCCCTGGCTGAGCTGCCTCTGAGCCAGACAGGCAGGCAGGCAGGCAGGCAGACAGACAGACAGACAGACAGACAGACAGACAGATGGTTGCTTGGAGCAGGTGATCAAGGATAGAGTCCCCATAATGCTTCTTGAGGCAGGGGCTTTCCTTCCTGAATTCCTTGTTAGTCTTAAGTGTTGTTCCCTGGCTCCTAAGCCACCAACAGGTTCTTCTACTGCTCTGATTTTCTGGTGGTTTTCATGTATACATTTAGTTACAGCCTAAAGGTTATATGTCACTTCTGCCTGCAGGTAGGATGTTCCACCAGGCCAGTCAATCTAGTGTGGGCACAGAATATAAGCCTTAAACCAACCATTCCAGACAGCTGTCCCAGCTTCCTGCTTCCCACCCAGCCTGAGACTTGCATACATTCCCTGCCCTTCTGGCGTACAGTTTTGGTTTGCTTGGGGTTGTATGTATATGTGAGTTCACACGTGCAGTGTGTAGGGGAAAGCATGTGTGGATCCAGAGGTTGACACAAAATGTTTTCTTCTATTACTCTCCACCTTAGTTTTTGAGACAAGGTCTCTCATTAGCCCTGAGCTCACTGCTTAGCAAGCCTGGCTGGCCAGCAAGTCCACACTGCCCGTTTTTATGTGGGTTGTGGGGATCCCAGTTCACACACCCATGCTTACATTAGCAAGCACTTGGCCCACTGAGCCACCTCCCCCTACAGGTTTTCTAGCTCTGAAGTCATGTGTTCAAAGCCTCTAGCCTAAAATGAGTTTCAAAAAAAAAAAAGCAGCTTTGATGAATCGAGGTGGTTTGGTAGTCCCAGGGCCCCGAGTGTCGCTTTGCTGAAGGACTGGGCTCCACAGAGCCAGCTGCATTTCTGTAAGGAGTGTCCAAGCAGAGGCAGTGACTGCAGTGTTGAGTGTAGATGCCCCATCAGATCCCCAAGCCCCTCCAGTCACGGCTGTTCCCAGAGAGGTCTTCATCATTTCCCTTCAAGTAAAAAAACAGAAGGCTGTAAAAAGAGAGACCATAAAGGACAACAGCAGGCCCAGATGTGCACGTGTGAGCATGGCTGGCATTAAAGTCACACCTGCCTAAGTCGATTGGTATGCTTGCTCGGGGGGATCGTTGCACCTGTGTGTACTGGAAGGAATTTCCACAGAATACCTGCCCCTTGTCTGTGGGCAGACTGAGACATGTTCTGTAAACTGGTAAAAACAACTGTTCTCGAACAAACAAGGGTGACTGGGGTCTGTATCTTATCTGAACTCAGCCACCCAAAGCCAAGGTTAACTTCTCTGCTTTGTGTGTAGCCAAGACTAGCTCGCAGGGCCGTCCGTGGAGGTGGGACTTTGCTCCCATCAAACAGCACCTCATGTTTCTTCGGGAAGGCCTCCTGGGCAGTCAGCGCATATAGGGGCCAAAAGGGAATAGTTGGATGCTGCTTCTAGGCATCGAGGCGGGACTCTTGATCTGTCACCTTCTTCTGTCTCTAGACATACTGTCCACAGACACTCTTACACTGAGCTGGTATAGCTAGTCAGAACAACATCTATTGCCCAGCCCTGCAGTTATAGACGTCTGCAGTTCTCTGAGCTTCACTCGGGCCCATGTGGGCAGCTCCTGGGTTCTCCTCTTGGCCAGAGATAGACAAATCAGGACTTTTTAGCCAGAGGTTACAAAGAAATGTTGGTCACACATAGGGGGCAGCCAGCTTCAGAACCTTTCTGGGCACACTAGAGGCTCTTCTCATTCCTGAGCTGAAGTTAAGTCACTCTCACCTGTGGGAAGCATCCTTCTCACATCAGAAGGATGTGAAGGGTGATCCAAGAAGCCAACCACTCTTGGTAACTGAGGACTTGGCCCTTGGAGACTGGTAAGGAACATGAAGAAGTTACTGTCTGGGAGCTAGAACCTCGGTTCCTGCTAGGATGACTCTGTTCTGTGAGTTTTTTCTCCCTACGACAAACTGTCATCAAGCAGGAGAGCCTTGTCTATGTGACCTTGTCCCTGCCATGTCTACATGGTAATTATAGCAAAAATGTCCCAGTGGCCATCTGTGACAGTCTTGTGCTTCTAGTTAGTGAGGTCTCAGAAGGCCCTGTCTGTGACAGAAGGGTGAAGAGGGCAAGGGGAAAGTTTCAGAATCCAAGAGCAGCTACCACTGCCAGCCTGGCACAGATGAAGAGCATCCACCAGTTAGACCATTCTAACACGTTTATTAGACCCTGATGTGCCTTTGTGCCAGCCTCCCTTAGTCATTGGATCTCTCAGAGGTCTCAAGACCTTCGTTTGTCTTGGTCTGTCTTCATCTTGACAGAGGTGCCAGAGTCTAGCCCCTCCATGTCAACCTCAGTTTCCCCTGCAGCACACTCTCCTGGGCCTCACTGTATCTGTCTAGAAGGCATGCGTACTCTTGCCTCACCTCTTCCTCTCATATATTCTGAGTCACAGACATCTCTGTGGGTGGGTGGCCCAGGGCCTGTGAGTGACAGACAGCAGAGTCTGAATCCATGCGCAGGAAGGCAAGTTGCTGGCTGCAGATATCCTTGGGGCAGCTGCAGGCTCGGCATGAGCCTTGCTGTGGACTGCTGAGGTGAGCACTCTTCTCCCACCATAGGAGGGATCCTGGCGAGCTGCAGGGTATTGGGTGGGTAGACAGGTGGATCATAGTGACAGGAGGAACACGCTGTAGGATTGAAAGACTGGAAAACTCTTGGAGTCCATGGGAGCCATCTTGAGTTCTGTGGGAAGACGGTGAGGAGGTTGACATTCCTGTTCTAGGTGGTTGTAAAGGCAGAGAATTCAGCTGTGCCTGGTGTCTGAAACAAACCTTTGCCTTGGGAGCTATTGAGTGCCTGTGCCTAGAACTGTGTAACAGGAGCTTTTGACAAAGATGGGAGGGGTTATGAACCAGCTCTTATGACACTCAGTATCTATTTTTTTTTTTTAAAGATTTATTTATTATATGTGAGTACACTGTAGCTGTCCTCAGACACACCAGAAGAGGGCGTCAGATCTCGTTATAGATGGTTGTGAGCCACCATGTGGTTGCTGGGATCTGAACTCTGGACCTTCAGAAGAACAGTCAGTGCTCTTAACCGCTGAGCCATCTCTCCAGCCCCCAGTATCTACCTCTTAAGCCTTGTGTAGCCCCAGGTCCTAGGGGTAGGGCTGAGAGGCTCGCTCTTACCAGTGCCCTGGTTTCCACATGAGGAAACAGCCTTTGGTACCATATTGGTACCAATCAATGTTCCCAGCTTTGGTTTTAGCCTTATTTAAGGTGTCTGTGTCTGTGTGTGTGTGTGTGTGTGTGTACGCGTGTGTCCTCATGAGAAGCCAGAGAAGCCCTTGGGTGTCTTCCCCTACTGCTCTAAGGGTGTCTATAAGGTAGAGTCTCTCACTGAGCTTGAAGCTGGCCTTTCTCCTTTCCCGGAGGGTAGCTGGACTGGAACTCACTCTGTAGACCAGGCTAGCTTCGCCTGCCTTTACCTCCCAAGTGCTGGGGTTACAGAGGTATGTACCTCCACATCTGACCTCAGCTTTTTTTTTTTTTTTTGGTTTTTCGAGACAGGGTTTCTCTGTGTAGCCCTGGCTGTCCTGGAACTCACTCTGTAGACCAGGCTAGCCTCGAACTCCGAAATCCACCTGCCAAGTGCTGGGATTAAAGGCGTGTGCCACCACGCCCAGCTAGCTTTTTTCTCTTTTTAATGTACTTTTTTTAGTGTATTTATTTTACATGGAGGTCAGAAGACAGTTTGTGGGAGTTATCTCTATCCTTCCACCATGTGGGCCTGGGGATTGAACAAAAGTGGTCAGGCTTGGCAGCAGATGTTGTTACCTGCTAAGCCATGTCACTGACCAAGGCCATCTTTCTGTGTGGGTGCTGGCAACTCAAACATAGATCCTCTTGTTTGCACAGAAAGTTCTCTCACCCACAGAGCTGTCTCCAGCCGTACCTTTACAGGCTCTTGCCTACGTTGCTTGAGTATCACTCCAGCTCTAGACCTTCCTGCCTCAACCTTCTGAAGGATGGGCTTATAGGTGTGTGTGGCCATCCCTGGATGCCCTGACTTTATTTACTCAGTCTAGCTTCAGAAGAAGATGCCCACCTAGCATCTTTGAGACTTCATCTCTTCCTTAAGCCTCTGCCATATGGGTCTGTGGGCCTGGATCAGCATCGTGGTGATCTCAGGTCTGAGTCTACTAGAGTCTCATGACTGGAGCCCAGACCTGCTGCAGTTGCCCAGGCAGAGGCCCATGGCTGAAGGGAGGTCGCTGTGAACCCTAGAACCATAGTTAGCTTCTTGGAGGGCACTGGAAGGTCAGCTCCAGCAGGAATGTCCTGGCCTTGGCCTTATTGCTTTTTTTTAAAGGCTGTGGCCCACGACTCAGTGCATGTGAAACCTTTGTGTTCGGACCTGGCTACTGTCCCAGGAGGCAGGATTGTAGGCCAGCTTCCAAAGCCACTCAAGGCCCATCTCCTCATTCCATCTGCAGCTCGGGCTGGCCAAGGCTGCAGTTTGGGTGGATCACAGTTACAGCTCAGGTTCCCAAAGCAACTTTCCATCCAAGGGCTCTGCACACCTCGGCATCAAACACTCCATAAAGTCCTCGGGGCCAGGATACTTCTTTTACTTCTCTCAAGTAGGTCATTTTGAGTGTAGTATGTTTTCACTTTTTGGTACTGCAGTGCAGACTGTGGCATAGACTCTGAATGTGACTGACAAATCATGATCCACTCTAAGGACCTTAAGGAGGGTAGAGAATACGCTTACATAGGCGCATAATCCTGACTGGCCTCACTGGAAGTGGCTAGCTCCTCGGAGGGTTTTGCCTTGTGCCTCCTGCCTCATCCAGTGCAAAGATCTCCCGAGTCACTTAGTAGTTACCTTGTCATTCCCAAACAGAGGAACTATAGTTTCTCCCCTGAAACTCCCGTTTCTCAAGGCCTACAAGACCACTCCACAGGTCTGTTCTTTATAGACAGCCAGGGCCACCAGAGCTTCTGATAAGACTGATGTCTGATGTATGTCTGCTCCTCTGACACCAGTAAAGGTGACACGCACGCACACACACACACCCTGGTGATTTGTCATTGAGTCTGCTGTGAGGCTTTCTATGTGGGGCTCAACTCCTCCCTTCATGACCCATGGCCCAACCTTGTACAAAATGACATCTCTGGTCCTCCCGAGAGGTAGCTCCTGTCTCCTGATTTGAGCTACCTCTCTTGGCGTTTGGCTTGTGTGTAGTGATTGCATCCCTCTGTTGTTTTCCCTTCCATGAGGGGAGAGGCCCGAGAAGAGCCTGTGCTTTCCTCTCTTAAGGAGTATTCTACCTGACTGGACTCCTTGCCATAGGAACCCTGTGGTTGTACCCCTGTAGACCTCTTAGAGAACTGGGGGTTTTGTCGGAACCTCAAGTTAGATTTCAGAGTGGTATCAGCTGGATCCCCTAGCTTCCAATGCCTGGCCACATTGGATTCCACAGTCTTGTTGACATGCAAGGCCCAAGAGCAGGCCTGGAGCCATGACAGAGCCACCTCATTGAAATAGCATGTTAGCATTTAAACAATAGTAATACTATTGGACTCATTAAATGTACAAAGGCCAATCAAAGTGCTTCCATGTGTGTGCTGTTAGTTCTGGCGGGCAACGCCTCCAATGGCTTCATGTGGTTTCAGACAACATTTTAGCACATTCTTAAAATACCCACAAAAGCCTTTATGTAAAAACTCATAAATGTGAACCACATAAAATTATTTTTTTCCGTGTTTCATGTCACCATGATCAAAGTCCAGTAGGTAAGAGTAAGTTTTCAAAGCCTTGTTGAGGTCCTTCTTTAATGAATGCTTCACGGGCAGCACGAAGCCATAAACCATGTAATGGGGTACAACTGTCTGAGCACCCCATGCCACCGCCCTTCTCATAGTGCTGGCCAGCCAAGCCGGGGCTTCCAGATGATTCCGGAGCGGCCCTTCTAATCGCTCTGGTTTCAGTCCCTTTGTGTTCGACATTCTCGTTGAGACTTGCAGCTGAGTGAAGTCCCTGAGGTCCCCCTTTGTGGTGTGTAGAATCAAGTCTGTTCTTGAATTGTTGGGGCACTGTCTGAGGAACCGAGTCCCTTCTTGTCTGCCCTGCTCCTGCAGAGAACACTCCAGTTCCTGGGGAAAGCGGGTGCGGCAGGCCACTGGCATCATGGCCTCTGCCCTGTGGCCAGTGGGGAACCTCCCGATGGACACTGGCCACTGTGGAGAAGGGCTGAGCATCAGCTGCCTGGTGAAAAGTGCCACGCTTACCCATCCTGGCACCATCCCTTACAGTTACATAAAAGTCCAACATCTCAACAAAGACTGGAAGGAACTTCGGAAAAATTAGATTTGTGGGAAATGTCGATTTATGGTATTATGGGGTGATTTTTAAATTTATTTTTCTTGAAAAAAGTTTATTTTTTTTTTAATTTAGGGAGGGGAGCACACAAGGAGGTCACCCTCGGGCTTGCATTTCTGCCTCCTTCAGAAATCTAGACCCAGCCAGTGTGGTCTGCGGAGGGGAGCTGAGGTACCTGAGAGACACTGGCCAGAGCAGAGGCCAGGCATCCAGCTGGGCTGCAGAGCTGAGACAGCCATCCCACTTTATAAATGCTTATACAGCACTGAGGGTGTGTCCCAGGGGGTTCACTATAGGTCGCCTGGTGCTTTTGTACTGTCACTGGATAGTATTGACAAACACTTTCAAGGCAATGTGTTTGCTGGTCTCCGCCAGGGCAGCCTGAGCCAGCTCACGGAAATGGGCCTTTGACAAGAACAACAGTACAGGAGGCTTTTCAAGCAGTTCACGGAGGAAGGACGGTGGTGGCTAGGACTCTGGACCTGTGCTCTGCATGGCTAAGTGGGCAGAGCAGGAAAAGAAAGATCCAGCAGACATACTTTTTTACTTCTGCTGTGGGCTGTGCCTCCCTCCTCGGCTTACAGCAAAGGCCCCAGAACTTGAGTCAGAAAATCTCTTGCTACCACCAAGTCTCATCCAACAGGTTGGTCCTAGAGGTGACTAGTCCATCTTTGCACATCCCAGGGACATTCAGAATGTCCTAGTGTGTGTCACACAACCTGTGAGACATGGCTCCTCAGGGCCCAAAGCACGATAGTTTGTCTCCCTTGTGCTGAGGGGGACAGGGGTGCTTGTAGAAAGTTTCTGAACAAGATAAAGTATTAATGCCCTGGGGTGAGGTCTGTGAGCCCCTTGTTGACCATCATGCTGGATTTACCAAGTGATAGTCCTGAACACTGGCCCATGGGTGCCCATCTGTGCCGTGAGCTGCATGGACTCTGCCCAGCACTTAGCCAGCAGACACTCAACAGGTATCTACTGGGCAAGCCTGCTGTGTCCCACCCTGGCTGATGGGCATCAGTAACCAGAAATTCAGTTTGATCCTTCTTCACAATAAAGGTGAAGGCTGGGCCCAGTCCTCAGGGAACCAGGAGTGGAGGGACTAGGACTCAGGGGCAGAGTGGCACCTCCTCAGGGAGTTAGGAGTAGGCGGCAGAACAGCCATTCTACCTGCACTGTGTGACTATGGGGAAGAGCCGTGTCCTCAGAGGACAGGAACTCTTTGATTTCGTCTCAGTTATACTCTGTTTGTGGGCAAGGGGGCAGAGGAGTATTTTCAAATCAAGGTCAAATTGCAGAAGAGTTATAACTGGCTCTTGATGCCTAAAGATGCCCCTGTGAATGTCAAAGTCTTGGATGCCAAAGGCCTTCATATAAAATGACAGCGGGTTGGGGAGAGGCCGGAGAAATGGCTTAGAAGTTAAGAGCACTGACTGCTCTTCTGAAGGTCCCAAGTTCAAATCCCAGCAGCCACATGGTGGCTCACAACCATCCATAATGAGATCTGATGCCCTCTTCTGGGGTGTCTGAAAACAGCAACAATGTACTTACATATAATAAATAAATAAATCTTAAAAAAATAATAATAAATAAAATGGCAGGGTAGTTACAAGGACCTACACACCTCCACTCATGTATTCTAAGTCAGTCGAGTTTGCTTGTAACACCCTTCGTTGCTGTGAGACAGGGCCTTGTGCTGTAGCTCTGTCTGGCCTGGACTCGGACTGCGGGAATCTTGCCTTGGCATTCTCAGATGCTGGGCTACCAGGCATGTGCCCCTTGCCTCTGGGACTGCTTAGCATGGGACAGCTCCAGTGCAAATATCAAAAAACAATCGTTTTCATACCATTACCCCAGCACTCAGGAGACCAAGGCAGGAGAAGCTCGAATTCGAGGAGGGCCTGGCCTAACTCTGCTTGCCAAAAGCCATCCTCTCCACTCCAGTAATCATTTTTGGGGTGTGCACTACCCTTTTCTTCGGTGTCCTAGCCTCTAAATCACTCTCCTTAGCACACTATTCCTGAGTGCATGGGCTGTAGACAGATCCAGCCAAAGCCCTGCTGGCCGCAGCCCGTGTCTGCCCGAGACCCACCATAAACCTGTAGGGACTGAGGCTCCAGCCCCGTGGTTCCAGCCTGGAGCTTGCCAGTGTGCCTTTTGCACTGGTGGGCTTTACCTGAGGTTAGACTCTGGATTTCATGGTGAGGAAAATACTGTCCACGAGAGATGTGGTTTCTTGGAGTTGTACTGGTTAGCGAAGTTTAAGGTCACAGCAGCTGGCCTCACAGATCTTAGCAGCCATCTGTCTGTCACCCTTGGATTTGGGACCCTAGCTGAATGGTTTCTGGTTCTTCCCTCCTGTTTCATCAGATCTGTAGGCTTTATAGTGTTGACTGAACCGAAGAGGAAGTGCTGCCCCACACAGAGCCCGACTTCTGTTAGGCTCTGTAGCAAGGCACTCTGAATATGCTGTGATGCCCACAGGCTTGTCAGACAGTCTTCCTGAAAGATAGAAATGTGGTTTGGTTTGGTTTGGTTTGGTTTTTAAAGATTTTATTTCTTTATTTTATATACATGATGAGTACACTGTATCTGTCTTCAGACATACCAGAAGAAGGCATCAGATCCCATTGTAGATGATTATGAGCCACCTTGTAGTTGCTGGGAATTGAACTCAGGACCTCTGGAAGAGCAGTCAGTCAGTGCTCTTAACCACTGAGCCACCTCTCCAGCCCAATAGAAGTGTTAACTGAGGTGATGGCCAGCTCTGTGACGAGGAGGGACACACCTTGCTGAATCTTGTAACTGGGAGGAAGCTGAAGCCTAGAGTTGAGTAAACTTGACAGGTTCAGAGCTCAGCCTGAGACTGATTGTCCTGGCTCCTAAGGCCTTGCTTTTCTGCTTCTGCAGCCTTAGGATGGTCAGGCCAGGTCAAAATGTCATCCCTGGGTTCTTGTGTGGAGGGTCCAGACAGGTGTTGAGAGTGTCATCTAAGAGCATCATTGCTACTACATGGTGCCCAGGCCAGAGACCCAGAGCTTGCCTTGGCATCTAACGGTTCATGGGCATGTCTCTTGCAGGTATTTTGAAGGTGGGGTCTCATCAGTCTACCTCTGGGATCTTGATCATGGCTTTGCTGGAGTGATCCTCATAAAGAAGGCTGGAGATGGATCCAAGAAGATCAAAGGCTGCTGGGATTCCATCCACGTGGTGGAAGTGCAGGTACGGACAAGGCCCCAGCTTGCGGCCAGTCTCTCAGTACAGGTGCTGTACCGACAGTGCAGCTCTGATTCCCCAGATACTTCTGCAAGGGACATGCTATGCTAGGCTATGAGCCCCCACTAACTCCTAAACATGTCCAGAAGCCACATGGGTAAAATCAGGGTGACACAATCATTGATGGTGAAAGTCCCCAGAGAACAGAAAGCACAATGACAGTTCTGCCCTGTACAAACATGGGATTTTATAAGAGAGGAATGGCCTTGGTGTCGGAAAGGGTGGGTGGGCGGGGCTCCATGTCTACCTCCTCCTCAGCTCAGGTTTGCAAGGTCACATTCTTCACCTTGTCCCACAGGAGAAGTCCAGTGGCCGTACTGCCCATTACAAGTTGACCTCCACGGTGATGCTATGGCTGCAAACCAACAAATCCGGCTCGGGCACCATGAACCTGGGAGGCAGCCTAACCAGACAGGTAGAGCTTCCCCTCCAGCCTCTCGCCAGTGCCCACTGGTACCAGAAGCAAATGAGCACTTTGCCCTGATTGGAAAGGGCATGTATGGGCAGCTGCCAGTCCACCTGCTAAGGGACGTTCGAACATCCCTGCCGACTGAGCTGCGTGTGGCTATACACCAGCTGTCTGACGGGCAGCTGCCTCCTCTAGTAGGACCACGTGATTGCCAGCTTGTCATCCACCAGGACTTGGTGTCTTCCACGCTCACACTTTGCCGAGTTTGCTAGTGGTCCACATGAACTGCTTCCCGCAGTTCCGTCCCAGTTGCTGATCAGGGCTGAGCACCCGCTTATTGGAAGCAGAGGGTTCTTGGTAGGACTCTGCATGCTCATTCTCCAGCTTCTCACACTTGAAGGTTCACCGAACCCATTCCATCTGTTACTCACCTGTCCTGTGCTTGGCTGTCTCTAGCAGCCATATTCTAAGATGTCCCTTTCAGGCTGGGAGCAGAACGTAGAACTTGCACTTCCTGCACTGCACTTCATGCCCTGCCTTTCAGCATCGACATTAGGAACTACTAGATGCACCCAGGCAGCTTCCAGACCCTTGACACTCCATCCAGAGGCCCAGGTTTATAACCTTGACACCTTCAGGATCCCTCACACACCTGTCCATCTTAGGGGAGCACTGTATGCCAGCTGTTGGGTGTGGCAGGAAGCCTTGTGCTCAGGGAGCACAGAGGAGCAGACTGAACACAGCAGAGGTCCTCAGATGGAGCCCGCTACACAGAGCCCTACCTTTTCTCTTTAATGGTTCAGAAAACAGTCTTCTCAACAAGATTGTTTTACTGAGGACGGGGCTGAGGCTCAGTGTCGAGTACTTGCCTAAGAGACTCATCTCACAGTACCTAGACCACCCAAGATATTTTTTTTTTTTTTTTTTTTTTTTTTTTTCGAGACAGGGTTTCTCAGTATAACCCTGGCTGTCCTGGAACTCACTTTGTAGACCAGGCTGGCCTCGAACTCAGAAATCTGCCTGCCTCTGCCTGATAATTTTATTTTTGATAGCTCTTAAGAGAAGCACATGGCAGAAAAGTTTGGGTTCATAATTCTTTCTTAGGTGTGTTTGCGTTCTACAAGCTACACGGGAACCTACATGCAGTTGAAAAACAGCAGTGCAAAGGCAGTAAGGCCAGTGCCAGCCTGCACATCTGGGACACATCTGAGCTGCCACTGGAGCCGTAGAGTCTCCTGTGCATGACCTGTGCCATTGTCAGGGTTAGATGCCACAGGGAGCCCAGGTCCTCTAGACAGGGCTGTCTCAGAATGCATCCTGCCATGTGGGCATGCACCCTCAGTGTCTCAGGCCCTTGACATAGGCAGGCCAGCCGAGTCCCTGGGCAGCCAGTGTCACGACAGCCTGCCCCCATTTCTCCCTGCTACCCAGTAAATGGGCAGAGGCTACTTCCCGCCCTTCTTACTGCTGGGAACTGTCTGTAATCATAACCAGAGTACACTGACCCGCGCACAGATTTAGTCGTCTGTCTTCCTAATAGTTTAAGTCGGCGCTGCCAGCCCATGGCCAGCACCTGGCTCAGTAGTGCCGTCCTCAGTAGGCCTGCCAAGCCAAGCTCAGCCTGCTGAGTGGCTGCCTCAGTACCCCTTGTCTCCATTGCCCCTGCTCGGCTGCCTTGTGCCCTTGAGGCTTTCCTGAGGAAATCTGTGCTGCTGTCATCATCCTTAGGGCCAGGGCCATAATTCATCCATGGTGCGTTAGTTAATGCCAAGGCTCGCCTCCATGTGAGCAGCTCTAAAGAGGAGATGCCACAAATGGACAGATGGACGCTAACAAAGCAAACCCCTGAGCGGGCAGGGCAGCAGGGGTGAGCGGCTCTACCCTGAGTCCCGTATGACCTGGACATTTTTCTGTGGTTGCCTTGGATGGGTGACTCGGGTTCCAGGAAGGTTGTGTGGATCAGATACAGCAAGCAGACATAGCTGCCTGGCCCTCTCTGTTGAGTAGACTCTAGACAGTTGCCATTTAACAGGCGAGGGAACTGAGGCTCTCTCGTGCCACTACATAACTGACTAGAACCAAAGTACCAGAGCCGGGATTTGAACTCACATGTGTATAATACAATGCCCTTTCTTCCATACACTCTCTGGGACAGAGTTCGGGTGACATCAGTTTGGGAGTGATCACACCTATGCAACACAGTTGGGTTTCCTTCCTCTGTCATACATACCCACTCGACGGTGTCAGGAAGAACATTCTCGCCAGGCCCATGGTGCCCAGCATTGACCTGCACACCATGCTGTCCAGCTATAAGGATGTGAGGAGCATTCTTCATCGAGGATGAGCAGGTCCCCGTGTCCCCAATGCTGTTCTTCCCTAGCCTGATCCCAGGGCCTTTGCTCAGTTCCCAGTTTCTCGGGCCCCGTGGACAGAAGGCCAGGGGCTGTTCTCCTCAGGGGTCCCATCCCAGGAGTAGTGCGGGTTTGATCTGTTCCTTGTCCTGTTTTCCTTCTGTAGCTTCTGAGAATGCATTGAGGGCCTTGAAAACCCTTCTTGGTAGCACCTGTCATGGTGATAAATGGCCCCAGCTGTGCATCGCAGCTGCCCAGGACACCCTGCCGAGAGCGTTGTCTCACCCTTCACTGTGTCCTTTTGTTGCTTCCACTCAGAGCTGTCTCTTGGGGACATGCGCTAGATGGGAGACAGTCTTCTGGGGATGGTGGGAACAGCAGCCGAGGCCTTCTGGGGAGCTCATTCCAGCTTCCCTGCATCCTCCTGCCAAGGCCGACTCCACACGTAAGGGGGTGGCAGAAGGTGCCCCTGGCAGGCTGCCACTGAGGCCCCAGTGGAAAGGCCGGGAGCAAATGAAAAGGTGCAGCAATCCGAGCCCTAGCTAGGAAGAGGAAGCTGCCCGGAGAGGTCACTTCGCCTGTGACAGCAGAGACGTGGGAATGAGGCGGACCATAAATCTCTGGAAAGAGATCCAAAGACTCCCATCCGGGGCAGGGCTACAGATGTTCGCTTCATTTTCTTTTCAGACTCTAAATATTTAGACACAAAGGTAGGGTGATGAGTTGATGGACTGAGAAGATTGGGCTCACTGGTCATTTGCAAGAAGACCTCCCCAGCAGCCACAAGCACCCCTAGGTCTTCAGGAAAAGCCCAGCTGCCGGCAGAATGCCATGGTTCCTGACGGGAAAGGCCTCCCTGACCTGGGCTTGGCGGTTAGGCCATATAAGAAAGAAGACAAACCCGGGGCCTTTACTTGCAGGTGGTGGGAATGAAGGCTGGGCAGCCCTTTAGAGCAGTAGGCCATGGTGTCTGGGGTGGTCAGGATGGTGCCATCTCAGTGCTGTATCTAAGATGATCTGGTGCAGGAAAAGCTGACATGAGACCACCACCCACAGGCCTGCCCTGGCTGTGGAAGGCAGGGCACTGGGCCACCAGGGGGGCAGAAGAGGTTGAACTGGATCCTTCCCAGAACTTGAGAACCCTGAGTTGTGGTTTTTCCTTAGCTCTCCTGGTAAACACCCCCCAGTGGGGTTGTCTCAAGGAAAACTGCCTTCAGACTCCTCCAGAACGTGGTCCAGGCTGTAGCCCTGTCCCCCCATGGCCATGTGAGCAGACAGACCTTACGCTTTCTGTGTGCTCTGTAGACTCCATGCTAATCTGACTCTCTCCTCAGCCCACAAGGCCTCCTCAGGTCCAGCTCAGTCGGGCACTCCTTCCTAGGGCAGGCACTGTGTGAGCACTGTCTCCGGCTGGTGGCAAGGTTAATCCTGGCCTGTCAGCCTCACATGGACGGCACAAGCTGGGCACACTCGGGCACGGTGCGTGCTTTAACAAGTGCTGTGTGCTGCTAAGCATGTGCTGGCACTGCGAGTATGTTCATTAGCTTAGCATGCAACACGGGCAAGGGCACGGATGCTAAGGTGAGCAGGGCCCTTTGCACCTGGGCATGAGCTCGAAGCAGCCACCTTCCACTTGTGGCAGTGGGAAACTGTCCGCCCCGCCTGCCCCCCTTGAGGACCACAGCCGCTGCATTCAAGCCCTTGCTTTGCTTGTATCTTCCCCACCTCAGCCATAGAGAGAAGGGAAGGGTCTTCTTGATGGGGACAGGCAAGCTGGGCCCTGACTCCAGACTCTGTTGGAACCACCTTGTGGAACATCTGTGCCGCCACAGAACATCAAAATGTTTTCCTTCTGTCAGCGTCTCTTATGAGGACGCACTGCAAAAACAGTTCTGTTCCTGGTGGGCCAGCATTACCAGCAAGCTGACCCCAGAGCTGTGGGGGCGGCCAGCGGGCTACGGAAACTGCCTGCGTGGGCCCGGAGCTTGAGCTTTGAGGCCCCCTGTGTGCTCTTGGGGAGTCCATCACACACACACTATTCCTTTGAGGGTCTAGGGTTCCAGCCTTTTCCTGCTGGAAGGTGGCCCTTGATTCAGAAGCACAAGCATTTGACAAGGCACTGAGTTGCTCTTACCTGCCCAGTGGGGAGAGCCCTTCACCCCTCAAACTGTGCTTACCCCAGGCTGCCACCATTCACTAAAATGGCCCTTGAGAGACCTCAAAGCCTTCATCCCTTCCCATGTAGAGGCAAGAATCTCCCTCTGCATCAAGCAGAGGGCTGAGAGAGTGGCCTGGAGGGATACAGGTCACTGCTCAGAACCCCCACTGGAGCAGCTCCTAGCAGTCTTGAAGCTGGACACGGGGGCCATGTGGGATGTTGGTTTCTAAGAACTCCTTTGGGTGAGAAGCTCTGTCCTTTCTCTGAGGTGTGCTCCCCAGCTGTGCTCAGTGCACACACTAACTAGCTGTCTTAGCAGTCGACTTTGGTTCTGCACTGCGCCGACCACACCTGGAGTGGGACCATGGCTATCACTGCAGTCATGAACACTACGCTAGCTTTGTGAAGACACTTCAGTCTAAGACTTCCCACGACCTCCTTGCCAAAGGATGCCCAGCAAAGTTCAGGATCTAGACTAAGGGACCAAGGCACTGATGGCTTTCACAGGTCCGCGTCACCACCTCCTTTGGGCAGCTCTTAGTCAAATCCCTTGCCAGTAGCAGAACTCTGTTCTGAAGAGTCATGTGGCTCTGGGAGTCCTTGGGTCCAGCCTATTACTCTGAACTAGATTCTCAGCTTACAGCACGGTGCTAAATGGCCACCCCGCTGCTCCCAGTGGTCCAACGCTAACTGTAGTATAAGCAGGTGCCTGTCTATTAGAACCTATTGGGCCCACTGCCATATGCAGTGACAGATTCCAGGCCACTCAGCCCTGTTGGCGTCCTGGGATTCCCCCTACACACGGCCTGGCTTTACTAGCCCTGGTCCTGAGTTATGCCACACCTTGATCTCTCAGTGGTCCTTGTCCCATCCAGGAGGAAGGCATTGCAGCTACTGACATTTACACACCATCATGTGGGTTCCAGGAATTGAATCCCTGTCCTCTGGAAGAGCAGCCTGTGTTCCTAACCACTGAGCCTTCAGTCTCCATGTTTAGCTTTTAAATACTTAGTACTCTCCTGGTTCCCTGTGAATCTGAAGATGGGCTGCTCTCTTTTCTCTGTCGCACCCTTGTCAGGGAGGTAAAGCTCACCATAGGAAAACCAGAACCCAGCAGCAGATCCTCTTATCTCCCTGCCAACTCCTCCATTCAGGCGCTGAGCTGGCTGTTGGCCCTGTGCCTTATAATCCAGGAGTCTGACATTCCCCTGCAACACTAGCTCCTGACTTTGGAGTGGTGGGGATGCTGGACAGGGGCTGGGAGCCCCTCCTAGCCAGGCGTCAGCTGACAGGGTCCATGGCTGCCATCACTGGGCTGGTCAAGATGTGGCAATGACCCAGCACTCGGGAGGCAGAGGCAGGCGGATTTCTGAGTTCGAGGCCAGCCTGGTCTACAAAGTGAATTCCAGGACAGCCAGGGCTATACAGAGAAACCCTGTCTCAAAAAAAAAAAAGATATGGCAATGATGGGATATGGGAGGATTCCAGTGCCATACCAGGCCTCACCCAAATCTGAGTAGCAGTCTCTCTACCTGTGGTTGCAGGAGTGATACAAAGACCAGCGAGGCCAGAGTGATGGCCAGGGTGGCCTTTGCCCTCCCTGCTGTTGTCCTGGGAGCTAAGTGGGAGGCCCATCCTCAGAGCAGCATCAGCAGGCCATGCCTAGAAATGGTAGGACCTCAGGGTGTCTTCTGGCTGGGCTGTTTACAACCCCAAACTTCAGTCATTGGTGCTAGAAAAGTGACCTTATAACAACAGCTCCACAGAGCCACCAGCTGCCTGTGACACACAGGGACAGCCACTGGGAGCAGAGGACCGAAGGGCAGGAGTGGTGGTCGGCTGGTGGTGTCAGGCTGCTTTCTGAAAAAGCTGCAGCTTTGTCTGACTGAGCAATGTCTCTGCAGATGGAGAAAGACGAGGCTGTGAGTGACTGTTCCCCACACATAGCCAACATCGGGCGCCTGGTGGAGGTGAGTGGTCCAGGTTCACCCTGCCCCCATGCCACACAGTCCTGCCTGCTCTCCACCACCTCCCTGTGCCGCAGCTGTTCCCGCCCTGCCTCCAGTTTTCTGAGTTTTCTTCTGACTTGGAAGCAAGTGAAGCCGGGCTCCAGGCCCACCCACCCCAGCGCCTCTGCTCGGCCTGTTTCCCCTGATCGCTGTGTGTGAACAGTGATCTGAACTCGGGGTGCAAACAGATCGTTGGAACACTACGGGCCTTGGAGCAGCTTCACTTGTGGCTG
The DNA here is from genome assembly GCF_900095145.1 of Mus pahari. NCBI lineage: Eukaryota > Metazoa > Chordata > Mammalia > Rodentia > Muridae > Mus > Mus pahari. The sequence goes on from NC_034595.1 coordinate 90,229,576, forward strand.
CTGCAGTCTCGCCTGTCACCACGTCCCGTTTGGAAGTGGGGGGTGTTGTTTGGACTGGACACATGTTCTCTGGTTTCACAGAACTGTTCACAGAGATGGTGGCCAGGCAGTACTCTGGTGATGTGGTTTAGACCCACTCCCGGCAGTGGTCAGAATTGGCCGTCAGCCCCTAGGTGTTGGCTTCCTCCATGCCTAAGGATAAGAAAGACTCAAAACGCAAATTATAGGTGGGGTTCTGGCAGCCTGGCAAGGGTCTCAGCACAAGGGAGTGGCCCCACAGCTCCACCCTGTGGCCAAGGCAGGGACTGCAGGCTGGGAGGTTGCAGGTGGGTGTGGGCCTCGGTTAATGTGGGCTGGCTCCTCTGACTCACCTCCCTTCCCAGGACATGGAAAACAAAATCCGAAGCACGCTAAATGAGATCTACTTTGGAAAAACAAAGGACATCGTCAACGGGCTGAGGTAATGTGCCAAACCTGGGGCTGCAGTCCCAGACTCCTTAGCGAGCTGAGGTCAGGGATGGCTTCACAGTTGCAGCTTGAAAGGCTCAGAAGTTGGCTCAGCACTTTCTATAACCTCTACCAGGTCTGGTTCTGGGCTCATTGACCACAGTAAGCTTTGATACCTGCATGGTGGAGCTGGCCACGGGCTGGCTACCAAATGTGCCCAGGCCCTTTGGAGTTGGGTTTGGGAGACCCCCCACACAGATCTTAAGACACTGAAGAGAGCTGAGCAGCCTGGCCTGGGGTTCCGTTTGAAAGCCCCTACCACTGTCTCGTGCTCTGGGTTTTGCAGAACCAGGCAGGACTCACTGGCCTCTGGCTCCAGTGTAGTGGGAGTGGGAGGCAGGACCCAGCTGGGGACAGGGGAAGTGACCGAGGAGGGACTGAGATAGCACTGGCCTTGGAGTCATGTAGCCAGGATCCCGTCTGAGCTCTTTCCTCTTTCCCCACTCCTTTCTTGGTGGCCTTGTCCCAGCCGGGAGGCAGGGTACCGACAGGGTTAGGAGAGCTGATATGGTTGGGAAGGGCTCTGCAGTCTGGTTCTGTTGTGACTCTGTGGAGCCCAATCTTCTGATGTCATTCCCTGGCACAGGTTTTATTGCACCCAACAGAAAGGCAGGGTGTAACGTGTGAGTTCCCCAGCAGCATGCTTTAGGTGAGACAAGCCTGACACTGGGGCCCGTGACACCAAATGCACCCTTCTCCCGCCAGGCCAGACTCCTCCATTTCCAGTAATGAGGGAAACATGAGGAGCATCTGAGCCTGTGTGGGAGCAGGTGTGAACCCCTAAAGACTGGGGCCACTGCCAGCATAGGCCTCTGTGGTTGCGGTGTGCAGTCAGTCCCAGTGCCGTGGCGGCCTTCTCCTGTCTCTGCCTTTGCCCACGGCTTCCAGGTTCTTGTTCGGCATTGCTGTTGCTCTCTTGCTGTGGCTTCACCCTCTCTGAACACTCTCTGTAGATCTCTTGATGCTATCCCCGACAACCACAAGTTTAAGCAGTTGCAGAGGGAACTTTCTCAAGTGCTGACCCAGCGCCAGGTCTACATCCAGCCTGATAATTGAGCCGACCCAGGTATCCCGTCTGAAGGGCGTGAGGCCTCCCCACTAAACAGGACTCACCAACCTGCTGAGACCCTGCCACTAACCTGTGTCCGCTCACAGCTGGTGGGCAGCCACATTAACGCGTAGTCTCAGCCCCACGTAGTGTGAACATGTGTGTGTGGTTTGTGTGCTCTGCACTCTGGGCAAAGGCCAGGCTTGAGCTCTTGCTCCTGATGAAGCTCAGTCTGTGGCACTATCCCCACCTCTCCAGCAGAGGGTGCTAGGTGCACCCACTCCACTGGCTCAAGGAGCAAGGGTTGTGTGCCCTGCCTTCTGCTGACTGGCTCACTCAGGTCTCACAGCACAGCCAGATCCTCCCCCCTCCTCTACCAGGACCTTACAGACCCCAAGCTACATGCCAGGTGGTCTCCCTCTTAGTCTCTGTGAGTGACTGAGCGCCCCCCTACCAGCCGGGCCAGCACTCCTCCAGGCTGGCCACTGCTGGGCCATCTGTGCCCACACCCTCCCCTAATGAGCTGCAGCTGTCCCAGCAGGCCATGCTGATGGGAAGGAAAACAATCTTGCTTGTTGACAATGACCAACAACCATGACTTGACTTATGACAAAGACAGATGCAGATACAGCCAGCATCTCAGGGGGAGGCTTTAAACCAAGGCTCATAGGACCCACAGGCCCCAGGGCTGGACACCAAAGGCCCAGCCCAGTCAAGGACCTTGGGATTTCCACTGAGGTTCCAAGCTGGGGACCCCCTTCCCACAGCGGTCTAGTCCATGTGCTGACGTCAGGTCCAAAGCAGACTGCAGTTCTAGCCTAGATGCCATCTCCAGGCCTCCCACTGGAGAAAACCCTTTTAAGGGATACTCCTTCTGCCATCCCTAGCAAACCAGGTGGAGGCGTCCTGAGGGGAGCCAGCCCGTCGGCCACATGTGCCCCCTCCCCGCCCCGTCCCCAGCTCTGCCTGAGCCCTCACGCCGCTCCTCACTGTTAGCCTGAGATCCTGAGCCTGAGTAGACAAATGGATCCTTGAGTGGCAGCCGCTCACACATCATCAGTGGCGTCTCAGCTCAGGTCCTGTCCTCACTGTCTTGAAGACTCCTCAGGCACTTCCATGGTCTCTCTCTGTCCCATCCGCCTCACCTCCCCCCCACTTCAGCCCTGAGGATGGACTTTCTGATAGTGCTCTCACTGTGAACTTGAGCCGCTTGCCGAGCATGTGCCCTGCCTCTTCCACCGCTTATGAGCCCTCAACAGTTGCTGCATATAGTTTAGTATGCTCTTAACTAACCGATGTGTCGTGAAAAGAACCATCGGGAACCTGTCTCCAGCTCTGCTTCCTTGCCTGGTCTGGAAATCAGCTTAATGATGAGGATCCACCCTGAGGGCTTCTGAGGATTGAGATGTGTGCGCCAAGCACTTGGTACCTTGTAACAGTTCCAAGCCTTAGCTGTGGGCTTTGGTGCTTCCCTACCAACCCAAGGAGCAACAGCGGCCCTGAGTGTCCCTCTCCAAGGACTGCCTTTTAGAATGCAGGCTTGCAGGGCTCCGCCAGGCTGGGTTTGCAGCCAGCAGCACTCACATGCAGCAGAGGCTCTTGTCTTGATCCCAGTGGCTCGGCCATGCAGAGGCTGGTTCCTACACATTTGGTAGGGAAGAGGGGTTGCTACACCTGTGTTTTCAGGGTGAGGAGCCAGCCTCTGCTGCAGGTGGGGGGTGGGGGGGTGTAGATCCAGAGCCTTCACCTCTCTGCCAGAAACGGGGGCAGGAGGTGTGCGGTTGATGGCCCGGGCTGCATGGTTTCTGAACGCTCCCAACAGCTTGAGGCCTGCACCACCATCCATGGACCTAGGGATCTAAAGGCTAGGTCACCCACAGCCTGGGTAGAGATGACCTCTGTCCATGATGGCAGCAAGGTACTGAGGTGCCTGGGCTCCCTTCCCACTCTCCAGGACAGACTGCAGCCTGCCACCCCACAGTGGCCCCTGGTCACCTCACTCTCATCGATCTGCCTGCTGATGTCTTCTCTCCTCCCCGGCAGGTCTGTGCAGACGTTTGCAGACAAATCAAAGCAAGAAGCGCTTAAGAACGACCTGGTGGAGGCCTTGAAGAGAAAGCAGCAGTGTTGAAGACCTCTGCTTCACGCTAACCGGACACGCCATGCACTCGTTAGGTTCCTTTCTTTAGAAAACTCGTTTTCTGCTCCCTTTCCCTCTTCCTTTCCCGCCCTGACAGGTCACATAACAGTTTGCATCGACCACGCAGCGCCATCTCTCCCCCAAAATAAAGTCCGATAACCACCCTCCTCTGGCTCCAAGGCCTGCTTCCCACGACGTTTCCATAGAGACCGTGTGGTTTTGTTCGCCTGTCCCCCTTCCTTCCCTTGCCCACTTATAGGCACAGATACACTGTCTGACACCGCTCCCTCCATCTTTTTGTTACATTGGTGTAAAAAATGTAAAACAAAAAATTTTATGAACTAACTGGTGTGTGAAAGAGAAGAAAAACTGGAGATGTGATCCGTGTGTGCTTGGGAGTTGCTTGGAGTCAGGGCCGGGGCCGGGGACAGCTATGGAGGAAGGAGCAATGTCCTCAGCACTGTCCTGCGCAGGTGGACCCTTGTCCCACGGAGACCGTGCTGGGGTGGGGGTGGGGCTGGCGACCGGCTGCTCTTCGGGCCAGGTGCTTTTCTGTCAATTTTTATGGAATGCAAAAGGAATTTTTTGTTTTATTTTGGTTTTTTTTGTAAAGCTTAAACAGACAAAAAAAAATCTACATCTTCTACTTGAGCCTCCATACTTAAAAAAAAAAAAAGGAAAAAAAAAACCAAAAAAATGAATAAAAAGAAACTGGGACACAATCGGTGCTGGCTGTGCATTCTTGTTCACCTGCCTCTCTCCAGATGTGCATAGCCTTCCCTGGGGACGGAAGGAGGGCCCAGTACCTGCCGAACCCTTCCAGCCTCTCTAGTCATCTCCCGAGTGTGACGGCTGCATGCTTGCCACCCCATGGGGGTGATGTCCCCAACTCAGTCCTGGTTTCTCTTATTTAGTTGTATGTGAAGTACAGATTCCATGGGAGATGGGAGAGTGAGCAGGCCAGATGTCACGACTCATACTGCAATAGCAACGTTGAAGCTGAGGCAGGAGGACTGAGTTCGAGGCTGGCCTGGCCTGGCCTACACAACCATATATTGTCTTAACTAAAAAAACTGGGCACGTCAGCACACACAGAAACTACAGCACCAGGAAGTAACAAGAGGGTTGGCACAAATTCACGGCCAGCTTCATCTTTACTGTAATATCCAGGCCTGCTTGACCCTACATAGTGAGACTCTGAATACAAAAATTAGACTGGGCCAAGTGAGATGCTGCCCAGTGGGTAAGGGTACTTGCCACCAAGCCTAATGGCTAGAGTTCAGTCCCTGGAACCCACAGGGAAGAGAACTGACTGGCACGCGTGTGTGCATGCACACAGACACACAGAACGTAAGAGAGATGCTGGGGTGACAGTTACCAAGCACTCCACTAGCACATGCCACCCTTAGCAATGCAAGTACACACAGACACAGAGCTACTTTTAGTGCTGTGCACATTTAGTTACTTTGAACTCAAAGGGGAGGGGAAACACAGCAAACAAGCACAAATCAACTAGATTTTGCCTTTTGTTTACCTTAATAAAGCAACCTCAGAACAATGAAAAGGTGGGCCTTGTTCAAAAATCTTTCTGTGGGCTGTGAGTGGGATGGAAGGGTCTCTGTGTTCCCTCTCCTCTGTCCTTGCATGCCTCACTGCCTCAGTGGGAGAGCCATGGCAGCTGGCAGAGCCCCTGGGGCATTCTTAAGATGAAAAGACCCTTGGGAGAGGGTAGAGTGCTTTCTCGGGCTGCAGGCAGTTGGGGAAACCCCAAGGCTGAAGAGGCAGGTCTGTGGTTAAGAGCACTGGCTGCACTCCTGAAGGACCCAGGTTTGACTCCCAGCACCTACACGATGGGTGGCTCAGAGTTCTCTTGTTCCAAGGGATCCAGGGCCTCTGGTCCCTGGACATGCATGGGGTTGCCAGACAAACAGAAAGGGGAGACATTTTTGCATGTCGATTTAAAAGTTCAAGGTTGGGCTGGAGAGATGGCTCAGAGGTTAAAAGCACTGACTGCTCTTCCAGAGGTCCTGAGTTCAAACCCCAGCAACCACATGGTGGCTCACAATTGCAAATTTCAAGCCAGCCAGAGCTACGTAGTGAAACCTTATCTAAAGGAAAAAGGCTCCCCTCTTGCCCGAAAAGAGCAAGCTGAGGTAAGGGTTGAATAGCTATTTTTGTTCATGAGCTGAGACTTGTCAGCTGGTAGCATGTCCCACGGGTTCTCTAGCTACCACCTGGAGGTACCCCTGGTGTCCATTCACAGAACAGGAAGGAGCCTGGGTAAGAAATCCATGGCAGAAGCCCTGGGTCAGGAATCTGTCTTGGTCTAAGCTCTACCTGTACCTGTGTCTTCGGCTCTTGTACATAATGGCCCCAACCTCTGAGGCCCTAGACTTCCTGACTCAAGATTTCCTCCTTCAATAGTCCAGTGACCAAGGACTTCACACACACACACACACACACACACACACACGGAGCCTCAGCAGAGGGTGGAATAGACTCAGGCTTTCGATGCCCAGGACAATCTTTTCTTCACACCACTCCATAGGCTTGGTGCCATACGTATGTGGTAGTGCCTCTTCCCTGCCATACGAGGAACGGCAGTGACAGACTGGTGATGGGCACACTGTGAAAGAATTCACCAAGACAAAAGGGCAGGAGCGAGTTTATTAGATCAGCAGAGAACGGTAGGAAACGCTCAACAGGCTCCTGTCACAGGGTCTATGCAAGTCAGGGCTTCACTATGTAGGCCTGGCTGGCCTGGAACTCACCATGGAGACCAGGCTGGACTTGAATGCATAGAGATCAGCCTGCCTCTCTGAGTGCTGGGATTAAGAGCCTGTGCCACTACACCAGGCAAGCTGTTTGGCGCTCAATGGGTGGGACACCTGTGTAGGGCTACTTATGAGTGAGGAAGACGCATCGCATCATTCTGCGAGGCAAGCTTTACCGTATGGGTTGCCTCTCTGGGACGTGGGTCTGTCTGCGTGCAGCATAACATGCCTAAGTCACTGGAGGGCAAACCCACGATTGTCTGAGCCTGCTTCTTAAAGGGTAGAGTTCTCTGTAATCAAGATACACCAAGATAGATTGCAGAGCCTGGGATGGTGGTGTGAGCCTGGGATTCCAGCATTTGTGAGATGGAGGTGGGATCATCTGAGGCTACCTACAGGCTTCAAGGTCAGCATAGTTGCCCAGAAAAAAAGCTAGTTAGCGCTATTTTTTTCTCCTTGCTCTGTAAATAAGTTCTGTGTCTGCTTACTGTGATATATATATTGCCTTATAGTCCAAGCTACCCTTCAGTGTGTGCTTCCTGCCTCAGCCTCGCAGTGCTGAGGTCAGCCTGTGCCACCAACCTTGGTTTTCTCTTCCGTTTTTCTATTTTATTTCTTACTTATTGGGGGAGGGCAGTCATCAGATCACCTAGAGCTGGAGTTGTGGGTGTAAGCTGATGTAGGTGCTGGGAATTGAACTCTGGTTCTTTGCAAGAATAGGATGTTCATGGGCTGGAGAGATGGCTCAGTGGTTAAGAGCACTGACTGCTCTTCTGAAGGTCCAAGTTCAAATCCCAGCAACCACATGGTGGTTTACAACCATCTGCAATGAGATCTGATGCCCTCTTCTGGTGCATCTGAAGACAGCAACAATGTACTTACATATAATAAATCTTAAAAAAAAAAAAAAAAGGATGTTCTTCTACCAAAACATATCTCCAGCCCTCACTGAGCTTGGTTTTCAATAATTATTTTTATAAACCATAAAATGCAGAATATAAACATCTTATATTCACAGAACTCTGAGATCTATTTACATTGATGTTTTTGTACCTTATTTCAACTATTTCTAGGATTTTGTTGGGTTTATTTTATTTTGTTGTTTTTAAGACAGGAACTCACGTAGACTAGGCTAGCCTCACAATATACTTGAGGATGATGGCTTTGAACTCAGCTTCATGCCTCTGCCTCCCGAGTGCTGGGGCTTCAAGCATGCACCACCACACACATTGGGGGTTAAACCCAAGACCTCATGCATACTAGGTGAGTCCCATTCTAACTGAGCTGCACCCCAAACCCCGACATGTTACTTAGTGTCATTTAGAATGTCTCTTGGTAGATACACTCTCCTGTCATTACCTCTGCTGTCATTACCTCTCCTGTCATTACCTCTGCCTCTTCTGCCTCTTTTGTGAAACTTTTCCAATTTGGAAAATGGGCTGGACAGATGTGCTGTGGGCTAAGTATTATCCCTGGCTGGACAGATGTGCTGTGGGCTAAGTATTATCCCTGGCTGGACAGATGTGCTGTGGGCTAAGTATTATCCCTGCAGATGTTTCCCTCCGGGCTGTCCAGCAGATGTCATCTTTCCACAACAGCTTCACTGCATAGCTCCTTCTACACCGTTGGCCTTTGCATACTCTGGATTGGACATGCACAGGAATGTTGCAAGCCATAATCATATTATCACTACTTCTAACACCACATTCAAATATTAACACTGTAGAGATAACAAGACACCTTTCCAAACAGTGAATCAAGCTCTAATTCACAAACCACCCTGTAAAGTCGTTGTATGCTTGCTAGTGACATGACGGGCTCCGCCTCTGCCAGAGCCTCCAGACAGACATCGGCTCAGGTACTTTGTTGGGCATCTACTGTATCCTGGGGATAGAGTGGTGTACAGTGGTGCTCTTTGCCCAGTTGTCTGACTCGGGTGTGGAATTGGGGATAGCTGTGTCCTTGGAGCTGTTGGGCAGGGCTGGGAGGCAGTCAGGGACCTTACCACCTGAGCCCTGGGAACCTGTGGGGAAAGCAGTCCCAGCCATGAGGTAGCAGCTTCAAGCCTTCCCGTGTGAGCTCACACCTCCTTCCTTCCCTGGGAAGCCACGAGTCAGACAAAAGGGACAGAGGAGGGCGATTTGGGACTGCTCCCCTTCCTGAAAAAAGAGGAGACCTGGAGGCCATACTGTCCTAGTTGGTAAGAGAAAGAGAGAGGGTAAGGAGGATGGGGAAAGGGGAGAAGGGGGGAGGGGAGAGGGAGAGAGAGAAGGAAGAGAGGGAAAGGGATCCCCAGGTCTCAAATAACCAGAGAATCCTAGCCTAGCTAGGCCCAGTTCTTCTGCCTCCAGCTTCCCCTGCCCCTCGACTTAAAAGTAGGTGAAGCCCTGTGAATACTGTAGAGGTCCAGGCACAGGAAGAGGGCTTTCCTCCAGGGCATCTTATAGACGCCAGGCATGATAAGTAACATATGAGACAGGAGGACTGTGGTTTTCAGGCTGGTCTGATCTGAGCTCTAGAAGGCCCTGTCTCAATATAACCACTTGCAGGCACATGGTCCAGCCTCCTCCCCCCTTACCCCCTATGAGTGACTTGAGGGGGACTCTCCTGACATGCAAATTTCCATTTCTGTGGCTGAGCCTGGTCTGGAACCAGAAAGTCCACACACGAGGCTGAGGAAGGATGTGAGGAGCCTGTTGTACGACAGGCCACATCAGGATGGGCATCCCACCACTCCACGACTTGCAAGAAGAAAGAAGTGTAGGCCAAGGAGAAGACATGGAGGACGGCTGTGAAGTTTCTAGCTCTCAGCAGCAGTGGGGCCATCATTACAGCAGGGTTGTGTTAGTCAAGCTGGCCGTACCCCTGGGGAGGTACGAGATGGCTACATCCCCTTGGATGGGGACAGTAATATAGTCACTATTTCTTTACCCATGTGCCAGATGCTGGGACATAAAACCAAAAGTGCAACTCATGCAGGCAGCGTGGAGGGTCAGAGGTCGCTAACGCTGTTTCCAGTGTTGTGGGAGAAACAGAGGGAGCTGGCCTAAGTCAAAAGGCTCCCGGGAGCTGAGACAGGCTGGAGATGCTGAAGTCTGTGAACCCCTCACCTAACAGATAGAATAACCAGGCCACCAGGTACTGCAAGCCAAGCCTTCTCTGACCCCTACTTGGAGCACTGGAGCAAGCCTCCAGAACATATGAGGAAATCAAAGTTTGGAGAAATGTAATCTGAGACTGTACCCCCTTTGTCAGACAAAGTGTGAGTCCCCCCACGACGGAGTGTCACCCCTCTTGACAGACCCAGGACAGCATCTCAGGCAAAGCTGCCGTCTCATTTTCTCCTGCCTGTGCAGCTTCAGTTCAGGCCTGCACCTGGGGGTCACGTGCCATACTGAGGCCCCAGATCTTCAGGATTTGGAAAAGGTGCCACCTGGCCCTAGGAAACTAGCATAGAGCCAAGTCCCAGGATGGCATGGAGCTGCAAAGGTCACCTGAGGCCAGCAGTGGGCTGGGAGGAGGGGCCGGGAGCACCACATGCTTCGCCTGGGTCTGTGCCAGGACCTTCTCTTTAACTGTGGGCAGAGACGCTGAAGCAGCGCTCAGAGGTGCCTGCCGTTTGTCTCTGGCAGGTGGCCCCTGGCCTGCATCTGACTTTCTGCACCTACAATAATGTACGAGTCAGTGGAGGCCAGCAGGGAAGGGGGCTGGTGCTCTGTCCCCAAAAGGTGTTGTTATAAAGATAGCAGGGAGCAACCTTTCTCCCTTCCTCTCTGTCCTCATCACCTCTGGGCCCTGTCTCCTGTAGGCTTTGTCCTCCATCTGTGCTTCTGGTCTCCACCTTCTTCAGGAAGGCACCAGTCTGTCCCTCTGCTCTACTTCAAAGGCAACCTTCACTGAGTTCCGACGAGACACTTGACTACACGTCTCCCTTTGGGCTAACCGCCTCACCCTACCTATGCAGCCTTGGCAAGGGCACAGAGGGTGGTTGCATGGTCATGCCAAGCCCCCGGTGATGCTCAACCGAACCCTGCCCTTAGTTATCTGCTTCTTCCAGAGCCCACTGGTGTCCCCTTGGCTGCCATGTCCCACAGCAGGGTAGGGTCGGTGTACAAGAGGGCAGAGAGATACAAGTCAGGATGCCAAGGACCACGGAGGCTGCACATGGTCCCCCTATCTGGCTGGACTTGCCCTGGGTCCCTGCCTGGACCCTAAGTACCTCCGGAAGGAGCAGCAGAAACAGGCCCAGCTGGAAGGTACCATTTACTAGGTTGTATCCAGTCAGAGGGACAACCCTGGGTCCCCTGACTATGATGTAGCCAGTACAGTCAGATTGAGGTAGGTAGATGGGAAGTGGCCACACTGTCCTCTGGGGTCTCAGCTATGGGTGCCCTACAGGCTCCTTGGGCAGCTGTCATACACCCAAGAGGTATGCCCCTGTGCAACATGAGCCACTCCAGACCTGTCATGGAGGAGAGGTAGCCAGGCCCAGAGTTCCAAGCAGGCAGTCTCCTAGGCCTGGTCCAGCAGCAGTAGTATCACTGCCCACACCTCATCCTTCCCGGTTTGGCAGCTGAGGTTCCCATCATCCAGGACGCTGATCAGCTGGGAAGGAGGGGCTCTCGCTCTGAGGCAGCAGCAGCCTCGTGGCTTCTGTACACCAGGAACTGGATGGAGATCTGAGGACAGCGTTAAGGTACTGCAGCCACACTGGGCCAGCCCTGCTCCTGTCGCTCTCCCACCACCGAGTGCCCTCGCTGATTCCCCGACTCTGCCATCAGGGACCCTGGAATAGGACCCTCTTCCTCTCTACGACACCCAGAGCTGGGCCACGTGGGCCCTTTAGACTTCAAGCCTTGCTCTCTCACCATGTCCCACGGGGATTCACCAAATGTTGACACAAAGACCGTGTTTACTTCTTGCCAAATAAATCCAGCTGAACCACTTGGCAACACTAACAGGTCAGATGGAGAGGGTGTTCAGACACTGATGCCAGCAGGGACAGTGACTGAAACCCTGAGGGTCTAACTGGCGGTTCACCCTCATCATCACGGGGGAAGCGGAGAACAGGAGCGAAGCCCACCCAAGCTTGTCTCTGTGACTCCGCTCTCCTTGGGTGCGCACTCTTCGGTCCCTCGGGGCCTTTACACGGGCTGTGCAGGGGCTCTGCTCCCTTGTGCCTGAATAACTTCTCCCCCAGCCCCGGTGCGATGACCTGTTGGGGGCCCTGTTTCCCCCAAGGACAGTCCAGTGGTGATTCACTCCACGGCACTGGGTGCCACTGAAGTTAGGTGACCACCCCAAAACCCAGTACATGCTCTGTCCTTGCTCACTGATGGGACTGGTCCTGGCTGGGTCCATCCATAATGAATGGACTGATGGACACACAGATGGGTGGATGGGTGGGTGTGGGTGAATAAACGGAAGGATAAATGGGAAGCTGAATGGGTGGTCCAGTGAATGGACAGGTGGGTGGGAGGCTGGATGGATGGGTGTGTGGATGATGAATGGATGGATGGATGGATGGATGGATAGTAGATGGGTAGACAGATGGATGGATGAATGGATGGATGGACAGATGATGGGTAGATGGATGATGGACAGATGGGTGGGTAGATGGATGGGGATGGACGGGTAAATGGAGGTTGGATGAAATGCTGGATTGTAGATGAAGGATGGGTGGACAAATGGAATGTGTGTATGAACAGGTGAGTGCATAGATGGACAGGTGACTAAGTGGGTGACAGATGGGTGGGTGGATAGGTGGATGAGGTTGGATGGGTAAATGAAGGGTGGTTAAAGGCTGGATTGTAGATGGAAGGACACATGGATGAACAGGTGAATGTGCTAATGGACAGGTGGATGGGTGTGGAGGGAGAGGTGGGCTGGCAGGGATGTACACACTGAAGCAGAGGCCGCCTTGCCCACACAATGGTGCCAACATCACACGCTTTGAAGGATACGATGGTGTCAAGCAGCAGCACCCCCAGGCTGCCCACGAGCCAGGGCAGGTGGTGCAGCAGGTAGCTGCCCTCACTCTGGCCCACCTCGGGGTTCTTGAGCAGCACGCTGAGCCCATACAGCGTGTTCCCCAGCATCACCAGTGCGAACAGCGAGTAGGAGATGCCTTGAGTCGACTGCCGAAGGAACTGTGGGGGAGGGGCTGAGTGATAGACCCCAAAGAGGGCTTTTGTGTACAACCCCAGCACTTACTTGGGGGGTTGAGACAGGAGGATCATAAGTTCAAGGCCAAGCCTAATCTATACAGCCACAGTCCCTGTGTGTGTCCTCTATGACACATACTCCTAGCTGGTTTTTCATCGTGTGCCCCATGCCCATGATGGGCTTGGCACGCAAAACAGTCCTGTCCATGGTCAGCTCCACATCCCAGCTCCAAGCACTCCCCCCAGGACCATGGGCAGCCCTGGCTGTGGCCCCCATGGACTCCTCCTGCCGGGCAAGCCTCCAGTGTGGGTGTGGGGGGGGGCGCCCATCACTTCCTGTCCACTCTGGTTTCTCAGCTTAGCAGCTCCCATGCACCTGACCTCCAGCACTGCTGGGACACAGCCTCATGCATGTCCCCATGAAAGGTGCGTCAAGGAGCCAATTTCCCAGAGGTGGAAAGAGGCACAGCCAGCTGGGTGACTTTACCCGTGTCATCTGCTGCTATGGTCTAGATCTTCCGAACAAAACTCCTGACCCATCCCGCTGCCTAACCTGGCGGCCCTCCTCCATGTGACCCGGCCCTCCTGAAAGCTCACATTGGTGCGAATCTGAGGCAGCCTCGAGAGCAGGTACAGCAAGCTGGAGGCAGAGCCGATGACGAAGCCGATGACCTCCTTCTTTGTGAAGGGCTGGGAGGGTGGAAGGGGACACTCAATATCTGGTGCGAGTTTTAGAGGGGCGGTCTCCCCACGACTTAACATCTATGTGATCATGCAGGGGAAGGCGAGCCGGCCCACCCACACCACCACCGCAGACCCCTCATCTCCTTCCTACCTTATTGCCTGGCTCCACGGACAGGAGCGTCCGCCCCCGGAAGCCTTCCCTGGGGACAGCCACAGGATCAGTGCCGCTCAACAGTGGTGTGATACAAACCGTCCCCAAGATGAACAAGAGCACAGAATTGATAGGGGCAGACACTGGATTGAGGCAGGAGAGAAGCCAAGATTAGATATCAGGGTGTACAGCAGACAGCCTGGGATGGGAGTCCCGGCCTTGCTTCTCAGTAGCTGTGTGACCTTGGACAAGTGACCTAGCCTCTCTGAGCTCCAGTCCTTCATCTGTAGAATGGGCATACGACAGTACCCTTCCCCTAGGGATGCAAAGGAAGGACAGTCAGGGCAGGGGGGTCAGCACTCAGCCAGGGAGTCTGCTCTGTGACCCACCCTCACTTCTGGCTCTGAACCAGAGAGAGATGGAGCAAGTGGAATCTCCCCGCTGTGGCTTGATGTATACATGTCTCCATCTCAGCCTGTTTCACCTCAGGTCCCAGACTTCCCAAGGGCAGCTGAGCCCGACCCTGAGTGACCCCCGGACTCACAGGGAGAAGGTCGCTTCTTGAACTTGTAATGGAAGTACAGTGTCAGCATCATCAGGTCGGCCAAGACGTAATACACAGCCGTGTAGGTCTGAGAGAGAAGCAGACCCAGGCACTGGCTGCAGTCCCAGGCCATGACACGACCGCTCCAGCACCCCTCCACTGCACCCCAAGTGGAGACCAGCTCCAGTCACTTCACTTCTTGGATTCCCTGTGCCTTCAACTGAATGGAAGGTTTCCTGTTCCTACCTGAGCAAACGGGGGATCAGGTGGACAAAAGGTCCATCAAGAATCCAGCTTGGACAGTCAACACAGCATCCGTGGCTAGTGCCACTGAGACGGAATAGACACAGCCTTCCTGAATGACCCCAGTTCTGCTGGACACAGAATGATGTCTGTTCTCCCCAAGGAAAACCCCACTTGCTACTTTGAGGGCCCTAAACTCAGAAAATGTATCTGGGCCCCCAGACCCCTGGGGTGTGATATGCTTACATGGAAATTAGAAATCTGAGACTTGGACAGACGCCTTGACCCACCATCTTACACCGGATGGTAGGCACGGGGTGCGGGCTGACATATTTGAAGCCCCAGCCTCTCCTCCCACAGCTATCCCTATTTGTTGTTGTTGTTGTTGTTGTTGTTTTTTAGCTGCCCTACTGCGCCTGGGCCCCACCCACCTGCAGGGGTAGCTGGTCTGCCAGAAAGGAGCCAATGAGGTTGCAGGAATCTCCACCGATCCAGCCCAGCAGGAACCACAGAGATAGGGCCTGGTCCATGTTGCCTGTCTTGCAGGCTTTGATGTACTGGCTGTGGAAGAGGAGGGGGCGCAATCTCAGAGGCGATGGCCTAAGGCAGCCAACAGGACTTGGCAAGAGGATGGCTGGAACAGCGGTGGGCAAGAGAGTCCAGGTGCTCGCCCTCGGGTTGGAACCCAGAACTTCACAGGCAGTATCCTCAGACAGTTTCTTTGATCTGTGGAGGAATTCTACCAGCCGGACCCCTACTTGCCCAGGGGCACAGCGGTCTCTTTCTAGACAGATCCACAGCCTTAGATTCTCCCCACTGCCCCCGGGGTCTCCCGGAAGGGACGGAGGGTGTGTATAGGTTCCTGAAGAACATGCTTTGGCTTCTTTGAAAAAATCTGGCTGGGTAGGAGCTCAAAGCAGGGGCGGTGGCAGCTGAGGTGGGTCTGAGGAGCCACCAATGGTAAGACATAGACGGCCTGGTCACTCTCAGGGCACAGCTGAGAAGGATGGCCTGTAGTTCTGTTTCACAGGCTTTCGGTCCCCCGACTATTCCCCCGAGGCCCTTCATGTCGAGGCCCGGTTGTATGAAGCCAAATGTAATGTAAAGAAAGTCGCTGCTGCTAAGAGCCTGGGGTCTCGGGCAATGACTCCTTCCTAAGTCCCAACATAAGGAAGGTCAGATCTGTTAGGACACTGCATACTGGGGACAGATGACTATGTTGCTGTCACTGCTCAGAGTCACCCTGGCCAGAGTGTGACAAGGCCTCAGTCTCCAGTCTTGGTCCCTCCGGGTCCTAGGTTGGAACCTCGAGCTTCCCATGTGCTAGGTCAGAGCGCTACCACACCCGCAACCCCTCAACTTTTTAAGGCAGTAATTTATTATTATGGGACAGGGGGGGAATGCATGGGGCACCGCACATGTGCAGCGGTCAGAGGACAACTTGGTGGAGCCAGTTCTTTGCCACCTCCTGTATGTGTTTCCCAGGACCCAGCTCAGGTTATCAGGCTTGGGTGCCAACCAACTAGCCTGGCCTCAACTGTTTATTCTAACCACCTGTGTACATTCAAATAAACAGATGCTAAAAATTCAGAAAAGACATAGTGCCTGCCTAGCACGCATGAAGCCCAGGGTTCAATACCTGGCAGTGCCTAAACCAGGCATTGCACACACATACACACATGCATAGACATAAACACACAGCATTCTCATATATATATATATATATATACATATATACATATACATACACACACACACACACACACACCCCTATATATATCCAGTCCAAGTGATCTGTCGCCCTCCTCTCGCCTCCACTGGCACCTTGCACGTATGATGATGCACAGACACGCATGCGGGCTAAATACACACACATAGAAAACAATAAAATAAAAATTTAAAAACTAATTTAGAAAAAGGAAGAAACTCAGAGCTAGGTACAGTGGCACCAGACTATAATTCCAGCACTGGGGAGGCAGAGGCAGGCAGATCCCTATAAATTTGAGGACAGTCTGGTCTACACAGTGAGTTTCAGGCTCCTGAGGCAAGATAGTGAGGATGTATGTCCTCTCAAAAAAAAATGATGATAAATAACTTTTTAAACAAAATTCATGAGACTAGAAAGACGTTTCTACAGTTGCTCATACAAAAGACCCAGGTTCAGTTTGCAGTACATGGAGGCCTACAATTATCTACCAGGTTGGCCTTGACACATGAGTCTCCTGCCTCAGCCTCCCAGGAACTATAAGGAGTGAGGGTTGGGGTAGGGAGGGAGTTGGTGTACAGAACCACAGTACGCACATGGAGGTCGAGAGCAACCTCTACTTTCTACCTTGTTTGACAGCTGCATGTGCCAGGCCAGCTGGTCCACACTGGGATTCCAGACATACATGACTGTATCCATTTTAATATGAGTCCTGTGGATTAAACTAAGACCCACACACTTGCGTAGCAAGCACTTTACACTGAGTGATCTCCCCCAGTGAACAAGCAAACTTTTTTTAAGATTTTTTTTTTTTTTTTGGTTTTTCGAGACAAGGTTTCTCTGTATAGCCCTGGCTATCCTGGAACTCAATTTGTAGACCAGGCTGGCCTCGAACTCAGAAATCTGCCTGCCTCTGCCTCCCAAGTACTGGGATTAAAGGTGTGCACCACCACTCCCAGCTAAGATTTATTTTTAGTTTATAAGTGTTTTGCCTGCTTGTATATATGTGCTCCGTGTGTGTGACCAGTGCAGAGGCCAGAAGAGTCACACTGGTGTCAGATCTCCTGAAACTGGAGTTCTGTGCAGTAACTATGTGGATGATGGCAACCAATCCTAGGTCCTCTACAAAAGCAGGAAATTTCCCCAGCCCGGGAACAATTTTTGTAGTTGCTGTTGATTTTGGGTTTTGGAAACAGGGTTTATTTGTGTAGCCCTGGCTGTCTTAGAACTCAATTTATAGAGCCAGCTGGCCTTGAACTCAAGAGATCTACCTGCCTCTGCCTCCCAAGTGCTGGGACCAGTATGCCCAGCCCGAGAACAATTTTTAAAAATTAAACACTGACACCAGCCTTAGATGCTAGAGCCCTTGGTGACCTCCTAAGGTTACTTCCGCCCGCCTCACCCTCCCACAGTGCCCAGCCAGGCACGACAGTAGCTGTTCCTTCTCTCATACACCTGCAGGTCCTGGCCAGCTTCCTGCCTGCAGCCCTCTGTGCCTCTGCTGAGCCTGCAGCCCCCTGTGCCTGCCTGCAGCCCCCTGTGCCTGCCTGCAGCCCCCTGTGCCTGCCTGCAGTCCCCCTGTGCCTGCCTGCAGTCCCCTGTGCCTGCCTGCAGTCCCCTGTGCCTGCCTGCAGNTGTGCCTGCCTGCAGCCCCCTGTGCCTGCCTGCAGTCCCCTGTGCCTGCCTGCAGTCCCCTGTGCCTGCCTGCAGCCCCCTGTGCCTGCCTGCAGCCCTCTGTGCCTCTGCTGAGCCGCCAGGTGCTCTCGCTCACGCTTCCCAGAAGCAGACACTAGCACCAGGCCAGCTTTCCAGCTTGTACACATAACTACGTAAATGACATCTGAGGCCCGGAGCAAGGCCATAGCCAGGAGGTGGTGGAACTGAGTGTGGACACTCTGGCCCCTGCAGCCACCACTGCCATCTTCGCCGTCAGCCTGCCTATCTTCACTTTAAGGACACGGCCATAACCGACATCCCAGCCCGCCCATTCTCCACGCCCATCTCTTGCCAGCTGAGCACACGACCTAACCTGCATCTGCGAGACAGGGAAAGGTTTGCTGCCTATTTCACTCGGCTGTTATAAAGGCTTAACGAGGTTAAATGCCGCAGCATTTACACACGGTGCTCAATATATGGTAGAAAAGGTTACTCAACATCATTCAGCATGAGGTCTGGCCTGTGTTAGACTCCAGGCAGCCTCCCTCCCTCCTTCGCAGCAAGCTGGACATCAATGAATATGATCAGGCAGGGAATATATCTGGCCTGGGATGTAGACAGGCCAATGACCGGCCAGCCAAACCGTGAACTATCCAAACCCAGAGCAGGACATGAACAGCCATCGACCCCCGAAGCCCCGCCCCTTCCCCGCCCCACCCCCACCCTGCTCCAGCCACACAGCCATATACTCACGGGAAGGTAGAGGCAGCGAAGCAGAGAATGGAGACCAAGCCCAGGCCCACGCTGGCCTCGTCCCAGCCATCCTGGGCACATTCACCAAACACGTCCCAGATCCATTGGATAGAACCATTGGGACAGGTGGAAAAGTTGCTGGCGCCCAGTGTCCTCCAGACCATGGCTGAAGACGGAGGGTCCCAGCAGGGGGCGGGGGAAAAGGTGCAGGCGAATGAACACGGGCAAGGGGTCAGAGGCCGGCAAAGGTTTGTCCTACACAAAGGGAAAAAGAGCTCTTCAGCCTTGGGAGGTCTAGCCCCATTCACGGTCCTGTGTCCGGCAGTTACTGGTCCTACCCTCTGCACAGTGAGGATATCGAGAGGCCCTACTGCATATAGCTACTGTGCCAGTTAAATGAGTTCATATGCGGAGTGGGTGGGCCTAGACGCCAACAGCATCTTCTGATACAACTCGCAAACATTTAGGTATATGTGTTTGGTCGGGGCTTGTTTGGAGGTCAGATCTAGAGCTCTTTGTGTGCTGCGCAGGAGGTCAACGACTGTCCTGTATCCCCGGCTTTTAAACTTTGTATCTCGAGACAAGGTCTCACAAATCATCCACGCTGGCCTTTAAACCTTCGCTTCCCATGCATCAGCCATCCGAGTGCTAGGATTGCAGGTCCACTCCATCAGGCCAGGCTGCCACTCCTTTTCATGACTCTACTCTGACACGGTCTGAGGCCAAGACTCACTGGAAGGAACGCTAACACGTGCATCTTTCATGTAGGGATAAGAAGGCAGTTCCTAGGCTGGAGAGATGGCTCAGCGGTTAAGAGCACTGACTGCTCTTCCAGAGGTCCTGAGTTCAAATCCCAGCAGCCACATGGTGGCTCACAGCCATCTGTAATGGTATCCAATGCCCTTTTCTGGTGTATCTGAAGACAGCTATAGAGTACGCATATAAATAAAATAAATAAGTCTTTAGGGCTGGAGAGATGCCTCAGTGGGTAAGAGCACTGACTGCTCTTCTGAAGGTCCTGAGTTCAAATCTCAGGAACTACATGGTGGCTCACAACCATCTGTAATGAGATCTGATGCCTTCTTCTGGTGTGTCTGAAGACAGCTACAGTGTGCTTATTATATATAATAAATAGGGCTGGAGAGGTGGCTCAACGGTTAAGAGCACTGACTGCTCTTCCAGAGGTCTTGAGTTCAAATCCCAGCAACCACATGGTGGCTCTCAACCATCTGTAATGGGATCAGATGCCCTCTTCTGGTGTGTCTGAAGACACCAGTGTACTTACATAAAATAAATAAATAAAATCTTAAAAAAAAAAAAAAAAACCACAAAAACAAACAAATAAATAAATAAATCTTTAAAAATAAATAAATAAATCTTTAAAAATAAACAAAAACAAAACAAAAAAAAAGTTAAAAACTAAAAAAAGGCGGCAGTTCCTAGGGTTGCCCAGTACCTGGATAGGATGCTGGAGCCCATGTTCCTTCCAAAGCTTGAAAGGCACGCAGAGTACTTACCTACAAGGAAGCCACAGCCCAAGCCAGAAAATGGCTGGTTGAAGGAGCAGGAAGTCCCTTGCCACCTGCAGAGTTCCTATGTGGTCACTCTGCGTGTGTGACAACCTAAAGAGAGTAGGGAGAGAAAGGCTTAGCTGGAGCCATCTTCCCCAGACCTGGCCACTGTGTCCTCCGTCTGCATCTCATGGACCCTCCTGCCATATTCTGGAGGAACCTGAGACCACAATAGGGAAGTCATCTGCCAGGGCCACCCAGTCAGAAAGCAAGAGAGGCAAACCCCATGGGAGAGGCTTCACTGAGGCTGCCGTGGCCCAGGCTTCCCCTTTTGTCACTGAGCTAAGAGGGCGTTTCCTCATCCAGGCGGACTCACTCCCGTCCGTACCTTAGTTCCCACTCATACCAGGGAGGCCTGGACTCCTCACAGAGCTCTGGCTGGCCCCAGGACTGCTGAGCTTGCAGTGAGCAGGGCAGGGAGAGGGAGCAAGTCAGCTCCTTCTCTCGGGAAGCCCAGACTCTCAGTCCTGTGACCAGCTCCTCGGCTGGGGGTAAGGGTGACTCTGGTCACTGCCTGGTCAGATCATTGTGGCAGCTCCAGGGTGGGACACAGGATGGCTGGAAGGGTCTTCCCTGGTCTTAGTGGCTGGTGTGGATGATATCAGCACAGCCAATTTGGGGAGCAAGTACCTGGCACCCCAATTCATACAGTCTAGGTAAGATCTGCACCCTAAGAAGTCTTGTTCATCAGCCACACACATCCTATTGGCCTCCTCCCCACACCTCCTCCGGTAGATTCGGAGTGGTCCAATTCATCACACACGCATACACTGCCATTCCTCATAACATCCAATACCCAAGGGAACCCTGTCCCCATTTTACAGGTAGGGTTGAGTGGCTTCAGGCAAGCGAGTCAGCCTGGCTGACCCTGTCTATGAACTGGGGCTAATTAACATCCTTCTGACCCAAACATAAAGCTATGAACCTCACATCTGCCCCAGGAGTGATGGTTTAAAGATGAGACCCCAGTATCTTGACCCCTGTGGAGCCTCTCCTCACCAGTGGGACCAAGTGAACGGGGACCCTGGGTTCGTGCAGCTCTTCCAGTCTCTTCAAAGACCCCTGATACCAAAGCGTGGGCCTAGGGCCTCACAGATGCTAGTTACATGTTCTAACGCTGAGCTCTATCCCCCACTAGTATGAAGGATTCTGAATCTCGTGGTGCAGGTCCAGAAAGGCTGGCCAGGGAGACAATTTCCCACAATGCCCATTTCCCCTCCAACTCCAAGGAAAGCCATGCAGATGCTCCCCACCAAAGCAGATAGATGCAGGTTCCATTTTGATACTGGATCAAGTTCAAAATCACAGAGGCAAGGGCCTAAGGACCCCAAGAATGACCCTCTTAGCCAGGCAGTGGTGATGCATGCCTTTAATCCCAGCACTTGGGAGGCAGGTGGATTTCTGAGTTCAAGGCCAGCCAGGGCTACAGAGTGAGTTCCAGGACAGCCAGGGCTACACAGAGAAACCCTGTCTCAAAACAAAACAAAACAAAACAAAAAACAAACAAAAACCAACCAAACAAACAAACAAACAAAAGAATGACCCTCCTAACCTGATCTCCTGCCCCAGATCCTCAGAGTCCTGGGCACCTGCACAGCCTCTCTTTCCTCTAGGGAATCCTTCTCGATCACAAATGCCTAGTAGAGATACCCTGACACATTTCTAAACTGCCTTCTCCGAGAGGCCTTGCCACCACCTCCTCCAGTCCCCTGGAACACAGTCCTGGAGAAGAGGCAACACTGTCCCTGTTAAACAGTGTTCTACGAGCAAGTCTCTCTCCTCTCTCCTCTCATCTGTAGCCTTCCCAGTCTCCTGGGTCTGGATGCACCAGATGTACAACAAAGGCTTGGAAAATGTAACGGAGAGGGGGAGGGAAGGAAGCATGACGAAGAGAAAAAAGAAAAAGGAGGAAAGAAACAGAACGAGAAGAAAGAAGGGAGGGGGAGCGGGGAGGGTATGCAAGGAAACTTGTAAGTTGAGTGGCCCAGGGCTGCGACATCGCTCTGGGCAAGTGTTGGAGTTTCAGCATTCTAATGTATACAATGAAGGAAATCCTAAAAGGTACTTACCTCCTAAACTGCTAGAATAAAAACCCAGGTCAAACCTCCATATCCCTCCCTCATCAAGTGCTCTACCACTGAGCTACATCCCCCAGTATCATAAAGGATTGGCTCTCGTGGTTCATGTCCTTAAAGGCTGGCCAGGAGACAGCTCCTCCCCAATATCAAGCAAAGCCAGGGAGGTGCTTCCCACCAAAGCATATCTGACACAGTCAACAGTAATATTCTGTTCTTGCTGTAGCCCCCTGGACCACATTGTAGTAGCATGGTGTATATACGAAGTGAACAAAACCTGAAACTACACACTTCTTTTTTTTTTTCTTTTCCGGGCAGGTGGGGATGGGAGCAGTTTGAAACAGGGTTTCTCTGTGTAGCCCCTGGCTGTCTTGAAATTAGCTCTGTAGACCAGGGTGGCCTCGAACTCAGATATCCGCCTGCCTCTTCCTCACATTTCTAACCAGCCCTCCGTGGAATGCTGCAGTAAGCTTGGCAAAAATTGGGTCATTCTGGGCTCTCTACCTGCAGAGCTGGGGAGAATGTATCAGGGGAGCGCAATGGCTCCGGGATCCTACCAATTCCTGGCCTCCAAACCAAGTCTCTAACTCCTTCCGGTGACTCTGCGGGTTCCGAGGGATAATGACAGAGCAGCAGCTGGGGCAAGCGCCGCGAGGCCCCCGCCCAGAACAGGGACAAGAAGGCCGCCCAGTCCTGGGAAGCCGAGAGGCCGGAAGACAGGGACCCACAGGTAAGAAGTGGAGCCGTCCCGGATCCCTGGCCAGGTCGAGCTGAGACCCACGATCCTGCTCCCCAGGAGGGGACCAGCGCCGGGGACCGTGCAGAGCTGGAGGAGGGTGTAGAAAAGACTTGGCTGGGCGCGCCCAGAGTCCCGACCCCCAGCCCGGGACGGCCGCCAGCCCCCTTCATCCTCACCAGTTCAAGATCCACAGCCGGTCTCAGCTTCAGGATCCGAGCCCGCCGGGGTCAGCTGACCTCCGAGAAGCCCCGCCCCGCCCCGCCGTGGGCGGAGCCTGAAGCTTCGAGTGCGCAGGCGCAGTCTCCATGCTGCGTGCAGCGTCCCGGGCCGTGGGCCGCGCTGCTGTTCGCTCCGCGCAGCGCTCCGGGACTTCGGTCGCGCGTCCTCTCGCCATGTCCCGGCCTCCGCCACCTCGCGCCGCCTCTGGCGCCCCTCTCCGGCCCGCTACGGTGCTGGGCACCATGGAGATGGGGCGCCGCATGGATGCGAGCGCTAGCGCCGCGACGGTACGCGCCTTCCTGGAACGCGGCCACAGCGAGCTGGACACGGCCTTCATGTATTGCGACGGCCAGTCCGAGAACATCCTGGGCGGCCTGGGGCTCGGGCTGGGCAGCGGCGACTGCACAGGTAACCGCTGCACCCGGCCTCCCCCGACCCCCGTCCCCGCACCGAGTAGAGCTGAGCCGGTGCCCGCCCCCGGCGTGCACCAGCCAGGATCTGCATCCAGGAGCTTCGTAAGCTCCGGATCCACAGTTGGGTCTACCCTAAGCTCCCAAGGCAACTGGAGTCCTGAACTAGTGAGCTGAACTTTGTCCCCCCTCTCCTTAGAAGCTTCTAGAGTTGCAGCTACCGAGGCGAGTGCGAGGAAGCTTCCTACGCTAATGTTTAGCCCACTCTGGGCCCTTTGCTTCCTACCGCAATCCCTGCCTCCCAGCCAGCAGTTGCCCATAGCCGTCACGCCCCCCGTCCTCACCAGGCTTTTTGTTCGTGCCCTCACTACCTCTGCGCTCCAGGAGAACGCTTATCATTCCGGTCTTTTGTCCGGACTAGACTTTGTCCCCTGCAGTTGACAGTACCTGTGGGTCTCAAGGAGACCTGTGGCAGGGCCCAGCTGGGGGCAGGGGTGGAAAGGTGGCGTCAGGAGAGGGCATTTCGGCCTTTGTGACCGCTCTCTGTGCCAGGTCTTAAAGTGGCAAACTCTGTAGGCTACCGTGGGAGAAGTGATTTCTCCACCGAGAGGTCTAACGAGGAAGACTGAAGCCGCGATTGCTGAGGAGTGCAGGGAAGAGTAGCTTGTGGGGAGAGCAGTAGGCAGAGCTCATAGAGAACTGGGGATGGACCCTACAGTGTAAGTAGGGTGCACCAGAGGCTGCAGTCCTAGCTGTTGGAAGATGGAGTTTGAGAGATACAAAGTGCATGTGTGGAGAGCCAGGTGGTCAGTGACGCGTGTCCCGCGGTGGAAGGGGAGGGGAACCGCCCTTCATTTGATTGAAGCTATTGGAGTCTCAGGAGGGTGCCTGATACGGAAAGAGGCCTCACTTTTACCTGTCCTGAGGTTCCTCCTCCCGGCTCCTGTGCAGTGGGCTCGGTCGACTCACGATGGGGTAAAGCTCACTTGAGTGGATCTCTCAAACTGCTGTAGAGTTCGCCTGGATGACATACATTACTGCTTTCAGGCCTGGCCCCTTGAGTTCCATCTCCAGTCTTTATTTCTTATTTAATGTAATTATTAATGCTTTTCTGCATGTACACCTACATGCCAGAAGAGGGCGCCTTATCTCACTATACATGATTGTGAGCCACCATGTGGTTGCTGGGAATTGAACTCAGGACCTCTGGGAGAGGAGCCAGTGCTTTTAACCGCTGAGCCAGCCATCTCTCCAGCCCTGTACTTGGAATTGAAAGAAAGAAAGAAAGAAAGAAAGAAAAAGAAAGAAAGAAAGAAAGAAAGAAAGAAATGTATGTAGTCCCTGTGCCTCCCATATGGGGACAGTTCCATTCTTGTCACCTCATTTTACAAATTAGAAATTAGAAAATGGGAGCTAAGTAATCGAGCCAAGAACAGTCACATTTGCATGTCCAGTGAATACAGTGAATAATTCTTATAAATCCTTTTTTTCTCTTTTGTGTGTGTTTGTTTCTGAGACAAGGTTGGTTTCTCTGTGTAGCCCTGGCTGTCTTGGAACTCACTACATAGACCAGGCTGGCCTTGAACTCAGAGATCGGCCTGCCTCTGCCTCCCGAGTGCTAGGATTAAGGTTGTGTGCCACCATGCCCAGCCTTCTAATAAATCTTAATCATTATAATCTTGCTCCAAGTAAAAATCGCCACCAAGGCCAACCCCTGGGACGGGAAGTCACTGAAGCCCGACAGCGTCCGGTCCCAATTAGAGACGTCTCTGAAGCGGCTGCAGTGTTCCCGGGTGGATCTCTTCTACTTACACGCTCCCGACCACGGCACTCCTGTGGAGGAGACACTTCGCGCCTGCCACCAGCTGCATCAGGAGGTGAGGGAGGGCCCTGAGCGCAGAGAGGAGATCACTTGGCTTCTCGCCCTGAGTCTGCCAAGACAGTGAGGCTCTCTGGGCACAGACTCGGTTCCCAGGTTCCTCACCAGCTCCATCTTCTCTTCCTGGTTCTGCAGGGCAAGTTTGTGGAGCTTGGTCTGTCTAACTATGCCTCCTGGGAAGTGGCTGAGGTCTGTACCCTCTGCAAGAGCAACGGCTGGATCCTGCCAACTGTGTACCAGGTGAGGGGCACCTGCTGTGCTAGGGCCACCCCGGCCTCGGGGTTCAGTTGACCCTGAGTTTTCCTGTGCTTTGGTTCCCCCTCCTTCTACCCTCATAGCAGGCCTCCCCTCTTCAAAGCAGACACCACCTCGCCTCTTGCCAGCTTGGGGGGTGCACCTGTGTGCTTGCTGCGTGAGCCCGTGTCCTGATCCCTTCCCGCCACCCATCCTGCGCTTCAGCCTAGAGCATGCCTCTCACACCCTGAAACAAGTGCTCAGCTTCGGCCTAGACGGCCCTTTCCTGGGAATCCCCTCAGATCTCCCCCAGCCCCAGAGGCCCAGTCTCTGAACCACACCTTCACATGTGGGCGTTCTGAATGAACAAAGAAAGACAGGGAGAGGGCCAGGCCTAGGTGTGATCAGGCTCTGAGGCGGGGGCGCTCCCAGTGAGCCTCCAACCACCGCCATGCAGACACATGTTTATTGATTGTTAACGAAAGGGTTTTGGGGGTAGAACACTTTTCTCATACCCCTAATCTAATCTCTGTGTTTCCTGAAGGAAAACACCATTCCCCTG
The DNA here is from genome assembly GCF_900095145.1 of Mus pahari. Lineage (NCBI taxonomy): Eukaryota > Metazoa > Chordata > Mammalia > Rodentia > Muridae > Mus > Mus pahari. Next base: position 90,255,634 of record NC_034595.1, read on the forward strand.
CAGCTTTAATCCTTACTGTGAACTATTTGTAGTACTCAGGAATGGTTCTAGGATTGCCAGGACCCTCTTGTGACCAAAGTCATGTGCAGGTTGTAAAGTGTCTTCAGAAAAACAACTCTACAGATAACAGAAGCCAATCACTGCTTTCTACGGTGATTTCTTCGTGGTCAAGGGACTCCTAGAAAGCAACTCCTCATTCTGATGTCTACCCTAGATACACTGAAAACCAGCTTTTTCACTGTTGGCCCTAGGTACAGTGATTCCACTAAAATCCCACTACCTTTGTGTACTTCGTACATTTGCCTTAGAGTGCTCCTTCACTGCAGTTCCCTGTGGGCTTTCGTTACTGTGGTTTATTTCGAGAGTCTGGTGGTTGATTGAACCTGAGCCCTGACTATGCCAGCAGGTGCTATCACTGAGTGGCACCTCAGCCTGCTGTCTGTTGCTGAACTTTTATTAGTTGTGAATTCAGCATCCAGCCCATAGAGGAGGCCTGAAGAAAGCTATAGACTGATGATCCTGGCCAGCTTCCGCTCCCTGCGCCTGACACCCTCTCCCTGCCAGAGATTTTAGACATAACTGAACCTGGAATGGGCTCAGTATAGAGTGTTCAAAGTAGAAGACTGCAAAGCCAGGCCTATGTCACACACATGTGATCCAGCACGTGGAAGGCTGAGGCAGGAGGCTCACTAAGTTAAGAGTGAACCTGGGCTACAGAGCAAGACTGTTTCCAAAAAAGAAAAAAAAAAAAAAAAAAAAAAAAAAAAAAAAAAAAAAAACAGACTTAATAGGTAAAATGCATGCTGTACAGCCACGGGGACCTGAATTCTCTCCTCTGAATTACACACACAGAGCCAGGTGTGACTGTGTACCTAGTACCCAGTTCTGTGCAAGGTAACAGATGGGAATCACCCAGCTCCAGATTCAGTGAGAGACCCTGTCATTCCGCATCCTCCTCTGGCCTCTGCACCCATACACATGCACAGCACATACCTACAGACGCACAAATATAATTACAATTTAAAAAGTGGAAGACCAGGCTGGAGCGATGGCTCAGCAGTTAAGAGCACTGGCTGCTCTTCCAGAGGTCCTGAGTTCAATTCCCAGCAACCACATGGTGGCTCACAACCATCTGGAACGGGATCTGGTGCCCTCTTCTGGTGTGTCTGAAGATAGCTACAGTGTACTTACATAAACAGATATTTTTAAACAAAAAAAGAGGAAGGCTGGATCCCTTCCCTTGATACATCCATACTTTGCAACAGGCCCCTCTCCTTCCCTGCAGGGAATGTACAATGCCACCACCCGGCAGGTGGAAACTGAGCTCCTCCCCTGCCTCAGACACTTCGGACTGAGGTTCTACGCCTACAACCCTTTGGCTGGTATGGGCTGCCATGGGGACAGGCCCTGTGGATGGGTGGGCATGCCCGGCCTGACGCTACAGATTGCTGCCCTGGCAATCCATCTGGGAAGAGACTGGGCCGGGGCCTGACTGCAGCCTTCCCACAGGGGGCCTGCTGACTGGCAAGTATAAATACGAAGACAAGGATGGGAAACAACCCGTGGGCCGCTTCTTTGGGAATAACTGGGCTGAGACCTACAGGAACCGGTGACTGGGGCTCTCTGCGTCGGGATGGGTAGGGCGGGAAGTCCCTTACATGAAGTTCTTACCTCTGCTTCTGGGGATGGAAACCACCACTATGCCTCCCTTCTCTGTCTCTTGATTCCTATAGAAATAGCGAATCCTGGGGTTTCTCATGTCCTTTTTCCTACATAACGGAATGAGGAAGCCCCACTTCCACCCACAGACCTTGTGGTCCTGGAAGTTTTTGCTACTCTGAGAAGTAACCTGCCAAGAGGAAAAGAGAACCTTGGGTGGAGACTTTTGGGTACTGGGGCCAAGTCTGGCTCTACAGTAGCGTCTCCATTGCACTGGGTGAGCGGTGGGCAGGAGTTTCCACATCTAGCTAGCAGCGAGCACTCGGGAGCTTCTGCTCCTGTGAGAAGAAGCAGCTCTCCCAGAGGGGTACAGCTCCTTCCATGCTACAGAATGGGGTGGGAACCGTGCCATGGTCGGCTCTTTGGCTTCAGCTCCCGGTGTGACTGGAGATTCTCGCCCCATGCCTCTCTCCCCACTCCCTCAGCTTCTGGAAGGAACACCACTTTGAGGCCATTGCCCTGGTAGAAAAGGCCCTGCAGACCACCTACGGCACCAGTGCCCCCAGCATGACCTCGGCCGCCCTACGCTGGATGTACCACCACTCACAGCTCCAGGTAGCCCAGTACCCTGAGCCCTACTGCTGCCCCTTTGGGAGACCCAGACTTGCCTGGCAGTGATTTCTAGAAAGAATGCCTCCTCCAGGGCTAGGGGGGAGCTGTTCTGATTCGGGAGCAGTGCAGAGTGCTGGCTGGACAGGCATGAGAGGACCGTACTATAGGCTTTTACTTACGTCTCCTTAGGGAAGACCTCTCGTAATGAGACGAGAACAGAGTCACATATGTTCAGCTGGCAAAGGCACCTTCAGTTCTTCCTGGGTGTCCAGGACAGAAATACACAAAGATCCCAGATTTTACCAGGGGATAGGCAAGGAGGGGCATGTGACAGGAGCCACCAACTAGCAGAGGGTGCTGAGATCTGGCTGTCTCCCCTTGCAGGGCACCCGAGGGGACGCAGTCATCTTGGGCATGTCCAGCCTGGAGCAGCTGGAGCAGAACTTGGCTGCCACTGAGGAAGGGCCCCTGGAGTCGGCTGTCGTGGAAGCCTTTAACCAAGCCTGGAACATGGTCGCCCACGAGTGTCCCAACTACTTCAGATAGACTGTCGTGGCTCAAGATCCCAGGGGCTTTTCTGCCACCCCATGGAGGAGGAGTCACCCTGGCCACTCCTTGCCCATTGCTGACCTAGTGTGTGCTTTTCTGCTGGTCTGTACCTGTTTCCCGTCTGAATAAAGCAGGTGTCTGACCTGGCTGCAGCTGGGACTGAACCTCAGACTGTCTCCTCTGCTGCCCAACACCTGCTTCCTCCAGGAGACCATGAGAAAGGGTGGGACCAGGAGCTAGGCTTCAGAGAGCACAGATGGGGAGGGTCTCAGGCTGCCTGGCAAGGTCTGCTCACCATGTCCTGATGCAGCTTCACCCCTCACTCTTCTACTCATGACAGAATGAGGTGGGTGTGGGTATGCACACCTGCTGATTCCAGCACTCAGGGAGGAGGTTTGCCCACATGTGAGGTCAGCACTGATCTATGTAGTGAGGTCCGGGGCAGCCAGGGATCTGTAATGTCTCCAAAGGACCATGGTAGGTTAAAGGGGCGTGCCCAGAGGCTGGTCTACCAGGTGATTCTGGGTCATTAAGCTGACCCTGGAGATTAACCAAGATGGGGGTCATACCTCAAAATAAAACTTAGATCTATGAACTCTAAGAAGAAAATATCCTGCCAGGCATGGTGGCACACGCCTTTAATCCCAGCACTCGGGAGGCAGAGGCAGGCGGAATTCTGAGTTCGAGGCCAGCTTGGTCTACAGAGTGAGTTCCAGGACAGCCAGGGCTACACAGAGAAACCCTGTCTCGAAAAACCAAAAAAAAAANAAAAAAAAAAAAAAAAAAAAAAAAAGAAGAAGAAGAAAATATCCAGAGCTTTCCCGTGCTCCTATCCATTCAGAATGGCTATAGGGGAAACATGTACACACAGACACACACAAACACACATGGACACACACATGCAAACACACAAGCACATACATGCAAACGAACACACATATACACACACAGACATACACAAACACCACACACAAACATACACTCAAAAAAAATTACACATGGACACGCACACACTGTTTTCTTAGACCCTTAGGACAAATATATGTCCTTGGGCAAGGCACTGTTTTCTTAGATACCAAGAGTACAGGAGCAAGAACAAAGTAAGTGTGATGGGGCACAGCCTTAATCCCAGGATTCAGACGACAGAGGCAGGCAAATATCTGAGTTTGTGGCCAGCCTGGTCTATATAGGAAGTTCCAGGCCAGCCAGGGATGCATAGAAATAAAACAACAAAAAAAAAAAACAACCCTGTCTCAATGACAGAAAAAGGGAGATAATAGTAATTGGTTTGTGATGATGGAATAAGAATGGCCCCACAGGCTCTTAAATGTAGTCACTGGGGAATGGCATTACTAGGGAGGGATTAGTAGACATGACTTTGTTGGAGTAGGTGTGGCCTTCTCAATCACTTTAGGTGTGGTTTTGAGGTTTCAGATGTTCAAGCCAGACCCAGTGGGTCTTTCTTCATGCTGCCTTTGGATTCTGGCAGGAGCCATGCAGGAACAGCTGTGAGAAGCAAGGGAGCTTCCTGAAGACGGCCCACGGTTTTGCACATGGCTGCAGAGGGTGTGCTCTGAATGGTGTCTTGCTGCTGACATTCCTTCCCATGCAATTTTCTTTCCCTCATTTATCTGGCATGGTGTGGGGAAACCCTCACTGCCTATAGTTTTCTGGGTATTTACCCACTCCGTTGGGCAGGTTTCCTGCAGAATCAACATGAAGATGTACTTTCGTGTAATAATGATGTTTAGGGAAACTGATGATTTCATAATTCCTGAAAATGATTTTATTGAACTCCTGGATTGATTCAAGTAATTTTAAGCCCTCCTGTAGAATAAGAAAGCTGCAAAAAAAAAAAAAAAGTTTGTGAACCTTCATGTGTTTTTGTTTGTTTGTTTGTTTTTGTTTTTTTGAAACAGGGTTTCTCTGTATAGCCCTGGCTGTCCTGGAACTCA
>NC_034595.1:90261398-90269828 GCF_900095145.1 Mus pahari
TGTGTGTGTGTGTGTGTGTGTGTGTATACATACATAGTATGTATGTATATGTGTGCATGTATATATGCATGTGTACGTGTGAAATTGCTGAAACTGGCTTGTTGAAGTCCCCTTATTGCTTCATCCACTGAGCATGTGTTCGAATGTGTAATTTTTTCTTTGTCTTTTTTTGCCAGCCCCTTAAGAGTTAAAAGAGCCCAGAGTTTCTAGCTGGTTTCTAAGAGTTCCACCCAAGTAACTAAGTTCCTTTTCTAACACCATGCTGCTATCAGCAGGAGCTAATTGCCAGGAGCAGAAGCTCTGACCCTAGAAGAGTAAAGAGAGTTGTAATTTCTTGCCAGTTCACAGCAGTACTGGTCTTGAGCCATCGGATCTGGCTCCGTCCTCCTCCTCCTCCTTCGAATTGCCTGATATGATCAATGAAACACCCCTGAGTTGCCATTAGCAACCAGCTTTTAGCCCATTGCCTACTCTATGTTCCACCTCAGTTTACCCCTGGTGTCAAAGCTAGTCTTTGACAAGATCTGGATGTAGAACTCTCAGCTACTTCTTCAGCACCATGTCTGCCTGCACACTGCCATGTGTCCTGAAATAATGGACCAAAGCTCCAAAACTCTAAACAAGCCCCAATTAAATGCTTTCCTTTATGAGAGTTGCCACGGTGTCTCTTCACAGCAATAGAATACTAAGACAAGGTTGGACTGTGTAATGGTTTGAAGGTTCTTTTTTTTTTTTTTTTTTTTTTTTTTCCAAGACAGGGTTTCTCTGTGTAGCCCTGGCTGTCCTGGAACTCACTCTATAGACCAGGCTGACCTCAAACTCAGAAATCCGCCTGCCTCTGCCTCCCAAATGCTGGGATTAAAGGCATGCACCACCATGCCTGGTGGTTCGAATATTCTTGACCCAGGGAGTGGCACTATTAGGAGGTGTGGCCTTGTTGGAAGAGGTGTGTCACTGTGGGAGTGGGCTTTGAGACCCTCCTCCTAGCTGCCTGGAAGACAGTAGTCTGTTCCGGTTTACTTTCACAATAATAGTACTCTCAGTACCATGCCTGCCTGGACACTACCATGCTTCCTGCCATGATGTTAATAGATTGAACCTCTGAACCTGTAAGCCAGCCCCAATTAAACGTTGTCCTTTATAAGAGTTGCCTTGGTCATGGTGTCTGTTCACAGCAATGGAAACCCCAACTTAGGCAGACTGCATCAAAATTAAAAATTGTTCATGAAGGTGCACTTCTATGATCTCAGTGTTGGGAAGGTTAAGGCAGAGGTATGGAGAGGCAGCCTGGTTTATGTAACAGGAGCTTGTCTCAATAAACAAATAAACAAAGTTTTGTTGGGCATCAAAGAATCCCTTCAAGACAAAGAACAGACAAACACAGAATAGACAAAAATATCTATCAGTTATACAACTTTAAGGAGCTTGTGCCCAGAATATATAAAAGACAGAATCCGGGGAGTCGTGAGATAGCCCCACAGTTCAGAGCACACTGCTGTCTTGCTCTTACAATAGACCCAGGTCTCATCTCCAGCACCCACACAGTCACAACCATCCATAATTCCAGTTTCATGGGATCCCAAAAGCATTAGTGTAGTACACATACTTGTATCCAGTAAAGTGCTCATACTCATAAAGCCAAAGCTCAAGTGTAGAAATAGATAAATAAATATTTGAAAGACCAAAATCTAACAAAAGATGGGCAACTAGAGGCTAGAAAGATGGCATAAGCCGGGCGTGGTGGCACACGCCTTTAATCCCAGCACTCGGGAGGCAGAGGCAGGTGGATTTCTGAGTTTGAGGCCAGCTTGGTCTACAGAGTGAGTTCCAGGACAGCCAGGGCTATACAGAGAAACCCTGTCTCGGAAAACAAAACAGAAAACAAAAACAGTGCTTGCTTCAGCAACACATATACTAAAATTGGAACGATACAGAGAATATTAGCATGGCCCATGCGCAAGGATAACACACAAATTCATGAAGCATTTCATATTTTTAAGTGGGAGTAGATGGGTAGGGGAGCAGGGTGGGGGGAGAGGGTGCAGGGAACTTTTGGGATAGCATTTGAAATGTAAATAAAGAAAATATCTAATAAAACATTATATAAAAAATCTCCTAATAATCCTAAAAACAAAACAAAGACAAAAAAACAAAAAACAAAAAACTTTTTCAACCTACACTAAACCTGGGGAGCCTGTTCCTGTGATGTATATCCTTACCGTGTCCCTCTCCTTTCATTGTATCTAACAATGTATGACAGTAATGAGAGTACAATGTAATCTCTCCTATCAAAAGGACTTCAAGAGGCCAGCAGGGACTGCTCTCTCAAATCCCGATTTAGGGAGAGGTAGCCAGACTGGCCAGTCCCAGGACACCCCGAAATACAGCTTGTTTTAATCAGACAGTTGTGGACTTGGTTTTTCTCAGTTTAACACTGAGAAGTCTCCAGGTTAGCACAATGTTAATTTGTTGTGTCTGGAGTTGAAGGACTTTTAGGCTATTTCTATGTTCTGGCGCATACAGACAAAAAACCCAAAATCAATCAAACAAACAAAAAGCTCTAAACCTGAGTGTGTATAGGGGTTTGTGTGAACACAGGTTTTTCTTTCCTTTGATTAAAACCAGAAAAATGCCCTAGCCCTTGAAGCTGAGGCAGGTAGGTCCCTGTGCATTTGAAGCCAGCTTTGTCTGTGCAGCGAGCCCTCCTTGAAAAAAAAACCGGAAAAAGACAAAAAGAATGAGTTTGCTGGAAACACTTCCACTAACTTCTGATAAATCAGATGCAAGACTTTGCTGAGTCATTGTTGCTGACTATATGTAAGTAAATATCAGCAGAGGACCTTGCTGAGCCATGGAGTAAGTATATAATTAACTTCAAAAGATTGATACCAGTTATCTTTTGTCCTTTATTTTATCCTTTTATTCATTAAGTTTGTTACTTATTCACTTTCCATCCAGATTACAGACCCCCCCTCTCCTCCCAGCCCCTTTGTGCAAGGCCCCTTCCCCTACTGTTCTCCTCTGAGAAGACCAATCCTTGTGAAACAGAGGTTTAATCATAAACAGGAATGAGCCTAGTTTGTCCTTACTGTAAGAGGGCTTTTAAGCCTAAGATGGAGACAGCCTGGTTCCTCAGCTCTTTGACCTCTGCACATACACATTGTGGCATGTGCGCATGCACCCAGATACACTAAATAAATAAGTGTGAAATAAATTAGTGCTGAGCACCAGGCAACAGTTTGGAGCCTTCTTATTCCTGCAAACATTTCAGATGGCATACGTCTGTCTGTTGAGGACCATTTCCTCTCTCTCCCCCACACCTGAAGTCCTCAGCTTTAAGGAGGCCACACCCACTCCTCCCAGTACTGCTAAATGTTGTTGCCTTTGTCCCTGTCTCCAAGCCCTCCAGAGTCTTTTTTAGATTTCTCTCTGCCTTTCCTTCCTCCCTTCTCCCCCCCCCCCACTCTTCCTCTTTGCTTGGAACTCAGAATCCCCCTGCCTCAGCAGCTGGAAACACCTGCACACCCGGCTCCTACAGGTGCTTTTGGTCTCTTTCAGGGAGCAGCTTTCTTCAGTGCCTAAGCCCTGAAGTGTGCCCCCTCTGAGCTCCCCAGCCAACTCGGAAGGCACTTCATCAAGTGGACTAGTGTTGTCACTCATATGGCTTCCCTTGGAGTCTGGCACAGAGACACAAGCTACTGTGGGAGGCACAGAGGGCTTTGTGCTCCCGATCAGCACTTAGGGGAACCCGAGTTGCTAGCACACAGAGGTGTTCATTCTAGAAAAGAAACGTATAACCTGTTATCTGCCAAGAAGCCTGGGAGCAGATGTACATCCAAGACTTGTGAACACTGTATCATCTGTGTGGTGGGGACTACACTGGCCCCTCCCTCAGACCCTTATCATAAGCCTCTTTTTCCTTAGTCAATCCAGAAAGCTATAGAACCTACCTTTTTTTTTTTTGAGATAAAAGAGTTTCTCTGTGTAGCTCTGGCTGTCCTGGAACTCACTCTCAGTGGTGAGATTAAAAGTGTATGGCATACTGCCTGGCTGCAGAACCTATCTTTATGGACGGTGTCACATGGATCTTACAAAGGGTTTTGATGTAGACACTTCTAATCTTAACGTAGCTTATTTTGTTCTTCAAGGAGATTTACCCATGCTTCATTGTGCACAAGAGATTGAGTTATCACCAGGAAAGCTTTCCTGATCGTCTGCTGCTCTTAAATATACCTAAAAAATAAAGAACTCAAAGACAGACTTCCAACGTTTACAGCAACGCTGTCTGTTACCACTGTCCTGGAACTCACTCTGTAGAGCAGGCTGGCCTCAAACTCAGAAATCTGCCTGCCTCTGCCTCCCAGATGCTGGGATTAAAGGCGTGTGCCACCACTGCCCAGGTCCAAGCTGTCTTCTTGCCTCCCAAGTATCGTTACTAGGCCAGTTGTGGCAGATGAAGAGACTCCATAGGCTCCAATTCCATATGCCAGTTGTGGGCATACTCCTTGGTGAAGCTGAAGACACTGCTTAACCAGGAGGCGTCCCCTGTCATCTTCCGCAATAGGCTTTCGTGACCACTCCCACAGTAGGCGGGGCTAGCGGAGAAAAGCTTCTGCAGAGCTGAGACCCCTCTACAGCAGCGCCACCTGGAGGTTGGTGGCAGGTCCCCACGAGCTAGGTCGGAAGTTGCAGACACCTCCAGCTTTCTGCCTCTCTCTGCCCCATTCATGAGCTGACCTGTGGTCTGTCTCTGTACCCTCTTAGAAGGAGTTTAGCAGGTGGGTGAACCCTAGGGTGCTGTCTCTGAAGTGAGGTTTGCTGGGAGCTCTAGTCAGGGTCCCTGTGGAAGGACAGCAGAGAAGGTCGATTGGCCTTGACTTTTATTAATCCATGAGAAGGTTCCCTCAAACTTTCAGGCAGTTCAGACTGTTCAGAGAATCGAGGGTGGAGCGAATCTCAAGTAGCAAACGTTCACTACAGGCATCTTTGAGAACATTTATGCAGTTGGGAATTAGAATTTACACCAAATGAAAACTGTAAGAAATTGTGACGTGGGGGTAAATGGATAAGGTTTTCTCATCATAACCCTTTAAAAAGACAGTTGAAGTCAGGGGCCGTGGTTCTTGCTTGTAATCCCTGCACTCTGGAGGCAGAGGCAGGAAGTTTGCCAGCAGTCAAAAGTCAGTGGGGTTATATAGCAAGCAGTAGACCAGCACGGACCAAATAGCACATGGTGTGGTGGCCCACCCCTGTGATTCCGGCACTCCAGAAACAGAGGCAGGAGAATTGACTAATGTTCAAGGCTATCCTGAGCAACATAGGGACAACAGGTCTGCCAAGCCCATATAACGAAGCTGTTTCAAATGTCAAAATAGAGTTTGAATTATAGTTCAGCTGATGGAGTGCTTGCCTAGTCCTGGGTTCAGGGCCCGGCGAGTAAGGTAACACATCTTGTCCTGATTGCATTTTGTGTTTGCTTAGACCAGTGGTCCTCGCTCTTCCTAATATTGTGGTGACCCCCCAACCCTCAAATTATTTTTGTTCCTACTCTATTACTGTAATTTTGCTACTGAAATGTAATGTAAATATCTGATATGCAGGATGTCTGATAGGTGACCCCCGTGAAAGGGTCTATCAGCATCCCTAAAGGGGTGGCCACCCAAGAGAGCCTGTAGCTTAGGTGGTTCTCAGCCTTCTACCCCCTCAACAGTAATGTTGCCTGGCAACACGTTTGAGCTTTCCATGTTGTTGTATATGGTCCAGGTATGTTAACCAAAATAATTATTGTGTATATAAACTTAACATTAACTCAAGAAGTTACAAATAAAAAAATAGCTGTCATGTAATGTCTGGTTTTTTGTTTGTTTGTTTGTTTGTTTGTTTGTTTGTTTCGAGACAGGGTTTCTCTGTGTAGTGCTGGCTGTCCTGGAATTCACTTTGTAGACCAGGCTGGCCTCGAACTCAGAAATCTGCCTGCCTCTGCCTCCCGAGTGCTGGGATTAAAGGCATGTGCCACCACGCCCAGCCCGTAATGTCTGAAATAATATGAAAAAAAATTTAATGTTCTGCCAGAAATGAGTGTTTCAAGGTTACTCTGACCCTCATTTAACTTGGAACTAAATTATGGTCTTTGTTTTTTTGTTTGTTTGTTTTTGTTTTTGTTTTTTTTTTTGGTCTTTGTTTTGAAAAACACTCTAACTCTGAGCTTTTGTAACTCTGAGTCATGAACTCATTCTTGGTCACTGGCCAATAAAGGACTCATATTCTTTCTTATTTCTCTTTCTCTCTCTCTTTCTCTCTCTCTTTCTTTCTTTCTTTCTTTCTTTCTTTCTTCCTTAAAGATTTATTTATTTATTTTACATATGCGAGTCCACTGTCACTCTCTTTAGACACACCAGTAGAAGGCACCAGATCCCATTACAGATGGTTGTGAGCCACCATGTGGCCCTGGAAGAGCGGTCAATGCTCTTATCTGCTGAGCCATCTTTCCAACCTGGCTCATATACTTTTAGCTAACTTAATTTGCATGATTGTCCATATCTTATCAGATATTTTATTATTATTATTAAATATTAAGACAGGGTCTTGCTATCTAGTTCTGGCTGTCTGGGAACTCACAATGTCCACCAAATGCACAGATGTAGCCTCAAATGCACAGAGATCCACCTAAGGCCTGGGTCTTTAACCATGTCACTCAACACCATAAACACTGCCTGAAATGCCTTAGCTTGGACTCCAGCCTGCTATGGATAGTGAATGGCAGTGCTTTTACTGAACATGCAAAGTTATTTTTTCCTTAAAAGATGTGGTATGATGCTGTTAGTCTCAGCACTTGGGAGGCAAAAGGAGTTGGGTCTGCATGAGCTTGAGGCCAGCCAAGGCTGCATATCAAGATCTTATTTAAAAAACAAACAATCCAAGTGGTTTGTTATATTTCTGTGTTTTATTTGTGTGTATGTGTGTCTATGTGAGTGTATGCACATGAGCGCAGGTGTGTGTGTGTGTGTGTGTGCGCGCTGGGGCATATACACAAAGGCCAGGAGTGTGTGTGTGTGTGTGTGTGTGTGTGTGTGCGTGCATGCGTGCGTGCGTGTGTGTGTGTGTGTGTGTGTGTGTATACACAAAGGCCAGGAGAGGGAGTTGGATCCCTTGGTGCTGGAGTTGCAGCTACTGTGTGCTATGCAGCATGACTGCTGTGACCCAAACTCCAGTACCCATGACTTGAGAAACAGGTTCTTTTATTTTTTGATATTTTGATTTTTTGAGACAGAGTTTCTCTGTGTAGCCCTGGCTGCCCTGGAACTCACTCTGTAGACCAGGCTGGCCTTGAACTCAGAAATCCACCTGCCTCTGCCTCCCAAGTGCTGGGATTAAAGGCATTCACCACCAGACAGCTTTTAGAACCTGTTTCTCGTGGCCTGGCGTGGTGGCACATGCCTTTAATCCCAGCACTTGGGAGGCAGAGGCAGAGGCAGAGGCAGGGGAATTTCTGAGTTCAAGGCCAGCCTGGTCTACAGAGTGAGTTCCAGGACAGCCAGGGCTACACAGAGAAACTCTGTCTCAAAAAACCAAAATCAATCAATCAATCAATCAATCAATTCTGAGAAGCATTAAAAAAGATGCTGAGTTGAGACTACCAAATAGTTAGCCAAGATTTCAGTCTTTATGAGAGCGCTAACAAGTCCTTCTACCTCGGTAGCATGGGCTTTTTATTTATTTATTTTTTTTAGGTTTTTTGAGACAGGGTTTCTCTGTGTAGCCCTGGCTGTCCTGGCACTCACTCTGTAGACCAGGCTGGCCTTGAAGCAGTAGAACCTCTGAGTTCTGCTTCTGCCTCCTGGGTGCTGGAATTAAAGACCTGTGCCACCACCATCTGGCTAGCATAGTCTTTAGTAAATAGTAAAACTGTTACCAAAGGTTTTTTTGTTTCACATTTATTCTGTGTTTATGTGAGTGTGTGTGTATATGTAATTGTGTGTAAGTCTATGCATGCCTGCTTGTGTGAATGTATATGTATGTGAGCATGTGTGTGTGAGTGTGTATGCGTGCATATGTGTGGGTCTCTGTGTCTGTGTGTGCAGATAAGTGTGTCTGTGTGTGCATGCATGCTTGAGTGACTGTGAATGGATGTGTGTGTGTGAGAGTGTGTATGTGTGCATATATACGTGCACTAAAGCACACTTGCTCACAGAAGTCAGAGGGCAGCTGTCAGGGGTCAGTTCTCTCTTCCCATCACATGGATCTTCGAATCAAACTCCCATTGTTAGCTCAGCAGAAGGCTGGATGTTTAGTCCTATAGAGGCTCAGCAGTCTCTCTGGCCACCAAAAAATGGTTTCAAACTATGAAACACCTCTTTCTTTCTTTCTTTCTTTCTTTCTTTCTTTCTTTCTTTCTTTCTTTCTTTCTTTCTTTCTTTCTTTCTTTCTTTC
>NC_034595.1:90270353-90288235 GCF_900095145.1 Mus pahari
TGTCTTCAGACACTCCAGAAGAGGGAGTCAGATCTTGTTACAGATGGTTGTGAGCCACCATGTGGTTGCTGGGATTTGAACTCCGGACCTTCAGAAGAGCAGTTGGGTGCTCTTACCCACTGAGCCATCTCTCCAGCCCTATTTTTTGGTTTTTTTGAGACAGGGTTTCTCTGTATAGCCTTGGCTGTCCTGGAACTCACTTTATAGACCAGGCTGGCCTCGAAATCAGAAATCCGCCTGCCTCTGCCTCCCAAGTGCTGGAATTAAAGGCGTGCGCCACCCCGCCCGGCCAAACCCCACTTTTTATGTACGTGGGCACTTCTTTTCCCTTTGGATTTTTTGAGACAGGGTTTCTCTGTATAGCCCTGACCACCCTGAAACGCACTTTAGACCAGGCTGGCCTCAAACTCACAAAGATCTGCCTGCCTCTGCCTCCTACAGAGGCATGCGTCACCACTGCCCAGCTACTAGGGCACTTTTTGCTGTTGTCGGTGACTTGAGACAGAGCCTTCTGTAGCCCCCCTGTCCTGGAGCTGCCTTGCCCAAGCCTCTTGGTCCCCCTGCTTCTGCATCCCAAATGCTGCGTTGCAGGTGTGCCCTGTCACATTCGTCAGTTTAGATGGTGTGGGGACCAAACCCAGGCCTTTATGTGAGTTAGGCAAGAGCTTTACTGTCTGAGCTACACCCCCAGCCTCTATCTGGACATTTCGAATCAGTCTTGCTATATAACCTTGCTTGGCCTGGTATTCACCCCATTGCCCGGGCAGATCCTGTGGCAACCCTTCTGCCCTAGCCTATGAAATGCTGAGTCACCATGATGCGGCTGTCTTTTGATTATTTTTTTTTTTTCTTCTTCTTTATTTTGGAAATGTGCTCTCACACTGTAGCCCAGGCTAGACTGGAACTCACTGTATAGTCCAGGCTAGCCTCCAGCATGAAGCAATCTTCTCAAATATGAGTCATCACACTCAGCAAGGTCACGTATGTTAATGGACAGCTCTGACGGTTTTGACAATTGCATAGAGTCTGGCAGTCAACTCCACAGACAAGATACAGAAGGGTCTCATCGCTCAGTATAGCTCTCCATCACCTCCTCTCCCAGAGGCCCCTGGTAAACCCTGGTAACCACTGGTATGTTTTCTGGTGCTGGGGTGTTATGGGATATCCACCAGAGAAGGCTGCTGGGACATGGGTTTAAGCCAATCAGAAGTCTTATTAGCCAGTTGGTGACTACACTGGGTATTCAGGATCCAGGTTTAGCACCAAGCCTTTCTCAGGGAAGAGCTTTTAAGCATAAAATCCATATTCTGTGTTGACATATTTCACGTAGCAAGAATAGCTAACCAGAATAGGAACTACAGAAGCTCCAAATCAAGAGACTTTCCCAGAGCTACGGACTTGGATGGGTTAGGTCTCTGTTTTCATTTTGGCAGTGGTGCTGCTATCTTCATGCTGAGTTTTACAGCCTGCATGGTACTTCCATCATGGAGTCGGTTGGGTTGTGCTAAGATCTGGGGGCATTACTAAGGCCTGGTACTTTTACAGGAGGAGGCCAAAGAGGGCACTGAACCTTCTGGAACTGGAGTTACTGATGATTGTAAGCCCCCATATGAGCGTGGGGAATTGAGCCCAGGTCCTTTGGAAGAGTAGCCAGTGCTTTTAACTGCTGAGGCACCTCTCCAGCCCTTTCTCGTGTTCTCTTTCTCCATTCTTCTCTTTGCAGCTGTGTCCTACATATAGAATCACGGTGTGTGGCCCCGAGTCTGGCTTCTTTCACCAGCTGACAGCCATCCATCCGTTACTGTGAGTTCTCAGCTCAGTTCTTTGTCTCTTCCACACTTGAGGGACATTTGGATTGTTTCTGTATTCAGCCACTTACAACGGGAACAACTATAGACTCTCCTTCAGGGCTGGAGTCGGTAGAGTGTTTCAGCCCCACATATTCCTGGTGGGACTGTGCGAGCCTGTCATTCCAGCACTTAGTGGGTGTAGACCAAAGAGTCAGAAGATCAAAGTCACCCTCAACTATATAATGAATTGTAACGAACCTGAGATACATGAGGTTCTTTAAAAATATATGTAAATATGTATATTTACATATGTGTATATATGTGTGTATGTATATATAATTTTTAAAACTGAAGAAACACTTGTATATGAGCTTTTGTGTGAACATAGCGCTTCATTTCCTTGAATAAAACAAACAAACAAAGAATGAATTGCTGAATCATTTCCTCTGACCTTTGGTAAACACATAGGTGTAAGATTGATAGGAGGTACCAGTCCCCACCCTTCTCTTTTCTCCTCAACCCTGAAGAACCTCTCACATGTTTGTCAAGTTTATACTTAACCTATGCTCAAACCTCAATTCATTTGCCGACCAATTTGTTCTTTGTAAGACCAGGTCTTTTGTAGCCTAGGCTGGACTCACTTGGTTTGTAGCCAAGGTGTACTTTGAATTCCTACTCTTTCTGTCTCCACCTCCCTTTCCAAAGTTCAGGGGTTACAAGTCCATGCCTGGAGTTAGTTAGTTAGTTAGTTAGTTCAGTAAAACAACAAAACAAGCCGGGCAGTGGAGGCAAACGCCTGTAATCCCAGCACTTGGGAGGCAGAGGCAGGCAGATTTCTGAGTTCCAGGCCAGCCTGGTCTACAGAGTGAGTTCCAGGGCAGCCAGGACTACACAGAGAAGCCCTGTCTCGAAAAACCAAAAAACAAAAGAAAACAAAAACCAACAACAACAAAAACTTGTAGCAGTCTTCCTCCCTCAGTCTCCGGAGTATTGGAATTAAAGGCATGAGGTCACCCACCCCTAAACTTCATATAGGAGGGGACAGAGCTCCAGGATGGCTCAGGAGCTAGCCTTCAGCAACTTGACTCAAGGACACCTACCACCTAGTACCAGGGCTGCTCAGGTGGAGCGGGTCCTTAACTCTACAGAAGTCCCCTGCACCAGCCAGCACAATCCTGCCCCACCCCCGCTCGCCCGTCCCCTGGGCGTGGCCACAACCTACTAGTAAAGCCGTGGGAGCCTCTCCACCCTCGAGGCTGCAGACTGCCGGACCCAACGTCCTCTCTTATCCTCCACCTCCTGCCACCTCGACCGCGGTCATCATGTCGCAGGCCCGGCCTGCCACTGTGCTGGGTGCCATGGAGATTGGGCGCCGCATGGATGCGACCTCCAGCGCCGCGTCGGTGCAGGCCTTCCTGCAGCGCGGCCACACCGAGATAGACACCGCCTTCTTGTATACAGACGGTCAGTCCGAGACCATCCTAGGCGGCCTGGGGCTCGGGCTGGGCCGCAGCGGCTGCAAAGGTAACAGTCACACCTGTCATCCCTTGCCCTAGCACAGCTTGTCTGTGCTCCCAGAGTTCTGATCTCCCCCTGTCCACTCAAGAACTCTGAGAACTGCAACTCTTCAGGCATGCGCAAATTCTCCAGGCATGTCTAGCTTTTCATACGTTGCCAGTCTCTTTCCACGATCCTCTTCACACGATGTGCCTAACCCTGGTCCAGCCTGGAACTTGTGGCTAGCCTATCTCTGGGCTCCCGGCTGCTGCCCAGCAGGTGCCCCTGATCTGCGGGACTCCTGTCTTTGTGTCACTGTTCAGCACCAGTTCAGACTGAAACCTGCTTCCTTCTTTGCTAATGGCCCCGATCCTGTAGATCGTGAGCCTATTGGTTAAGAGCGCTTCCTGCTTGATCAGGGTGGCGGCTATAGGAGCTACAGTTGCCCAGGAGTGGTGTCTTGAGTTCTTGACTCAGTTGGTCCTCTGTCTCAGTTTCTCACTGGTGGAACAGTTCCCTGGGCAAGTGCTTTCATTATAGAACTCTTTCCCCTCAGGCACTGCCCTCCCCCACGCACCCTGCTGTGGGCCACATCTGTGTTCCTGGCCTGCTGTTTCCAGATCTCCTGGCTGTTCCCCAGGGAAAGTGATGGGTTGTTTTGTGTTTTGTGAAAGGTTCTCTCTGCAGCCCAGTAGAGCCTAGGGTTTGCATGTGGCTCCTATCTCAGCCTCCAGAGTGCTGGCTGTTTGAGTTGTCTTTTTTTGACCCTCCCTCCTTCCCCTGCTTGGGTTCAGGGCAGGTTGGATGAGAGCCAAAGCTTAGATCTAACCCTGATGTCCCATCAGGAAGGGCAGGTCAAGCATCAGAATGGAAAAGTTCCAAGTATGTGATTTGTCAGGTCTCAGGGGCTCTGCTGACTGCTTTGGGCTGCTAAACTGACTTTTCAGATATGGAAAGTTCCTTTTACCCATCCATCCATCCATCCATCCATCCATTCATCCATCCAGCACCCAACCATCCACCAGGCTTCTCACGCAGTTGGCCCAACCCTGGTCTGTTTTCACAAATGGAGTCTGTAGTTGGCCTTGACTTTCCTCCTCACAGACATAAGCTTTCCTGTCTCTGTCCCCAGTTCCTTTGCACCTTCCTCCCCTGCCTGTTGTCCACTGTGCACTCAGGGTCGTCTTTCAAAACATCTTACGGTGACCACAGAGTCCTGGACTACAACCCCCAGTCTAAAGTCAAGACTCCACGTGGGGTACCCTCAGGGCCCTCTTTGCTTGTGGCCTTTTCTTCTCTCCTGTGTCCTCTGCCCCAGACCCAGTGCTCTGGTACCTGGGGTGGCAGGTGTGGCCCCACCCAGGACCTTCTGCTCATGGATTTTAAAGCGAGATTTATAGGCCCAATAGCCATTGTCACAGGAAAGATGCTGGCCATTCCTAATGTCCACTGTCAGTTAAGTCTGATCAACCCTCAGGACGTCTCCTTAAGCTGTTTGTCACTCTCATTGTTACTTACAGTTGGCAGACCTGAGGAGCGGTTGGTTTAATCAAAGCCACAGCTCCTAATGGCACAGCTGGGATCTGAACCCAATTATTTCTCTGTCTTTGTTTGTATATTTACCTCTCCCCCCATCTTCCCCCCTTTCTCCTTCTCTCTCTCTCTCTCTCTCTCTCTCTCTCTCTCTCTCTCTGTGTGTGTGTGTGTGTGTGTGTGAGTGAGAGAGAGATCAGAGGCGTGTACTACCATGCCCTGCTCAGCACTGTTCCTTCACTGTTACAATAGATACTCTGATTGATAAAGTGACTTGAACTTGAATTTTTCTCCCGGGAAAGTAAAAATCGCCACCAAGGCTGCTCCAGTATTTGGAAAGACACTGAAGCCTGATGATGTTCGGTTCCAGCTGGAGACGTCACTGAAGCGGCTGCAGTGTTCCCGGGTGGACCTTTTCTACTTACACATGCCTGACCACAACACTCCTATAGAGGAGACACTGAAGGCCTGCCAACAGCTGTATCAGGAGGTGAGGGATGGCCCTGACGCTCTCTGACCCTTTCATCATGACCCTGCCAAGAGAGCGAGCTCTGGGAACACACAGAGCTGGGATAGACCTCACTCCAGGCTCCACACACAATCTCCCGTTCCTGGTCTCCTAGGCTGGGCTGTGATGGAGCCTCTCCCTGGGCTGGGCTGGGCTGGGCTGGGCTGGATCTCTCCCTGGGCTGCTTTGTGATGGAATCTCTCCCCATAGGGCAAGTTTGTGGAGCTTGGTCTGTCCAACTATGCCTCCTGGGAAGTGGCTGAGATCTGTACCCTCTGCAAGAAAAATGGCTGGATCCTGCCAACTGTGTACCAGGTGAGAGGGATCTGGTGTGCTGGGGCCACTCAGACTTGGGGTCCAAGGCTCCACTGATCCTGGATCTTTGGGCATAACCACAAACTAGGTGGTTATCAACCACAAACCCACCACCACTAGGTGTATGCCCTGATTGTCAGGGTCCAGGATTGTGAAGGACTAAACTGAGGGACTTTACAGTGGTACATTTGGGGTCTCTTCTTGACATGTCCCCCTTTTCCATCTGACATCCTATAGGGAATGTACAACGCCACCACCCGGCAGGTGGAAACTGAGCTCCTCCCCTGCCTCAGACACTTCGGACTGAGGTTCTACGCCTACAACCCTTTGGCTGGTATGGGCTGCCTTGGGGACAGGCCCTGTGGGTGGGTGGGCATGCCCGACCTGATGCTACAGATTGCTGTCCTGGCAAATGCCCAATCCAGACCCTGGGAGTCAGGGAGCTTTGAGAAGGGGGTGCCTGAGTCCCCTTTGTTTCCAGGCTCCCTTCTGCTCTCCAGCTCCTAGCCAGGAATGACCTGGCTGCTTCTGGGAGGAGACTGGGCCAGGGTCTACCGGCTTCCTTCCCACAGGTGGCCTGCTGACTGGCAGATATAAATACCAGGATAAGGATGTGAAGAATCCTGAGAGCCGCTTCTTTGGGTGTCAGTTTTCTCAGATCTACATGGACCGGTGAGCTACAGTGGGGTCTGTGTCTGAGGAAGAAGAGGAAGAAGTGCTATAGGTCTCCTTAGTTTGCCGTAGGATCCTTGAGGTTGCTTTTCTGGGGACCTGCCCTCCTGTGGTATTCAGATCTAAGACTCTGGATGTTAGCTGTCCTGGGCATTTGAGGGACATTCTTGGGCTGTTGTATTCATCCTGTGATGTCTGTACTTTTGCTACTCTATGTGTCTTTCTTGGGAAGAGTTCGTCCACTGGCAACAGTGAGAGGGCAACCCAAGATAGACCTGGAGGAGCCTGGAGCTTGATGTTGAATCTATGAGTCTGTGTCCTGTGACATCCTGTGTCTTGGTAGTGAACCTGTCATCCATCATTGTCTCAGGCAGTCATAGTTGGACAGCTGTTGGGGCCAACCTCCTCCCTCTACCTCCTCCTCCTCCTCTGTCTCCTCTTCCTCCTCTTCCTTCTCTTCCTTCTCTTCCTTCTCTTCTTCCTCTTCAGTTTGAGTCAGGATCTCTTGTACCCTGAATTGTCCTCAAATTTGCTTTGTAGCTGTAGATGACCTAAACTCCTGATTCTCCTGCCCCCACATCTGCAGAGCTAGGCTTTTTGGAGACAAGGTTTCTCTGTGTAGCCCTGGCTGTCCTGGAACTCACTCTGTAGACCAGGCTGGCCTTGAACTCAGAAATCCGCCTGCCTCTGCCTTCCAGAGATTAAAGACATGCGCCACCACTGCCCTGTGAGCTAGGCTTTTTTTGTTTCTGATACATTTTTTTTTTGGTTTGTTGAGACAGGATTTCTCTGTGTAGCCCTGGCTGTCCTGGAACTCACCCTGTAAACAAGGCTGGTCTCGAACTCAGAGATGCTAGGATTAAAGTGTACCACTATTGCCTGGCCAAAGAGCTAGGATGACCAGTGTCTGTCATCATACTCTGCTCCAAATTTAAAAAAAAAAAACAGATTTATTTATTTTAAATACATGAGTTCATTGTAGCTGTCATGAGACATACTTGAAAAGGGTATCGCATCCCATTATAGATGGTTTGGGTTACCATGTGGTTGCTGGGAATTGAGCTCAGGACCTTTGGAAGAGCAGTCAGTGCTCTTAACCACCGAGCCATCTCTCCAGGCAACTCTGCTCCAAATTTTAAGTATCTAAAATTTTGATGTGATGGGGGAAGCTGAGGCAGAGAGATTACAAGTGTGAGTCCTGCCTATAGCTTGGGGATGGAATACTCAAAGCCTTGGGTTCAATTCCCAGTACTGGAAAAAATTTTTTTAATTTGAAAACTCATCAGCTTTTGTCTTTTTTTTTTTCCCCTTAGTGACTTTTTTTTTTTTTTTTTTTTTTTTTTTTTTTTTTTTGAGACAGGGTTTCTCTGTGTAGCCCTGGCTGTCCTGGAACTTACTCTGTGGACCATGTTGGCCTCGAACTCAGAAATCCGCCTGTCACTGCCTCCCAAGCGCCTGGATTAAAGGCGTGCGCCACCACCGCCCGGCTCTTAATGACTTTTTTGTTTGTTTGTTATTTGAGGCAGAGTTTGGCTCAGACTAGCCTGCAATTTGTAATCCTCATGCTTCAGCTTCCTGAGAGGCTGGGTTAGATGTGTGTGTCCTCGTGGCCAGACACTGTGAAATTCTCACACTTCCTTCCCCTCTGCCACCTCAGTTGCCGTGTCCCCACGGCTCCTTTCTGAGCATAAGCTTATACATTTGCTTTTTTGTGATCTCTGTCTGGGAAGGGAAGGCCCAGGATGCCAGCTCCTGCATGAGGGTCCAGTGCTGGTGTTGTTGAAAAGGCCAAAGGTGTAAGCAGCAAGCAGTTTATGTTAGCTTTCCTTGTGTACCCCTCTTGACTCAAGCCCTATCTGTTGGGACTGTGTTGTTTACTGCTAGAACACTTGTTGAGTGTGCACGGGGCCTTGCATATAATGCCCAGCAGCCACCTCACCGTGGCCTTGAACAGTTGTCCTCAAGTTCACACACTGTCTGGGGAATCAAGGCCTGGTGGCCTTCACTGTGGTCACCCTCTTTAGTCTATACACAGCAGGATTAGTTCTTTGATGAAGTCACAGAGACAGTCTGGCAGGGAGTGCTCTCTCCCCCAGTAAGCGGGTCAGTGAGTGTAGGGAAGGGAGGAGGCTCAGCCAAGGCCACAGAAGTTGGACTGATGCCCAGGACTCGATCCAGGCTTTTGTGTGACCCAGAGCTCACAAGTACAGTTCTGTGGACACCTAAGGGGGCATCGGATCCCATTACAGGTGGTTGTGAGCCACCATGTGGTTGCTGGGAATTGAATACAGGACCTCTGGAAGAGCAGCTACGGCTCAGCAGTTAGGGCTCTTAACTGCTAAGCCATCTCTCCAGTCCCTGGAGCTGTATGGTTAATGTTTGATCAGTGTGTGTAAAATGCCAGGATTCTTGTCCTGTGTTCCTCCCTGGCCTGGCCAGAAGCCTGGAGACCTCTATGTTCTGATACTTTGGGTGTATCGTTCTGAGGACATAGGCTACCTCAAGGATACAGGAGTTGGGTCGCCCTCTAGTGGCCCTCAAGATCCTGAGCCCAGTATCATCCTTCCCACTCCTTCAGCTACTGGAAGAAGGAACACTTCAATGGCATCGCCTTGGTGGAGAAGGCTCTGAAGTGTACCTATGGCACCACTGCCCCCAGTATGACCTCAGCTGCCCTGCGGTGGATGTACCATCATTCCCAGCTCAAGGTAGCCCAACTGGTCCTGGCTGCTCAGCCTCTGATGGGAGGGGGTGGAGGTGTAGAAGTGACAGAGGCCAACTGCGGAGACTAAGTCTTCTCTGGCTCCCAGGATGGTGAACCATGTTAGCACTAGCTTACCTGAATAGATGTCAATGGCTATGAGAAGCCAAGTCATCTTGATTTATTTTTTCTCTTAAAAAAAAAAAAATCTCATTTTTAATTTGTATGAGTGTTTTGCCTGATGGGTTCTGTGTGTATGCAGTGCTTGCAGAGGCCAGGAGAGGGTAGCAAGTCTCCTGGAACTGCAGTTAAAGGTGGTTGTAAGGGGTTACCAAGTGCGCCCTGGAAAGCGAATCCAGTTCCTCTCCAAGAGCAGAAACTGTTCCTGGTGGCTGAGCCATCCCTCCAGCTCAAATGATCTCAATTTTCATGTGGAGACATTGGCTGAGT
This sequence comes from Mus pahari, assembly GCF_900095145.1. Lineage (NCBI taxonomy): Eukaryota > Metazoa > Chordata > Mammalia > Rodentia > Muridae > Mus > Mus pahari. Next base: position 90,279,820 of record NC_034595.1, read on the forward strand.
CTGGTTTACTTAAGTCCCACAAGTGCATGTGGTAGGAAATAGGCATAGATTTGACTCTGAAAATTACATTTTAAAAAAGTATTTATTACAGCCCTTCCAGGAAAGAGAACTCAATTCTATGTTGGGGGGAAGGGGGAATCTCTCCCTGCTGTCCCAGCTTCCTCTCCCTAACTCCTTTCTCCAGCAGTCTTGGGGTAATAGTGCTCTTCTAGTATGTGGTAAATGCCAGGCCTGGAGAAAAATGATTCCCAAACTGTCCTGTAGGGTAGAGAAGCCTGTCCGACCTTGCTGTTTGGAGGCAGTAGTTATTTCTCCTAGCAGCAACATGGGCTTATGTAAAAGCAGGTCCCAGATCTTAGCAAGGGACAGGCAGGAGTGTGTTGAAAGCGGGCTCTCTCTTGCAGGGCACCCATGGGGACGCAGTCATCCTGGGTATGTCCAGTCTGGAGCAGCTGGAGCAGAACTTGGCCTTGGCTGAGGAAGGGCCCCTGGAGGCAGCTGTCGTGGAAGCCTTTGACCAAGCCTGGAACCTGGTTGCCCATGAGTGCCCCAACTACTTCCGCTAAGATGCATCTGACTTGGGGAGGTGCAGCTTACTGCCTGCCCTGCCTTGGCTGGATCTGATTCGGTTCTTCATACAAGTCACTCTTTTCCCTTCCCTGCTGACTTCCTGTACTCCCAGTTGCCTTCATATGTGAGAGCTGGTCGAGCCCAAATACCTCCCGTGGAATAAAACTGTTAACTGTCATGGTTGTAGCAGACCTGGTGGCCTTAGTTCTCTTGAATGCCTGAGGCTTGCCTTTTTCCTTCTGAGGGCGCAGTGGAGGTGGGCAGGAGTGTGCCTGGTCTTTAGAGAGAGGCATTATAGTCTGATCTCTGGGCTTGGCAGAGGTCCAGTGCTTCCCTCAGAAAAACTGCTGGGTTCTACCTGGTACCAAATGCGTGCTTTCCTCCCAACAGCAGTGGACAGCAGCTAGGTGTTCTCTGCCCCAACTAGTCTCATTTGCCTAAAACATCAGATTACACAGGTTGAAGGCTATGCAATTTCCACAACCATCCTCCATGCAGAGCACAGGCAACAAGAAGCTGAAAGGCCCCCTGGCCAACCTAGGCTCTTCTCCAGGCTCAAAAGGCAGGAGATAGGTCTTGGCCTGAGTAAAAAAACAGACCCCAAGGAGGGCAGTGAGTACCAAGCAACATTTGAATTGGGTTGGCAGCGAGTTTTTTTTTTCGAGACAGGGTTTCTCTGTATAGCCCTGGCTGTCCTGGAACTCACTTTGTAGACCAGGCTGGCCTTGAACTCAAGAGTGCTGGGATCAAAGGCCTGCGCCACCACGCCCGGCTGGCAGCAAGTTGTTTCTATCTGCTGAGCCACCTCACTTACCTTTGGCTTTTTTGAGACAATCTGTCTGTGTAGCCCTGGCTGTCCTGAATTCTACCTCCCAAGTGCTGCTGGCATTAAGGGTGTGAACCACCACCTGGCTTTTTCAAGACAAGATACCATATACTCTAGGCTGGCCTTGAACACCCTATGTATCAGGTCTCCTTGTCTCTAGCTTGCAATTTCCAGTGTATACTACCAAGCCTGTTTTTTTTTTTTCAGCCCATAACTGATTGGAACCAAACTTTTTTTCTTGAGATGGGCTCTATGTAGCCACCAGTGGCCTCCACTTGAGAGATCAGCCTGCCTCAGGCTCCCCGGCGGTGGAACTGAAGGGGTGTGTTATCGTGTCTGGCTTGGCCTCAAACTTTCAATCCTACTCAGGAGGAGGTACTGGGATTCCAGGCATGATCATATTGACTTGTCCTGGGTTTTGGGGGCATAATCATAAAGACCTAAGGCCCATCTTATTCCGTCTTGCTCTTTACCCCTACATCCCTCTTCTAGGGTAGAGGTCAGGAACTCTGAGGATCTTCTGACCCATAGGCCCAACAGCTTTCATCTGTTTCTGTGTGCTGCTAGGGAGGGAACCTGCTGGCCTTAAGCGTGGTTTATGATAAAGGCAAACGCTATGTACCACTGACTTGTATAGTTGTAGCCTTCTGTGGCACACAGCTCCACACCAGGCAGGTGTGGTAGCCTGACTAAAAAACTGCTTGCTCCCAATCCCAGGAGTGGCTTCTCTGCCTTAGTGGCAAGCCCGAGTTCCCGACATGTCAGTCTCAGCCCTGGCTTGCGTGTCTCTGTGTGCATGTTTATGAACTCACTGATGAAGCTGTCAGGGAATTAACTTTCCTCAGCAAACCCACTACAAGCAGAGGGTCAGCAAGGAACCCAACTCTAGGAGTGCTCTCCGCTATCTGCAGTGCTGGCCTACCCAGCCCTAGCTCCAACTAGGTTGGAGCAAAGCTGTAGGCCTTCTTACTAAAGAGTCTCCTGCTGTCTCCCGGGAACACGCCGCGGACACAATTTTATTCTTTATAGAAACAGAGTCATTCCCTAGCGCCCTCCCTTGTCTTTGTCCATAGCACATAAATAGCTGTTCCCTCCAGAGTGGTGACAGCAGTCCTGGGGGTCCAGCAGAGATGAAGAGCTCGCGGGAAGGCCGTAGTCCTGGCTCTCAGAGTCAGCTGTCATCCTCCTCTTCCTCAGACTCTCCCTCAGACTCAGGCGCGCTCTCCGGCAGGTCATCGTCCATCTGCTGGAATCGTCCCGACTGGGCGTCCCACATGTATTTGATGGTCACTTTGAATTCAGCCATCTCATACCCAAACAGCTTCTGTAAGAGGTGGAGGAGGGGGAGTGAGGAGCAGCAGCTGTGGTCAGCACAGGGCCGTGTCTGGCAGCTGAATGGCAGCAGTCCCTCTCCCAGGTTGCAGGTCCAGACTCACCAGGATACGGGCCTGCTCTGGGGTCAGCACGTCACCCTCTCTGCATACTTCATAGTCAGACAGCAGGGTCACCACACCTGTGGGAGGGCAGCACCATGTCACCCCCAGCCCTAGGAAGCACATGGCCACAAATCGTCTTCCCTGCAGCTCAGCACCCAGAGGGACAGCTGCTGCCTCCTCCCTACAGGAGGCGAGTGCTCAGCTCTGCCTTCACAAGGCAAACTGGAGAAGCAGTTGGTCTAGGGGAGTCTGGGACAGGAACCCCTGAGCTGCTCTTCTGTACAGGTGTTTTGCCTGCATGTACGCCTTTGGCATCACATGAATACCTGGTGCCTGAGGGGTCTGATGTGTGTCTCTGGCATCAAACCGATGTCCTCTGGAAGAGCAGCCAACACTCTTAATCCTAAGCTACCTCTCCAGCCTCCTACCTTTCTTGAGGGCAGTGGGCAGCCCCAGCTGCCTCAGCTGTGGCTCCATGGAGTGAGGGAACTGCTTCAGGGGCCCTGGGTCCAGGCTCACAGTCAGAGTCGCTTTATTCCCCGCTCGAGCAAAATCCATTTCTGTATACTTTGTGAACCACCTAAGTCAGGGGAGGGTAAGGGTAAAGTTCCTGGAAACGCCATGCAGCTTTAGTCCAGCCTCCTTTGAGTGGTGTGTGGGCTTCCTGTCCCTAGCCATAATGGCTGCGGACTGGCAGGCGGGGTGGGGGGAGGGAACCACGCCAGAGAGAATAATAGAACCCCAGTTACAGACGCAGTCCCAGTAAGAGGCTTGCATCCTTTCAGCTTTCCGTGACGCCCAGCCTCTCCCTCCCTCAGAGATACTCACTCATTCACCTCCTCCTTCTTGCGGTTGGTAAAAAGGAGCCCAACTTCACCTCTCAACTTCTTGCTGACCTGAAAAACAGAAGTGAACGCCACTGTAGTGAACAGGGCACCTACAGGAGACACCTGGTATCATCTAAAAATGTTTCTAGTTGGTAGAACTCCTGCTAAGTAGGGCAGGCTATAAGGATCATAGCCCCATGGGTCTGGAGATTAAAAAAGAGTTAGGCTAAGCTTGGCTCTCCTGAACCATAGGTCAGTCACATAGTTGAAAAGAGCAGGAGAGGCGGCAGCTGAGCTCCAACTTCGAGTAGCGAGGGCCAGTGACCTACCTGATGTAGGTTGTCTTTGTATTCGTCAGATGGGCTTCGACCCAAGGCCACCATCATCACCTTGTTTTTGCCAAAGAACATCCTACCACAAAGAAGAGGGTGTGAGTCAATGCCCAGGAGATCAGGGAGCCCAGAACCAGGCGACAGGAGGTGTGGCCAGAGCCCCTGTTCTCCATGCAACCCACCCATGTGTCCCCAGGATTCCTGTTTAGATTTTCTTATCCACAGGATCGGATCTTGCCAATAGTTTGAGACAACTCACTTCCAGCCTCAAAAATCACCTATCCATGTCTGGCTGTGAGCAGAAGCATGGTCAACAGTCCTTACTGGAGCTGGTGCAGCATACAGTGACCCCAGAGCCACCTATACAAGTACTGTAACCCATCAGCTCCTGGAGCCTGCTTTGGGGTCAGATGTACACGATGACACTTTATTAGAGTGTGCCAGACCAGGGGTCACTTCCTTGAACTACTCCCAGTGACCAACAAATCCCATCCCCAGCTCAGGGAAAGCCCAACTCTGACAGAGACCGTGCTCTTCAGCAGGCGAGCTGTAGCCTTGAAGGGTCAGCCTGCTCCTGGGCTCTGACGAGAGCAGCTCTTGCCTCTTCCCACTGCGTGCTCACCGGCTGTGCTTCCAGGCATTCCGGATGTCCTTCAGCTTGTTGTTCCTCATGTTGGCCACAGAGAAGATGAAGAGGTACTTGTAGGTGTCCACACATTTCCGAAGCTGTGGGACAATTCATGAGACTCTGGAGTTGAGGGACAGCACAGGTTGGGCAACTCTGGCCTCGCACAAGAGAAGTGGCTATAGGCCTTTAATCTTCCACTGGTGTGACTGACACCAGGGTCACCTACTACAGAAGGTGAGGAGCGAGCGACCCACACTCTATGGTCCTTCCATGAACAATGTGGAACAATCACCCTGTTTTCCTTTGTTCACTTAGTTGATCTAGAAACACCTACCCATCCTGGGAAGGCCCCTGCTAAATCAAAATACAAGGAGCCTCACCTTATCAACAAGGAGAGACATGCCACCCTCACTGCCCTGGCCAGGCTTCTAGATGAAGCTTCTCTGTGGTAAATAAAGCTACATTTCCAAAGAATAGGAAATTTGTGCATGGGGAGACTGCACTTACCTGACCCAGAACCAGGTCAGCTGGAGATAGCTGGCCACCGTCACCACCTGGTGACCTCGAGCCTTCTAACACTGGGCAGCATTACCAACTCACTAATAAGCTTTAGTTACCTCTGGGCACAAAACAGCAATAGCATCACCTGGTCCTAGGTCCTAGGGATGCTGTGGGGAGGTGTGGGATATCTGACACTGCTAATAGTCCTATCCCAACTCTACTAACCACACACACACACACACACACACACACACACACACACACACACACGAACAAGCAAGCACTTACCTCTTCTATCAGGTTCTGCTTCAGTTCCAAGCCTTTCTTGGCAGTTTTTGTTAAGGAAACTAAAACCAAGAAAAAGAGATGGTGGCGAGTGTGAGTGTGGACGCTCTGGAGAATGATTCTGCTTCCCTCTTTGGAGGCTTGGCTAACCTAAGCCAGTGTGACAGAGGCAGCAATGGACAGCCATCCTGGCATTCAAGGCTGACAGAGTGTTGGCTTACCTAGCAACCTTGGACCCAAAGATCCCTAAATACATCCCTTGCCATAAACAAAGTGCCCTTAGTTCCTTGGGCTGACTGCTGCATTTATTTCAGTATGGTACCAGGGCTCATTCCTGCTGATAGAGTGCTGTCAGTGGGATTCCCAACCAGCTGGCCCAGGCGGGACTATGGAATGACAGAGACCAATTCTTCCTTTTGTAAAAACTATTATTTTGCTACAAGGCTGTTTAGGCTGGCCTTGAACTCAAGATACAGTTCCTTGCTTCTGTTTCCTAAGTGGAGGGATTTTGGGACCTTATCTTTCCTATTCTGTTGTACACCTACACTTCATTTTTTTAATCTGGACCCCAGACTATAGTAACGCTGGGGAGGGGGTAGGTGGGGCACACAACCTCTACTGAAAAGTGACCCAGGCTCTATCTGCCCTACTCCCAAGAGGTCCCGGCATTTGCTGACATCTGACCAGGGCTCCTTCCAGACCCTAACAACTTTATAAGAACCCGCTAAAACATCAGCTATAATGAATGCCCTGGGTGTCTCCAGGAGCTGATGTGGCCCATTCATCTACCCTGCCTGCCACTCACAGTCCCTCTTTACAAGGCACACAGTCACACCGAGCCAGTCATTCCCCGGACTCTTCACAGCTAGGATTTTGGTGCGACTTAGCACACTGCAGGTGGTTACTGGCCTTGCTGCCCTCATATTCTCCGGGTTATCAAGGGATCCTTTCAAAGCAAAGCCACACCAAAGGCTGGATCTTTTCCTCTCAAGCCCACTTTGTTCACTATGGTCACACTGGCTGTCCCACAATATGTTAACCACACCACAGACCCTTCATTTTGTGTTCCCTCTATTCCAAACAACCTTCTCTAACCGCTGAGAGTTTTCCTGACAACATTATGCAAAACAGTATCACTCCCACCTTCTCCATACACCACTTTGACTACCTGACACATTATACTGACGTGACAGGGATATAGGAGACAGACAGACAAACACACACCCCCAACTGGTTGAGTCTGATGAAGCCAGACCCTTTTTGTTCAACTGTCTTGTTGAACAAAAGCGCCAGCTCGCTAGCTGGATGTAGTGGCTCAGACTGGAACCCTAGTTATATGGGGCCAAGGCAGACAGTTGGAGAGTTCAAGGCCCAGCAATAAATAGACAAACAAAACATGCAGTAGTCGAAACTGTAAAACCTCCACTTTCTCGAGAGAATGAGATCCTCCTGGTTTACACTGCAAATCTGAGCTCCATCGCAAGATCCTTTCTCAAACACACAAGGACGCTCGCACGGGGATGTAGCTCAGTGCTCGGCTGGTACTGCTTGCCGAACAAGAGCGTACTGTGTCCCATCCCTACCTCAGCATAAACCAGGTTTAGAGATGCTGCCTGTAATTCCAGCAATCGGGAGGTAGAGGCAGCAGGATCAGCCGTCTAAGACTATCCTCGTTGGCGAGTTCGAGGCGAGCCTGGGCTCTTAGACTGTCTCGGGAGCTGCTGTCGGCCCGGACCACTTCCCAGCTCTCTCGCCATCCCGGCCGGCAGAGCTTCTCAGAGAGCCCCCCGCGTCCCCCTCGCCCCCTTGACGCAGGTCCCCCGAACCTACCTTTCTTATCTCGCTTGGATTTGGGCATCGCGGCAAAGGCACGTGCGGCGGAAGACCGGGCGGCCCGTCAGGACCCGGGGGCCGCGGGGGCTTGTGGGACGGCGCTCCGGGCTGCCCCTCGCGTGTGCCTGAATTGTGGCGAGCCCTCTCTTCCCCGCCTGCGCTCCGCCGAGTGTCCTGAAGGCCACTTCTCTGCCCAGGTCCCGGGTCCCTCCGGTCCGATCCTTCCAATCCCGGCGGCTTCCGAGTCCCGAGCACTCCACCAAGGCCCTCGCGAACCGGTTCCTCTCTATGGCTCTGCGGAGGGAGGGGCTTGAGGCCCGGTGCATGCCGGGCTGGCGGCGGGCGGTGCTTGTTCTTCAATCATGGCGGCCGCGGTGGCGTCCGGCTTCTGGCTCTGGGCTGCTGTGCTGCTCGTCCCTGCGGCCGCGGTCTACGAAGACCAAGTGGGCAAGTTTGACTGGTGCGTACGGGTGACGCTCCTCCAGGATGTCGGTGTTTGCTTCCTCAGCATCTGTCTCCCTCCTGCTGACCTGAAGGAGATTTGCCGTGGAGCCGAACCCAGACTATAACTTAACGGGGGGCGGGAGGGTGCTTTCAGGGAGAAGTGAATGAATGAATGCTGCACCCTGTGCAGAATGTGAGAGTCCCTTCTTCAGATAGGAAGAGTCTGAAGACGTCAACCCAAGAGCATTATGTTAAGCACAGAGGGAGCTCTTTAAGCCGCCCTGTATATGACGGTGCAGATTGCCCCGCACTGAAGGCAGACTTTAAGGCTTTAAGGGTTTTGGTCAGAGGTCATTAGTTCCCTCCTTTCCTGTCATGTCCGATTTCGTGGCTGTCAGGTTTGTGATCTTTTGGGTCCGAGGTCACTAGCCACCCGTGAACTTTAAGCCTGAAACTAGCTGGTGTCACTTAGTCCTCCTCCTGTCTTACAAGTTCTAAAGTGAGCCTTTTCCTCTGAGGGACTCTGGGTACCGTGTGGCCTCTCCCTCTCCAAACTTATCAACCTGACATTCGTTCACTCACCCCTTCCTTCAGACCGTGCTTATTTCAGACTGAATAAGTATTTGGCTTCTTATCGGTTGTATGTTCCTGGGGAAATTGACACTCACACTCACACACACACACACACACACACGTATATGTGTGTGTGTGTGTGTGTATATATATATATATAT
>NC_034595.1:90288262-90298532 GCF_900095145.1 Mus pahari
ATATATATATATATATATATATATATATATATATATATATAAAATGTTTTTTAAGGTGTTCATTTTGGGTCCTGGTCCCACCAACAACCTTTAGCCTGTCTGGACTTTGGTGGATCTGATGCCCCTTTCTGGTGTGTCTGAAGACTGTGACAGTGTACTCACATGCATTAAATAAATCAATCAATCAATCTTAAAACCAAACCCCAGAAGCTCCTTTAAAACAAACTAGGCTAAATAACACAACAGTCTAAATGAGAGATGCAGTCTAAGTGCCAGGCTCGCTCAGTGTGCCTCAGACAGCAGCATTTCCCCATTGCAACAGTGTGCAAGCACACATGTCCCTGGAAGTCTGTTGCAGCTAAAAATTAATTAGGCTCTGGGGTGTTGCCGGAGTAGGTAGGTGTCACATTTAGCTGGCAGACTGGCATTATGTCCCGTGTATTTGGTGGCAATTCTCTCCTATCTTCTTTTGCTTCTGAGTACGTTGCACAGAATTCTTGGGTATGCTCGGAGCTCTTCATTAGCACGCACTTCTTGCGTGTGCTGAGGGAGATGTGCTGGTGTGAGGCAGCGGTTTGTCTTCGTGCCCTGATGTCCCCCTGCACTGGCCCTCAGGAGACAGCAGTATGTTGGGAAGATCAAGTTTGCCTCCTTGGAGTTTTCCCCTGGATCCAAGAAGTTGGTCGTGGCCACAGAGAAGAATGTGATTGCTGCGTTAAATTCTAGGACTGGAGAGATCTGTGAGTGAACTGTGGAGACCTGAGGCTTCAGGGAGGGAAGCTGACTGGGTGCATCGAGTGACTTGCGGCTTGCCTTCTTTTTACATTCCCTAGTGTTGTCTTTCACTGTGTGTGTTTGTGGCACTGCCTTTATAACACTGCAAAAGCTACCTTCTATCCTGTGAAGCCTTAGATGACTACCCTTGAGTTGTCCCTGCTGCTGGGATTGTTTGTTAGATAATGCTGTGCAAATGAAGGCCTCAGCCCCTTTCTGGTCTCGTTGGGTCACACAGGCACTCGTAGCAATGTCTGACTTTCTTATCTCTCAGTGTGGCGCCATGTTGACAAAGGCACAGCAGAAGGGGCTGTGGATGCCATGCTGGTCCATGGACAAGGTAAGCAGAGGTCTCCTGGTCTCCATTGTGGGCTCAGCCCCATCTCCCATTTCTTGGTTCTTTGCTTAGTCTGGGTCTGATGGGGAAGGGAGGAGAGGTACTTCTGACAGCGGAGGAAACAGGGTCCCTGGTTAATGTCTGTTTACGATCATGAGCTGGAGGCGGGGTCATGCCGCAACTGAGCAGGTTTTGAAAATGGCAGTGGACTTTATCTCTTCCAGATGCAATCACTGTATCCAATGGAGGGCGCCTCATGCGTTCTTGGGAGACCAACATCGGGGGCCTGAACTGGGAGATAACTCTGGACAGTGGCAGGTAGGGAAGAAGTGGTGCGTCATGGTGGTTGAGTGAAGGGACCTGCATAGACAGCAATGCTGGGCTATTGGTTTTTTTTTTTCCCCTACCTCAGAGACCACTGAAGAGACATAGATGCCTATCCTTTAAAGCTTTTTTCTTATGTGTATGGGTGTTTTGCCCACTTGTGTGTCTGTGGTCCACATGAGTGCAGTCTCTTTGGAGGCCAGAAGAAGGTGTTGGATCCCTTAGAACTGGATTACCAGCCAGCTGTGAGCCATATGGGTGCTGGGGATTGAATTTAGGTGCACTGGAAGGTCAGCCAGTGCCATCTCTATTCCAGTGCCCTCCACCCTCCTTTTTTTGACGTCTCTCTATCTCTGGCTATCCTGGAAATATGTAAATCAGGCTGGCTTTGAACTCAAAGAGATCTCTCTGCCTTTACCTCCCAAGTGCTAGGAGGACTCAGATGCCCATTCTTGATTTGCTTGCTGTAGCACACGTGTGTTTATTCCCTGAGCAAATGAGAGTGTGGAAAGAGATTTTATAAGTCATTTTCTATGAATTAGGAGGTTTTTGTTAATTGATCATCTATTAGACGCACAGTGCTGTACTAGACACAATGTTTATTCTGTTCTTGAAGCCTGTTGGATCTTAATATATGGACTTTACATACCGTGTTCTAGGTAGAAGAACACTACACAAAGCTTTCCATGTCTGTCTGTCTTTCTTTCTTTCTTTCTTTCTTCTTTTTTTGTTTTTGAGGCAGGGTTTCTCTGTGTAGCCCTGGCTGTCCTGGAACTCACTCTGTAGACCAGGCTGGCCCTGAACTCAGAACTGCGCCTGCCTCTGCCTCCCGAGTGCTGGGATTAAAGGCGTGCGCCACCACGCCCGGCTGCTTTCCATGTTTCTTATGTTTGTTTGCTTTGAGATAGATCCATGTAGCCCAGGTTGCCCTCAGAATAGCTATGTAGATGAGGTTGACTTTGGACTTTTGGGGTAATTTTAGTTATTATCATCGTGTGTGTGTGTGGGAGTGATTTAGTTATTATCATCGTGTGTGTGTGTGTGTGTGTGTGTGTGTGTGTGTGTGGGAAGGAGAGTGTGCGTGCCACATGATGTAGAGGTTAGTGAACAGCTTTGGAGCTGTTCTTTCTTTCTACCTTCATGTGGGTTCTGGGGACCGAGCTTGGGTTGTCAGCCTTGCTCAGGAAGTGCCTTTACCTGCCAAGCCATTTCGACAGTCCTGGCCTTTACTTTCTGACACCCCTGCTTCTACCTTTCAAGGTCTGGGATTGCAGAGCTGTACCACATGCTTGAGTCTGCATTTTAGTTCTGTGCGAGCGAATAGCTTGGACCATTGCTGAGGTTATTCTGTGAACTTATTGGCTTTCGCTTGTGAGTCTTTTTTTTTTTTTTTAAGAATTATTGAGCTCAGCCTGGCGTTGTGGCGCACGCCTTTAATCCCAGCACTCGGGAGGCAGAGGCAGGCAGATTCCAGAGTTCGAGGCCAGCCTGGTCTACAAAGTGAGTTCCNGTGTACTTGGCTAGCCAGGAACTCACTATGTAGGATAGACTGGCCTTGAATTCATAGTGTTGGGATTAAAGATGTAAACTAGTATGTTCTGTCTCGGGTCTTATTTTTAAATTCTTCCCATCAAGCTTTCCAGGAATAAACTTTGGGGAGAGCTGTGCTGGCATTTTCTACCTTTCTTCTTTTTCTTTAAAAAAAAAAAAAAAAAAAAAAAATTATGAGCTCTTAAGCTCTTACCTCTCATTCTTATCTCTAGCTTTCCTTTTCCCCCTCTCTTCATGTGGCCATGGCTGGCCTCTCTTTCTTTCTCTACCTTCTCTCTTTCTCCTTGCCTTTCTACAGTAAATTCTACAGTAAAGCTCTAAAACCATTACAATTAAAAACAAAACAAAACAATTATTTATTTATTTTATGTATATGAGTACACTATAGCAGTTTTCAGACACACCAGAAGAGGGCATCTGATCCCATTACAGATGGTTGTGAGCCACTATGTGATTACTGGGAATTGAACTCAGGACCTCTGGAAGAGCAGTCAGTGCTCTTAACCACTGAGCCGTCTCTCCAACCCCTCACTTATCTGTCATACCATAGCAGTTCAGTTGATTAGTGTTTGGTGGTCCATGGGTGGCAAGCACACTGTGAATCTGAGAAGGCTCTGTCATCAGGTTCATGCCCAATTGTGCACGTGGTTCTAAGCTTCAGTAATAGCACTGGGGGATGGAGGCATGCTAGAGGGTAAGTAGGGAGAGGAATATATAACCTGTGGGAGATGTGGGGGCTGGAGGGCAGTGTGCCTAAGTGGTTGCAATGCAGATTTTCAAGTTGGCAGAGCCAGGATCAGGCAGACCTTGCACTGGGACTTAGGTCTATTCATTTTCTGACTCAGCAAACTTCAGCAAGCAGTGCAAGAGGCAGCAGTGGGGTAGCCACTCTAGCTGCAGCCCTCACCCATGCCTGTGCTCAGTTTCCAGGCCCTTGGGCTGGTGGGCCTTCAGGAGTCAGTGAGGTACATTGCGGTTCTGAAGAAGGCCACCCTCACCCTCCATCACCTCTCCAGTGGGCACCTGAAGTGGGTGGAGCATCTGCCAGAAAGGTAAGGCTGTCTCCTCCCAAGTGATGACTACCTTGTCCCAATCCCTACAGTGCTCTAGCTCCTTGACGGTGCTTGGCCAGGTGCCCTCCTGTTGGCACCACGTGGGAGTAGTATGCTCGCGCATGTGGGTCTGAGTGGAAAGGCCATGGCTACATACTTGGAGTGTCCTTGGAAGGGTGGAGAAAATTCAAACTGTGGCATGAGAGCCGCCACACAAGGGAGCCTCTCTTGCTCATGCGCACAGGGCTCTGGGCCCTACTTTCATAGTAGTCTGATACTTTCTTCATAGTAAGAGTTACAGCTACAGGGAGGGGCCGAGGGAGGCTCGGAGTGGTTTCCAGAGGTCTCAGGGGTTAGAAGCAGGAAAGCTAGGAAGGAACGGGGTGGGTAGAGGTCAGACAGGCACTGGCTTCAGCTACTTGCAATCATTTCCAAAAGGTTTTCAAAAGTGAAATTGCTAAAATTAAGGCTGGATATGGGCTCTGTGGCACAGCCTACCTGGCATGCACAGGTGCCTGCATTTGGCTCTTTTTTTTCCCTTTTAGGTCTTTAGAGACAGGGTTTCTCTGTGTAGCTCTGGCTGTCTCTGGAATTCATTCTGTAGACCAGACTGGCCTAGGACTTACAAAGATCTGCCTGTCTCTGCCTCTCAAGTGCTAGGATTAAAGGAGTGAACCACCGCAGTCTGGCTTTTGTTTGGTTGTTAGCCTTACTAAAAAATGGGTCAAATTCTTGTTTGAGCATGGTGGTGTGCATCACACTTACACAGACACACACAGACACACACATGCACATATAAACATACACACATATAAACATACACAGACACATAAGCACACACACAGACACACACATAAGCACGCATACACATAAAAACACACACATGCACACATAAACCCACCCCCCCCCACACTCCTAATTCTAGGGGGAAGCCAAGACATGAGGATAATAAGTCATCCTCATCTTGGGCTACATAGTGAGAGTTTTTTTTTTTGTTTGTTTGTTTGTTTTGTTTTTTAAGATTTATTTATTATTATACATAAGTACACTGTAGCTGACTTCAGACACACCAGAAGAAGGTGTCAGATCTCATTATGGATGGTTGTGAGCCACTATATCGTTGCTGGGATTTGAACTCAGCACCTTTGAAAGAGTACTCAGTACTCTTACCCACTAAGCCATTTCTCCAGCCTGTTTTTGTTTGTTTGTTTGTTTGTTTGTTTTTTTGAGACAGGGTTTCTCTGTGTAGCCTTGGCTGTCCTGGAACTCACTTTGTAGACCAGGCTGGCCTCGAACTCAGAAATCCACCTGCCTCTGCCTGTGCTGGGATTAAAGGCATGCACCACCACGCCCGGCTCTGTTTGTTTGTTTTTAAAGTTTAGTAATGTATGAGTTTTCTGCTGCATGTATGCCTGCAGGCCAGAAGAAGAAGGCACCAGATCTCATTATAGATGCCTGTGAGCCACCATGTGATTGCTGGGACTTGTACTCAGGACCTCTGGAAGAGCATCTAGTGCTCCTAACCACTGAGTCATCTCTCTAGCCCCGTTTTTTTTTTTTTTTTTTTTTTTTAAAGAAAGAAAACCAAACCAAGAAACAGAAAACAAAAAAATCCAAATACCCGAAAGTCAGTATCCTAGAGAACTAAGCAAAACATCCGTGAGTCTGGCCTGCCTGACGGGGCCTACCTCCACAGCCTCACTCAGCCATCTGGCATGGTGCCACATACAAGTGGGCATGGCACACCTATCACTTAGGAAAAGCTGGCCGCCTGGTTTATATATGTGATGCAATTTGAATATGTTGTTGAGAAGTTCAAATTAAAGACAAAAGCAAGAGTGGGCAGTGGGGCGGGGCTGGGCAGTGGGGCTCCTGTCTAGCAGTTGTGAGGGAGGCCCTGGGTTTGATCCCTCACACTGCAAACAGCAACAGCGAAGAACCCAAAGGCAAAGGCTGTGTGAGCCAAACAACTCTGCTTGGGGCATTTCAGCTCGTGATACCGCACTAGGAAGTGGCAGCTTGGTTTTGGAGGCCCCTGGGAAAGCTCAGGCCTAAGGGCTCATGGCGGCCTTGTCCTCTCCTCCTCCCTTAGTGACAGCATCCTCTACCAGATGGTGTATTCCTATGGTTCCGGGGTGGTCTGGGCCCTTGGCATCGTTCCCTTCAGCCATGTGAACATCGTCAAGTTTAACGTGGAGGATGGAGAGATTGTTCAGCAGGTACAGAAGGGCACCTGGCTCCTTGTGGGTGGGAAGGCGGTGATGGAGGCCTTCTTTTCATAGGGTCCAAGGAACTTGGCAGGGCAGCTGCAAAAGCAGCTTGTGTTCCTGATGCCCGTCTGCTGCTGCTGGCTTGTCCTCAGCATACGTTTAAAGTACTTTGTTAATACACGGTGCTCTTCCAGGCTGGCAGAGAGCTACTCAGATCTAGCCACTGTCTCTCTCTCTCTCTCTCTCTCTCTTTTTTTTTTTTGGTTTGATTTTTTGCGACAGGGTTTCTCTGTGTAGCTCTGGCTGTCCTGGAACTCACTCTGTAGACCAGGCTGGCCTTGAACTCAGAAATCCGCTTGCCTTTTCCTCCCAAGTGCTAGGATTAAAGCCACTGTCTCTTTAAGAACTTCTAAGGGAGATATGAAAGAATGGGAGTTCAGCCTGCAATAACCCCTGACCCCTCAGGCTCTGGGTCTCCTAGGGTTTGCTGTGTAGATCAGGCTAGCTTCCCAGACCTCTGCCTCCCAAGTGCTGGAGTTGAAGGTGTGCTACCATGCTCGCCAGGCGTGTATTTTGAGCCTTTGTGGGAATCCAGCAGTTACTCTGCTGATTTGCTGCTGCTGCTGATCTTCATGAGTCTGTTGTAAAATCTCTCCACAGGTCAGGGTTTGGACTCCATGGCTGCAGCACCTCACTGGGGCTTGTGGTGTGGTAGATGAGGCTGTCCTGGTATGCCCAGACCCCAGCTCACACTCACTGCACACGTTGGCCCTGGAGACGGAGTGGGAACTGCGACAGATCCCCCTGCAGGTGAGAGGCTGCTCTTTTGGTCTGAGATGTGACCTGCTGTAGGGCGGAGGATAGCTGGCAGTATTGCTGAGGGACAAGCAGTGCTTCCCTGAGGTTGCTCATGCTTTGCTGAGCTTAGACACCCATGGGAGAGGGTCAGCCTCTGGCTGACATGCTGTCCGAGGCTGCAGACCATGCTCTCTCTTGGGGACCTTGAATAGGAACTTCTGGAGCCATTGCCCTAGTTTAGAACTGCTCCCTGGCAAAGCAGGGTAGACAGCCTCGTCTTGATGGTTTGGGAGGGGTAAACTGCTCACCCTTTTCTTGTCTCCCCTAGTCTCCTGACTTAGAATTTGGAAGTGGATTCCAGCCTCAAGTGATGCCCACACAACCCAGCCCAGTGGCTCCTTCTCGGGCTCAGTTCTTCCTGCAGTTGTCCCCGGGCCACTACGCTCTACTGCACTACCACCATGGTGCCGTGACTCTGCTCAAGAACTTCCCCCAGGTAACTGCAGGCAGAGTGGTTGCTAGGAGCAGAAGGGTCTTCTGGGACAAAGCTGGTAGGAGGCAGAACTTTTGAACCCTGACACATTTGCCTTAAGTCCCAGTGTCTGGGAGCTGCTATCTCATTTTCCTCACAGGCCACGCTGGTCAGCTTTGCCACCACAGGGGAGAAGACAGTGGCTGCAGTCATGACCTGTCGCACTGAAGTGGTGAGTACCATGGGTGACAGCGAGCACATGGGCCTCCTTATCTCTGGGAACCCTGATGGTCGGTGTCACAAGGGTGGGAGGCCGCACAGAGAGGAGTTCTCTTCTCATCTCTACAGCTTTCTACAGAGACTCCACCTCAATAGGAATAGGATCCTAATGTGGCCACCTTACTTTCCCAGACTGTTACGGGTTCATAGGCTGGTGGGGAGGGCCATGAGAAGTGAGATTTGCCTTCTGACTGTGCTGAGAAGACAGAAGTTTCTGGGAAGGAACCCTTTGGCTGAAGGTTCTCTCACCTTCCTTTCTCTAGCAAAAACCTGTCAGTGCTGGAGATGGGTCTGTGGCGAGCTTTCCTGAGACTTCTGGTGCACAGGTAGGGTGTGGCATTGGCAGACAGGGTGTGGCATTGGGTGGTGGGGCAAACCTACAAACACAGGAGGTTGCTTAAGAAAGCCAAGATTAACTGGGGCTAGCAGGTCCCCTCCAGTCCTCAGCTTCAGGTGGGGTCCAGGGACTGTCAGCTGAATGGACTGTTTTGTCCCTTCTCATGGCAGAATGAGGAGGTAGACTCCAGAGATCTTTTCTTCCCGACTTGCTTCTCCGAGCCTCAGTTTCCCCAGTCCTCTGGGGTCTCTAGTTGGTAGAGCCCAGCGGTGTTCCGTAGTACACTGGGCGGCTGTGGGGCCCTGACAGGGGGCTTCATAGCCCAAGTTCTCCCTTCCTTTCTTCATGTCTGGGACTCTCTGTTCCCTGTACACACTTGCTCCTTTCTGAGATGAGCATGGTTGTGGCATTGGCTCCCTTCTCAACACACATAGTACTTGTTCACACCTGGCCTTCTTAATTTCCTTTTTTTTTTTCTTTCATGACAAGATTTCTTTTCTTTCCTTCTTTTTTTTTTTTTTTTTGGACAAGATTTCTATGTTAGCCCTGGCTGCCCTGGAATTCACTGTGTAGACCAGGTTAGCCTCATGCTCCCAAGTGTTGTGATTAAAGGATGCGGTCCCCCACCCAGCTTCTGGCTCCCTTCTCAGATGCACAGTAGTTATGATCTTGTTCATTTATTCAGCAACCTTATTTCTACTGTAGGTTTCAGCTCTCTTGACTTCCCTTTTCACAGGTTTTTCTTCAGGCCTATTCCTTCTTGAGGGTGTTTGCACAGTCTTTTTACACACTATAGGGGACTTTATTGTTGGCCCCCACTGTATGTACTTCTAGGACTCTCTGGCTTGCTTCAACCAGACCTACACCATTAACCTGTACTTAGTGGAGACAGGTCGGCGGCTACTAGACACTTCCATTTCCTTCAGCCTGGAGCAGAAGGGCACTCGACCTGAGCAGGTAAGTAAGACAGCCTTGGCCTTCACACTCTATTCTGTGGGCTTCATGTCTTTGGGGCTGGGCCACAGCTGTGAACAAGGCTCCTAGTTCCTCCAGAGCTACTGTCTGATGGCTGGTGTTGCTGTTGTTTTAGAATTATTGTTTTACATGTATGAATATTTTGATTGCATGTATTATGTGTACCACATGGGCACATGGAACATTTGATCCCCTGGGGCTGGAGTTACAGACAGTTTTGAGCTGCCCTGTGGTAATAGGAATTGAACCTTGGTCCTCTGCAATAGTAATACATGTACTGACTCTCCAGCCCACTGCTGTCACTGTGTGTGAGGCCCTGCACTTAGCTGTTGGTTATGTGTTAATCTGTAGGGCATCTTGGTAGTCTTGTGGATTGGTTGTTACTGACCTGGTTTGTGAATGTGCCGGTTGCCCAGGGCATTTTGAGCCATGGAGCTACTAAGACATGTTACTGGGGTTCATACTCCAGACAGACTCCCTAGTAAGACATGTTGCTAGGGTTCACACTTCAGACAGACTCCCTAGTAAGACATGTTGCTGGGGTTCACACTCTAGATGGACTCCCTAGTAAGACGTGTTGCTGGGGTTCACACTTCAGACGGACTCCCTAGATGTACTAGTAACCTTACCCAGTGTTCTTCTGGGACATTGAATTGTGTCCCTCAGCTTCTGGGATGGGGCCTCTTCATTCCTAAAGTTCTGGCCTGGCCTTCTGCTCACCTTGTTGGGTCCAGCTGGGGCATGAAAGGATGATAGTCCCTCAAATACTTGCTGCCCTGCATGGACACATCAGCGAGAGCCTCAGTTCATTGCTGGTTTTAAAGAGTGTGTGCTTTCTTACCAATGCTCAGATAATCACTATATTGTGTAGACATCAAGTCATGCCATGGCCTGGATCTCACCCGATTCCCAATCCTTTGAATCTTGGGGTCCAGTATCTTGGTGCCACTTGGCATCTTACTGTTGGCTTCTAGCTGTACATCCAGGTGTTCTTGAAGAAGGACGACTCGGTGGGCTACCGGGCCTTGGTGCAGACACAGGACCATCTGCAGCTTTTCCTGCAGCAGCTTGGTAAGTGCCTCATGCAGCCATGTTTGTGCCTGCTTTAAATTCCAGTCATTGGGGGAGAGAGGGGTGTGTGTGTGTGTGTGTGTGTGTGTG
>NC_034595.1:90299346-90305354 GCF_900095145.1 Mus pahari
GTGCGTGTGTGTGTGTGCGTGTGTGTGTGTGTGCGTGTGTGTGTGTGTGTGTGTGTGTGTGTGCGTGTGCATAGGAGGCTTGGGAAAGATTCAAGCAGAGTATACCCTGCCAATTTGCTCAGTTCCTCGAGATAGAGAAGCTTCCTCACTTGGCTGCTGACCCCAGCCTCACGAGATCTTTTGCATAAGACTTGAACTCTGAGCCACCTCTAAGAGTCTCCTCGGGGCTAGGCAACCAGGCTGAGCTCTTACAACCTGGTTTCTTGTAGCTGGGAAGGTGGTGTTGTGGAGCCGAGAGGAGTCTCTGGCGGAAGTTGTATGCCTGGAGATGGTGGATCTCCCCCTGACTGGAGCACAGGCTGAGCTGGAAGGAGAATTTGGCAAGAAGGCAGGTATGAACCAGGGGAGGTGGCTCCAGGGAGGGTTAGCTGGGTTTATGGACCTCACTGTGTCCCTGGCTTCTGGGGTCAGCCAGATGTTCTAAAGGAATCCTGTGACCAGTTTCCAGTGCATCAGCAGCCCCATGGCTTATGCAGCCACACTTTTGCTGAGTTCCTCAAGTCCCTCTAGTCCCTGAGGCAAAAATATCTTTGCTTAGTATAATAGTAGCTGTCATTGCCTAGATACTTAAAGTTGTCAGGGTCCGTGTCACACATCTTCACCCACTGTCTCCAATGCCACAGCTACACCTAGAGAGGTATGATTGGAGATAGCCCCACGTTCTCTGAGCCGGCAATGGCTCCATCAGTGCTTATCTGATGAGTTTGATTCACTCCTCTCCAGTCCAGGCCTGCCCTCCCCACCCTTCCTTCATCCATTCATCCAGCTGTGCAGCAGGCAGCTTTTGGATTAGGTACACTGCTAGGTGTTGTGTATTTTCTTAAGCTGAGAATTAACTTAACTTTACTATCTATTTCTGCTGCTGGACCCAGCGATTCAAGGTAAATCTTGCTTTTGCTGTCTGTTATGTCTTGCTTGCCCACACGGCTAGCATTTGGTTGGTTGTTTTTCTGACTTGCATCAGTGAAGCACACACTGTGTATGTGTAGATTGTTCTGCTTGTGAGTTGTTGCTCTGTCTCTCTTTGAATTGTGGTTGGTGGAGAAGAGATGAGCAAAGGTTATTTCCCTTAATGAGCACTTCCTACACACTAACGTCAGTACAGCAGATCATACATCATATGTTCTGTTCTTTATATGGCCTCTGGGTTTCATGCCATCCAATAGATGAGGGACCAAAGGCATAAGGGTTAAGCACATTTCTCAGTGTCTCACAGTAGAAGGCACCAGAGCTAGGACCTTCCTCCCTACGGTACCCTGCACCTATCACGTCTCTGAGGGAGGATACGTTGAGGGAGATGCCTCACCAGTGGAGTCAGAAGCAAGGGAGAATGATGGCCTTAGGATAGGTTGCTGGGAACAGGTTTGTAAAGTAGAGTGAAATAATGGGAGACAGAAGCACCGTTCATGCATACACCTACTCCTGCTGCACCCGAGGCCCACACTTCTCTGCCTTCCCTTGGTTGTCCCAGCATGGCTGCATCCCGCATGGCTAATTCTTACCTCTTAGTCTCCTAGTAACAAGATTCTAGGTAGGTGAAGTCCTAAGAGCCAGGTAAGGAGGCTTTGGAAGATTGTGCATGGCTGTACCAGAGTGTGGGACTGCTGGCATCTTGAGCAGACTGCCTGGAGTGGGACTGACTGGAAGGTTCTTCAGGAGAGGGAGAGGCCCCTTCTGGGAAAGCCCACCCCTTGCTGCTGGATTCCTAGTCTGATGGAGTGCCTTCCTTCCTCCCTGACACCAGATGGCTTGCTGGGGATGTTCCTGAAACGCCTGTCGTCCCAGCTCATCCTGCTCCAGGCCTGGACTTCTCACCTCTGGAAAATGTTCTACGATGCTCGGAAGCCCCGAAGCCAGATTAAGAATGAGATCAACATTGACACATTGGCTAGAGATGAGTTCAACCTGCAGAAAATGATGGTGATGGTAACAGCCTCAGGCAAGGTGAGCACACGAGCCCGAGAGAGCAATTCTTCGGTGCAGGTGCAGGCAACAGGCTTGCTCTGTTCCAGTCTTCGAGGATAGAATTGATTCTTCAGTTTTTTTCTGTCACGAGTCAGCATTTGTTTTTCTTGCAGCTCTTTGGCATCGAGAGCAGCTCTGGCACCATTCTGTGGAAGCAGTATCTGCCCAGTGTTAAGCCAGACTCCTCCTTTAAGCTGATGGTGCAGAGGACTACTGCCCATTTCCCCCACCCACCACAGTGCACGCTGCTGGTGAAGGACAAGGTGAGGCCAGCCATGTTGACTGCAGCCAGTGTGTTGCCTTTGCGTATTTCACAGCTGAGATTTCTCCCACATTTTGGGCATTCCATGAGAAGCTCTTGGGTTGGAGGCCTCGTTTTTGCCAGTTTCTGGCCTGGCTGGAGGAGCCATCCAGCTGTGACAGGGAACTGGCTAGGAACCAGACCCACCTTCACTAGCGCTTTTCCTTAGCAGTTAGGCTGCCCTTGGTAGCTGAGTGTCTGCTTTCTCTCTGTGAGAAAGCAGGCTATTAGATAATCACAAAGCTATTATGATTTCTGCCTCCAGAGTTTGAATGGATTTTTGTGGATCCATTTTAGCTGTATTGTGAGGTAGGGTTTGGTAGATAATCTTTTGCACCCAGCAAGCATTAGATGGCTGACTTGGTTTTGAGAGCACATGGTGTCACTATATAGCCCTGACTAGTCTAAAACTACCTATGTAGACCAAGTGGCTTCAAACTTGCAGATATGAAGATGTTAGGATTAAAGGCATATACCACTACAACTGGCCTAGTACTTGACTTTGATTTGCTCTTTGGCATGCCCAGTTCTTAGCTAGACTTGGAGCTGGAAGCAGTCCCATCAGCCTCGGGGATCTGTCATCTGTGGCCGAGATTTGACCCTTCATGAAGATGGCAGAAAGCAGGGATTCCTCATGGCTTACTTCCTGAGCATCCTGGGCTCACCTGGAGGATGTGTGCTCTCTCTGAGCTGGAGTCGAACTCTTCTCTTCCCATTGCAGGAAACAGGAATGAGCTCTCTGTTTGTCTTCAACCCCATTTTTGGCAAGTGGAGCCAGGTAGCTCCCCCAGTGCTGAAGCGCCCCATATTGCAGTCACTGCTTCTCCCAGTCATGGATCAAGACTATGCCAAGGTGTTGCTGTTGGTGGATGATGAATACAAGGTACTTTGTCTTGTGGGGGATGGAGTCTTCCGTGTTGAGCTGGCTGTGGGATGGGGTGTCAGGCACAGGTGCTGGGACCGAGGTGGCCTACATACCAGACAGCCCGTTTGTTGTCAGGCCACCAGCAGCAACAGAACTGCCCTTTGCTTCCTGGCTTCCTAAGGTGAGTGCCTGGCTTCCTAAGGTTTTCCCCACCACACCTGGCCATGGGTTTTATTGAATTATGTGTTTTATGTGCAGTTCAGGTGCAGGTTGCTACAGAGGTTGGAAGTATCAGATCCCCTAGAGCTGGAGTTGGAGGTGGTTGTAAGTCTTCTGATATGGCTACTAGGAAATGAACTCATGTCCTCTGGAAGAACAGGACATGCTCTCAGCCACTGAGCTGCTGCTCTCCAGCCCCTTCATTGAGGTTCTTAGCAGAGCCATATTTGAGCCTTAAATAGATCCAGTGACTTGTTTTATGATTTACTGCTTTAGGCTTCAAACTTGCTTTAGTGGGCAAGCACTAATGGCTCTTGAGAAATGGGCTTCAAGGTTTCTGAACTTGAATTTAACTCTTCTGGGTTTTTCCAGGTCACAGCTTTCCCAGCTACTCGGAATGTCTTGCGACAGCTGCATGAACTTGCCCCCTCCATCTTCTTCTACTTGGTGGATGCAGAACAGGGGCGCCTCAGTGGATATCGGCTTCGAAAGGTAGGAAAAGGGCAGCTCTGGGGTTTTCCTGTTGTTTGGTCAGAGAGTGGTCCTGATGCCCAACTCACATGCACCCATTTGTTGATGCTGGGTGGGCAGCTGCTATGTGGATGTGGCCCTCAGTGCTTCAGAGTTGGTGGTACAGATCCCGTAGCCCACGAAGGGTGTGTCATTCTGCTCTGAGGAGCGAGGCAGGTATGAGGCTTAAATTGAGCATGTATACAAGAGTGATGCTGTCGACTGCATTGCAGCAGAACATGTGCTTTTTTTCCAGAAATGGATCCGTTGGCTCTGAAGGGGTTCAGCCCTTGCCAGTATCCATGCATGCTGGCTTTGAAGTTTACAATGGGCTGGCCTTGGCCTTGGTAGCAGGGCTGTTAGAAGGAACTTTGTGGTGTTTGGTCACCAGAGATCCCTCCTATTCTGTCCTTTAACATGTTTTGAGAGGCAAAGTAAGAACAGAGATTAACAGCTTAGACCCTGCTGTGGGCTGAGTGGTTCAGCTTTACCACTTGCTAACGTTGTGGTCTAGAACATCCTCTGCCCACAGCCCTGTTTGCAGGTGTATACACTGTGGCAGGGAAAGGTGCTCACTCCCAAGCTGGACAGTCTGAGCTCTGTCCTGTAGACCCACATGTTGGAAGGAGGAAACTAATGCCCTCAGAGTGTTCTCTGACCTTTGCATATATACACATTTAGATAGATAGATAGATAGATAGATAGATAGATAGATAGATAGATAGATAGATAGATAGTTACATAGATAGAGGAAGGAAAGATGCTAAAGCAGGGAGCTGGGAATATAGATCAATCCACAAACAATCCCAGAGCTCAGGAAGCTGAATCAAGAGAATTCCCATGAGCTCAAGACCAGCCTGAACTTCATAGAGAGACCCTACCTCAAAATAACAAAGAAGTGACTAGGGTTTGAAGCAGAAAAGAATTGAGAATGCAAGTAAATACAGATGAGTTCCCCAAATAGGAAATAATTTCATGAGACACGTGGATGCATGTGTCCCTGCAGCTATGCTTACAGTGTTACCAGCAGACAGCGAACAGTTGGCAGGGACAGCTGGGAATGGGGTGGATGGATGTGTAAGTGTTGTTCATGACACGGTCTCTATATAACCCTGGCTACCTGGAACTCATGAGGTAGTGCAGGCTGGCCTTACCTCACAGCGCTCCCCGTCAGGGGACTTCATATCAGTGTGCTTTATATACCTTCACAGTGACAGGGGGTTTACAGATTCCTGATGTTTTTTTTTTTAACTATTCCTTTTATCTTTGTTTTGTTTTGTTTTTTTTTTTCTTCTGAGACAGGGTTTCTCTGTGATGCCCTGGCTGTCCTGGAACTCACCTTGTAGACCAGGCTGGCCTTGAACTCCTTTTATCTTTATTTACACATGTGTGGTTTTGCCTGCATTTATGTTTGTGTACCATAGAAGGTCAGGAAAGTGTGTTGGGTCACCTGGGCCTGGGTTTGGAAACAAACCCAGGACCTCTGCAACAGCAGCCACTGTTCCTCACCATTGAGCCAGCTCCCTGGCCCCTCTAATGTTTTTAATAAAAATTTTATTAATAAGAAGGAGTAATGTCTTAGTGGTGAGCCATCATTTGAACCAAGAGTACTGGCTGCTCTTCTAGGGGGGACCCAGGTTTGGCTCCTAACACCATGTCAGGTTTTGCCTGTAACTGGCGCCTACACAAATGTGCCTACACATGTGTGCCCTTACACCTGTGTCCTTACACACATGTGCCCTTACATACACATATACACACACATACACATAACTAAAAATAACAATTAGAGCCAACGAGGTAGCTCCAAGGTTGAGAGCACTAGTTGGTCCTGTAGAGGATCTGGGTTCATTTCCCAACACCCACATGGTGGCTCCCAACAGTCTGAACTGCTGTCACAGGGATCCAGTGCCCTCTCCTGGCCTCTAAGGGCACTAGGCATGCACGTTTGCAATCCTCTGGTTTCACTCCCAGAGCTCTGGGAACTATATATTGTCCACTGAGCTCTATTCCCAGCTCCCTGCTTCAGCATCTTTCTCATTTTCTCAGTTAAAAAAATTACATTCATTATGGGCGTGGTGGCGCACG
>NC_034595.1:90305364-90312595 GCF_900095145.1 Mus pahari
TGGATTTCTGAGTTCGAGGCCAGCCTGGTCTACAAAGTGAGTTCCAGGACAGCCAGGGCTATACAGAGAAACCCTGTCTCGAAAAACCAAAAAAAACCCAAAAAATTACATTCATTCATTCATTTAAGTGTAGGGAGGCTGAACTCTGGCTGACAGGCTTGGCAGCAAGCACCTTTACCAGCTGAGCCATCTTACCAGGGCTAGCATCTTCTTTTTTCTTTGTTTGAGTCACGATCTCACTGTGTAGTCCTGCCTTGCTGGTGTGGCACTCAGAATGTAGACCAGGTATATCTTTATTAAACAGAGACTTTCAAACTTCACAGCCTTGTTTTTGTGTGTGTGTGTGTGTGTGTGTGTGTACATGTTTGTGAGAGTGTAAGTACACATATACACGTATTGGCTGTCATTTCTCAGGTATTGTTCTTGTTTATGGGGTCTCTCACTGGGCTGGAGCTCACTAAGTAGGCTAGGCTGGCTGGCTGGTGAGCCTCAGAGATCTTTCTGTCTCCACTTTCCCAGTGCTGGGATTATAAGTGCAGCCATCACCAGGCTTTAGCTGGGTTTGGGAATCAAACTCAGCAAACATTTCACTGCCTTACCTGCTCATGCAGCCCAAGCTGAGTCTGCTCCAGGTCCCTCCAGTACTCATGCCTCTGTTACCACACTGCAGTGCTCCAGCTGGTCTGCTCCTGGTCCCTCCAGTACTTATGCCTCGGTTACCACACTGCAATGGGCCAGCTGGAGGACGCCTCTGACTGGCCCTGGCCCAGCTCCGTACCCCAAGCACTCTTGCTCCTCCCTAGGATCTCACTACAGAACTGAGTTGGGAGCTGACCATTCCCCCAGAAGTGCAGCACGTAGTCAAGGTGAAGGGGAAGCGCAGCAGCGAGCACGTGCACTCCCAGGGCCGGGTGATGGGGGATCGAAGTGTGCTCTACAAGGTATGATACAGCATGTTGTCTGGCCTGGAACTACATTGTAGACCAGGCTGTCCTTGAACACACAGAGAGCACCCTGCTCCTGACTCCTGAGTGTTGGTATTTAAGTCATGGACTACCGTGCCCTACTTATATAATTAATACGTGTTATATTTTATTATATCATCGTTGTTATATTATTACATTATTTATTTTGAATATGTGGGGATGGGGCATGTATCATGGCATGTGTGTGGAGGTACTATGTATGTATTCAGGGTTTCTGTCATGTTAGGAAAAGTGCTCTGCCATCAAGCTATGTGCCCAGCCTATACATATATACCTTACTCCTCAGGATCTGGGCATTACATGAGCTATTAGCATCTCTCAGTGCTTGCTCTGTGGTACTCCTCATTGGATGCTAGTTTTATTAATAGTACAGGTATGACTACAGTCTTCTGGGGTTAAAGGTTAACCA
Source organism: Mus pahari (assembly GCF_900095145.1). NCBI lineage: Eukaryota > Metazoa > Chordata > Mammalia > Rodentia > Muridae > Mus > Mus pahari. The sequence goes on from NC_034595.1 coordinate 90,306,760, forward strand.
GTCCATCAGAAATTTCACAGTTTTGTGACATTTTGTGGGTTGTAAACTATAGCCCTTATAGGAGGGTGGCACACTTAATTCTCACTCAGGAGGCTGAGGCAGGAGGATTGTAAACTTTTTTTTTTTTTTTTTTTTTTAAAAAAAAAAAAGCTTTATTATACATAAGTACACTGTAGCTGTCTTCAGACACTCCAGAAGAGGGAGTCAGATCTCGTTACAGATGGTTGTGAGCCACCATGTGGTTGCCGGGATTTGAACTCAGGACCTTCAGAAGAGCAGTCAGGTGCTCTTACCCACTGAGCCATCTCACCAGCCCAGGAGGATTGTAAACTTAAGGGCAGTTTAGACTACATAGTGATACTCAAAAAAAAAGTAGTAATGAGCTAGATGGCTTATAGACAAAGGCTAGACGGCTTAGCAGACAAAGGCTCTTGCACTTGCGTTTGATCCTCAGAGCCCACATAGTGGAGGGAAAATGGCTGCACCCTAGGGTTTCTTAGAGGACTAAGGGACACACTAGGCATTCAGTATGGCCTCAGTCCTTGCTGAGAAACCACATAGTGAGCTGTTTTGCTCAGCAGTGCTGGGTCATCTGCCAGGCTGCTGAGCTCCTTATTGGCCTCACGCCCCAGGGCTCACAGTAAAGTTTGTCACTGGTTTCTCTCCCCAGAGTCTGAACCCCAACTTGCTGGCTGTGGTGACAGAGAGCACGGATGTCCACCACGAGCGCACCTTTATTGGCATCTTCCTCATTGATGGTGTCACTGGTCGCATCATCCACTCCTCCGTGCAGAAGAAGGCCAGGGGCCCTGTCCACCTTGTGCATTCAGAGAACTGGGTGGTGGTAAGGACTCACTGCCCAGGACACAGAGCAGCTTAGGAGGTCCCCGAGTCTCATGTCCTTTTCAGAAACAGCAGCTACTTTGTGCTTTCTTAAGATTCCAGCCCCTGGTAGGCAGCACAGGGTCAGATGGAAGGGGGCCTGGGAGTCAGGGCTGACTGCTTGGGCTGTTCTGCTCTTCCCATTGCCTGTAGGTCCTTGAACAGATCTTGTGAGCTCTCTGGTTGCACTGTGAAGGAGAGTGGTGGTCTCCTCCGGGTTAACTCAGTCAGTGTACCTCATAAGCACCCAGAGGTTGGCTGCTGTTCCCAGAGAGAGAGCAGTTCCTGTGTCATGGACAACTTTGGACAGCCTAGACAAAGCCGTTAGTGATGGAAGTTAGGAAAACTGCAACAGGAAGAAAAGCAGAGAGCAGCTGGGTCTTTCCCCGCCTGGTCTGCAGCTGCTGTGAACGGCATTCCCTTTCCAGATGATCTGACACTAAACCCAGGTTGCCTCCCCTTCTGCTCGCAGTACCAGTACTGGAATTCTAAGGCTCGGCGCAATGAGCTGACAGCCCTGGAGCTCTATGAGGGCACTGAGCAGTACAATGCCACTGCCTTCAGCTCCCTAGACCGACCCCAGCTGCCTCAGGTCCTCCAGCAGTCCTACATATTCCCCTCTTCCATCAGTGCCATGGAAGCCACCATCACTGAGAGGGGCATCACCAGTCGGCACTTGCTCAGTAAGTGTGGGGAGGGCGGCTTCAGCTGAAGTGAGGCTGTGCTGTGAGCATGCTCTGCTTCTGCTTGCTTAGTTCAGCTCTGCCTGCCTTTGCTTAGTCCTGGATTTCATGAGCCTCTTCCTTCCTTTGGTGCTTTCTCCCATCTCCAATGCCATTTGTTTTAGCTACATACATTTTTTAGGTTAGTATTCAAAATAATGGGTTTCCCTCAGGCATTCTCATAGACCTATGCTGTCCTTGTTCTTCTTTATGTCCTTCCTCTCTGCTGGTCACTTCCCTCCCTCTACAGAGTCCCCCTTCTACTCCATGGAGCATGGATGTTTCCAGGCTCTCCCATCCACCCACCATCTCCTCATTTTCTTTCTCGGTCCTCTTTCTATTTTTTTTTTTTTTTTTTTTTTTTTTGAGACAGGGTTTCTCTGTGTAGCCCTGGCTGTTCTGGAACTCACTTTGTAGACCAGGCTGGCCTTGAACTGAGAAATCTGCCTGCCTCTGCCTCCCGAGTGCTGGGATTAAAGGCATGCACCACCACACCCGACTCTCTTTCTTTTTTTTTTTATTATTTTTTATTTTTTTATTTTTTTATTTTTTATTTTTTTGGTTTTTCGAGACAGGGTTTCTCTGTATAGCCCTGGCTGTCCTGGAACTCACTTTGTAGACCAGGCTGGCCTCGAACTCAGAAATCCGCCTGCCTCTGCCTCCCGAGTGCTGGGATTAAAGGCGTGCACCACCACGCCCGGCTCCGACTCTCTTACACACACACACACACACACACACACATGCACGAGAGAAAGTGTGGAACTTGTCTTTCTGTGCCTGACTTTTCATGCCATTCTTTGTTATTGAGACAGGATCTCATATTGCTCAAGGTGGCCTCGAACTCCTAATCTTCCCACCTCTCCCCACTTGAATGCCCAGCATCTTGATTTTTGGTTTGTTTTTGAGATAGGGTCTGTCCACATAGCCCTGGCTGTCCTGGAATTCACTGTGTAGACAGACGGCATGGAACCCAGTGATCCTCTCTGCCTCCCAAGTGCTGGGACAAAAGTGTGTACCACTATGCCTGGTCCTGATGACATGTTTAACTTCCTAAATGTTTATTTTATATGTATGGGTGTTTTGCACACATCTGTGTTCCACATCTATGCCTGGTGCTCAGGGAAGTCAGAAGAGGGCACTGGATTCACTGCAATGGAAGTCACAGGTTGTTGTGGGCTGCCATGTGGAGTTGAGAATCAAGGACACTAGTGCTCTAGCCACTGAGTGATCTCTCCAATGTTCTCCAACCCCTTTGTCATTCTTTTTTTTTTTTAAGATTTATTTATGTATATGAGTACAGTGTAGCTGTCTTCAAACAGACCAGAAGGGGGCATCACATTGGATCCCATTACAGATGGTTGCAAGCCACCATGTAGTTGCTGGGAATTGAACTCAGAACCTCTGGGAGAGCAGTCAGTGCTCTTAACCGCTGAGCGAGCCTCCACCCCAGGTCATTCTTAACACAGCCTGTACAGACTTGTATGGAGATGAGAGCTCACTTGGTATAGTCTGGGATTAAGACTCAGTGGAAAACTAACAGGCTCCTGCTCAGGTTTACCTGGGATGACGCTTGGGGCTCTGGGCTTCTACAGGTACCTACTGTTACTTGTTGTCAAGCAGTAGGGAACTAGCTCTGGACATTACGGGACCTTTAGCCACCATTAGGAAACTGCTGTTGTCCAGTGCTTGTTCCTCTGCATTCCTGGCTGCATTACCCAGCAGCCCACATGGCCTCAGGCTAACTAGACTGTGTGAAGAACCTTCATGCCAGGCACAGTCACCATGCCCATGTGTGTTAGTGCTTTACTGTTTCCAGCGGTTTCATTTTGTTTTTTTTTATTTAACAGGACCTTGGTGACCTGTTTTTTCTTACTTTAAACTCTTTATTGTAAACCTCTGTGTAACTGGCCTTATCCAGGCTTCAGTAAATGTGAACCTTCATCTCTTCCCCTGCAGTTGGGCTGCCTTCTGGAGCAATCCTTTCCCTCCCCAAGGCCTTGCTGGATCCCCGGCGCCCAGAGATCCCAACAGAACAAAGCAGGTGAGAGAGTTGTGGGCACAAGGCTCCGACTGTCAGGACTGAATGCATGGACAATACTAGTGCTCAGTCTGCGTGCTAGGAGCCTGCCTCTAGGCGCTGATGTTTGGGTGGGAAATGACATTAAGGAACAAGCTAAGTGAATGGTGTCACTGGTAAATGCTAAGGAGGAAAAAGAGTCTAGGAAGCTGTGAGGGTGTCAGGGATGCGTGTGGAAGAATTTGAGATGGGGCTCTGGGAAGTTCTTTGGGAAAGGTGATCTGAAGGTGGTTGGTTGGTGTACATTCTTGCTGTCCCAGAGGTCCTGAGTTCAATTCCCAGCAACCACATGGTGGCTCACAACCACCTGTAATGGGATCTGATGTGATGCCTCCTTCTGGTGTGTCTGAGGACAGCTACAGTGTACATTGAGATTGTTTCAGGCAGCAGAAACACCACCACAGCCTTCAAGCCATGCCTGTGGAGTAAAGGCGGAGTAGTGAAGGGTAAAGTCCTAGGAAGGGAAGCAAGTGAGGAAGGGAAGCCAAGAGTTCCTGAATCTCTGCCTGTCTCCTCCCTGTATCCTAAAGTCTTTTCCCTTAGGCAAACCCAGAAGGGCAGGCATTGGGAGGAACTGAGGATGGCTTGAAGCAAGAGACAGGGTGGAGCTAGAAGAACCCTGTACTCTTTCTGAGGATGAGCCAGACTGAGGCTGTTATGTCGAGAGTGGGAGTTGCCAGAAGTTCAGTGTATTGGTTTGAAAATGGTCTTCTTCTGGTGTGCAGTGCTGGCCATCTGTGTGATGTTTTCTTTCTTTGGTTTTGAGACAGGATCTCACTGTAGCACAGGCTGGCCTGGAAATCACTGTAGTGCAAGCTGGCCTGTAACTTTGAAATTGGGACATTCCTCCTGTCTCAGCTTCCTAAGTGCTGAGAATTATGGGTATATGTGCCATGCCTGGCTTATGTTGTGTGTTCTTCCCAGATGTAGAACAACTTAGGAGTCTGGTGCTTAACCTTCTCCAACCATCCTTCCTTACAGCCCTTCCATGCTCATTCAGCTGCTGTACTTGTAACAACCTGACTGAAGTAGGCCTCAAAGGAGATTCAGGTTTAGTGTGTGTCCTGGGACCTGGATCCCAGGAAGGACAGCCGAGAAAGAGATCCCTTTATAGCAGCTTTTAGAATCCCTATCCCTACCTGTGTTTTGCAGAGAAGAGAACCTGATCCCATATTCTCCAGATGTTCAGGTACATGCAGAGCGATTCATCAACTATAACCAGACAGTCTCTCGAATGCGAGGCATCTATACAGCGCCCTCAGGCCTGGAGTCCACTTGTTTGGTGAGTGGCCCCACATGGCTTCTGCAGTGGTGGCCTGTGCCTTGAGGATCCCACCTCATTCCTGACTGAATCAGAGGTGCTATGGCTGCTCACTGGCTGTCTTTATCCCCAGTTCTCAGTCTAGCTGTCTTTCAGGTTGTGGCCTATGGTTTGGATATTTACCAAACTCGAGTTTACCCGTCCAAGCAGTTTGATGTCCTGAAAGATGACTACGACTATGTGCTCATCAGCAGTGTCCTTTTTGGCCTGGTTTTTGCCACCATGATCACAAAGAGGCTGGCACAGGTGAAACTCCTCAATCGAGCCTGGCGGTAAAATGGGAGCACCCTGCCAGAGTGGAGCCTCTGGAAGAGGGACAGCTAAGGAACTATGGCCATGGACTGTTGGATCGCTGAGGTTGGGCTGGGTTCTTGTCTCACTTAAGTCTGGGAGAAGAAGATGCACCTTCATGGAGAAGTGCTTCAGGAATACGGTGACGAGTAGTCCTTGTGGTCAGATACCCACTTCAGCATGGAGGAGCTCTGTGCATCTGATCCACTCCTCTGTTCCCTTTATGTGCTCATCCATGGATGCTGTGGGCTTTTGTTTTTTTTCCCTTTCCTGAGACCTCTGGTTTCTTTCTTCTGAGACTGTTTAAATTGACCTTAGTTAGCCTCTGTGTTTCCAGTCTGTATTTCCATAGAAATACTCTGACACCTTATTGTCTGCCTCTTGCTTTCAAGCCTGATGGGCCAGCTCTGGCTTTAAGGTGTGTGTGGTTGCCTAACTGATGGGGTGGATGCAGGAGCCATTCTTAGCCAAGGTCTGAGGACTTCTCTCTGAAGAGAAGTTGAGGATCCATACATGGAGTGAGAACTAATTTTTTTTTTTTTT
>NC_034595.1:90312625-90369351 GCF_900095145.1 Mus pahari
ATTAAAGGCCACCACACCCGGCTCGAGAACTAATTTTAACCAAGCTGTCATTTCATGCCACCATTTATATGGCTGGCCACCATTTTTTTCAGCCTATCAAAGCTAAGCTCATAACAGTAATTTGGTTTTTCATCCATAACCTCTGCTTTTTCCCCTGAGCTATAGCAAGGCTAAAACCTTTAATCCTTTTCTTTCTGTTTTTGTTTTTGGAGACAGGTTTATCTGTGTAACTCTGGCTGTCCTGGAACTCTCTTTGTAGACCAGGCTGGTCTTAAACTCACAGAGATCTTCCTGCCTCTGCCTCCCAAGTGCTGGGATCTAAGGTGTGTGCCACCACCTGCCTTAGAGCTAAGGGCTTTTAAAACTAACAGATTGTCTGAGCCTTGGTGAGATCTTGAGGTGCAGTACATCATAATTCATTGTCCATATGGGCCTTCTAGCTATCCTGTAGCACAGCTGGAGGAAAGAGTCTTTATTAAAACCTTATTTATTCTTAATTTTTTTTTTTCGAGACAAGAGTTTTGCTCAGTTAGCCCAGGCTAGCCTCAAACTTGCAATCCTCCTGCCTTAGCCTCCCAGTGTTGGGATTGCTGGTGTTGGCCATCATGCTTGGTAGCAGGCAAGTTTTAAATCTCATTGGTATAATTTTCTGTGTGGCATTAGGGGTAGAATCCAAGGTCTCTCATGCCAGGCCAGTTCTCTGTACTGAGCTCTCCATAAGGTGAGCCACGAGGGCTGTTGTTTTTCTTAGTTTTAAAATCTTAATAATTTAAGTTTTTGAGGGGCTGCAAGGAGGATGCTGGGCCTCAAACCAAGGGCCTCGTGTGTGTTAGTGCACACTTCTACTACTGAGCCTCAACACATCTAATCTTTTTACTTATTTTATTGAGACAGGGTCTCACCATGTAACCCTGGCTGGGCTAGAACTAGCTATGTAGGCCAGGGTTGGGCTTGTGTGGTGTATGCACTACTGTCTGGGCTCCTTCGTGGTGTGTGTATGCACTCTTATTTGGGCTTCTGTGTGGTGTGTGTGCATTCCTGTCTGGGTTTCTGTGTGGGGTGTGTGTGCATTCCGGTTTGGGTGCCTGTGTTAGGTATGTGTGCTCCTGTCTGGGCTTCCATATGCTGCGCAGGAAGAATCCCAAGTTTGACCTTGCTTATGTACTTGGGGACTGATTGTTCTTTTGAGCAGGGAAGGCAAGGGTTGACCAAGCTCCTGGAATAAAGCTGATGATTGGTGGCTCTGGCCTCAGCTCTGTTTTGTGTCTTCAGAGTTCACGTCAAGGCTGCTTTTGCATCCAAATGGGAAAAAAAAAGAAAAGCCACACCTGGAGGCACACCCCTGTAATAGCAGCACGTGAGAGGTGGAGCAGGGAGGGTCAGAAGGTGAAGTGTGTAACTGAAGGTGAAGGTCATCTTCAGCTACACATTCAGCCTAGGCTGTAAGAGACAATGGTTAGGTTAAGAGTACCTGTTGCTTTTTCAGTTCAGTTTCCAGTACCCACATTGGTGCCTCACAAGCACCTGTGTCTTCACCTCCAGGAGATTTAGTATCCTCTCCTGGCCTCTGAGTGTGCACATATGCACACACATAATAACTTCTTTTAAAAAAATCAGGAAAAAAAATGGAGTTATTAGGGCAAAATACCAACATCTTCATCAGTAATAACCAGTTTCTTCTCCTGGGTTCGTGAGCATCTGACACTTCCAGTGACAGTCCCTGCCTGGACTGCTGGCTTTGTAAAGAGCAACCTGGGAGAAGGTGTTGGGGCCCATCACACTTTTCTGCTCTAGCTTTTGTTACAAGGTCATACATTACAGCCATAGCAGCTAGACCTGGGTGGTGAGAATGGAACTGAGTCATCTTGTGAGCTCCTCAATCTAAACTTACAACATAGGTGTTATCCCAAGAATCTCCACTACTAAATTATGTATTTGAAAAGGAAGATGTTTATTCCGAGTGTCTTGACACCCCAAAGCCAGAAATATTAGACTTGCTATTACTGCTGATGGCCGGACGTGGTGTAGCACATCTATGATCTCAGCACTTTGAGAGGCTGAAGCAAGAGGAAATAAGACCATCCCCTCACTTCCAGACATTACTATAAACACCCACACCTGTAATTCCACTGGAGGTGAAGATAGAGGGATTGCTGAAATCAACTGTCAATCCAAATAGGGGCCCCCGACTGCTGCGGTGGCTACTGACTAATGCCTACGCTCTGGGGACCGAGGGAGGAAGGGTCGCAGACAGTTTGGCCTATAGGGACCAACTTTCAAATAAACTTAACGTCCTCTCAAAGATTATTATCGAAGGAATTCTAAATATATAAAGAAGTGACTGCAAAACTAGGAATTCATGAAGAAAATCATTACAAAGCGAAGACGTGCGCAGAAAGCTTGCCAGGTTGTAAGCGCTAGAATGGCTGGCTGCTCATGCGGTACACTGGGCAGAGGAAGTGACTAACACTCAACAGGTTGTGGCCTCCTCTCCCCACTGACTGTCCTAGGATGGCGCCGTCCCACTGCTTTGCACATCTCTTCCGAATCCAAGTCACAAACTTACATTTCCAGGAGATTGGGGGACCATATTGCCACTTAACGCGGCCCGCGCACGCGCGGAAGTTATTGCTTCCCGCGAGCATGCGTAGTGCTGCTCGCCGCCGTGGCGCACGCGCAGAGGGCATTGCTCCCAGCCCTCCTCAGGCCTGCTCAATCGTGCGCAGGCGCACTACCCTGGCTTGAGCCCGCAGAAGTCAGAGGCCGTCCAGCTCTTTGCGTTTTTGTTGGGCGACCCGCGGCGCGCTGTCTGACGCGTACGAGTGCGTCACTTCCGCCCCCTCCCGGGAGGCGGCGCTGGGCCGGTGGCAAGCCCCCGGAGGGAGCCGCAGTAGTACGACGAAAGATGGCGACGAGCGGCGGCGAAGAGGCGGCGGCAGCAGCTCCAGCGCCCGGAGCCCCGGCGACCGGGCAGGACACGACCCCGGGCTGGGAGGTGGCGGTGCGGCCCCTCCTGTCCGCGTCCTACTCCGCCTTCGAGATGAAGGAGTTGCCGCAGCTGGTGGCCTCAGTCATCGAGAGGTACGGGGCGGCGGCGCCGGCGGGCGGGCGGGCTGGGGGGAGGGGAGGACGTGCCGGGTCGTGTGGCCACTCTGTCAGGCAGCTTCCCGTCGGGAATCCACCCCACGCATGCCTTCGGGACTCCTGGGCGCTGGGGACCAGAGCGCCTCTGGTTTCCACCCAGCTCTGGCGTGAGCCATCCCTGACTTGATTTACCCTCCCGAGCAAAACTTTTATGACTGCTCTTGGAGGGCGTGGCCGGACGCATTTGAGAACTGGCTATTGAGATGCAAGGTGCTGCTTGGCCAGTGTCCCCTGGCCCGCCGTCCCCTCCTACGCCCCCCCTCCACCACCATCTCGTTAAGGTCAGGGCTTGGATGAGTTTGCAATTTTCCCTGTCAGCAGAACTGGAGATTTACATTGGCGATCTACCACATAGTTTAATAACGGTCTTTCTTTGGTGCTATGCTCTCTGGGGGCACGTGCTGTTTCTGTGACTGAAGCCACTAGTTACCACGGAATACTTCGGTTTTACTTTGCACTGTAATTGCATATATCCGAGAACTGAGTTCTCTTTCTCAATAAAATGCTTTTCAGACTCTTTACGGGACTGTTCGTTGGCTTGCTGTTATGTATTCATACCTTTGTATGTAGATTGTTAGATTGCAAGAGTCGTATTTCTTCATGGGAATATGGCGATCTCTGTGTCTACCTTTTCCTGACTACAGGGCTCAGAGCAATCTTGGATGAGTTTAATAGTAGACTCATGCGTCTAAAGCCTGTTTTCTCACTTTCGTTTTCCTAGCCAAACCTAAACTCCCTGAAATTGCTAAGCGGGTCATTTTATCTTGTTGGTCAGCAGGATATGGCTAAAGGTTATTTGGAAAGTTATAAATCGCTGTGGTTAGGCATTATTATTTATCACAATAATTGTCATTGCCTGTGATGTTTTGGATGAATGCTCTTTAACAATTTATAATAAAACAGTGACTGGGTTTGATAACTTAAGATCTAACAAATTGATTTTCCTGCTTAGTTATGTTCAAGGTTGTTTTGAAAATGAAAACAAGTATCAGAAAGTTATTTTCAAATTATCTATCATCTTTATTTTACTGTCTTTTTTTCTCCTTTTTAAAAAAGTCCACGTGCATGTGTGTCTGTGTATTCGGATGCCTCAGGAGGCAGGAAGAAGGCTTCCGATCCCCTAGAGATGGAGTTAGGGGCATTGATGACCTGCCCGGCACTAGTGCTGGGATCTGAACTTGGGTTGGAAGAACAGGAAGTGCTCTTAACCACTGGGCCATCTATCTCTCTGCCCTATTCTAATTCAAGTGTGTGTGTGTGTGTGTGTGTGTGTGTGAGAGAGAGAGAGAGAGAGAGAGAGAGAGCGAGAGAGCGCGAGCTCGCGAGCGCTAGTGCGCTTGAGTGCACTCTGGAGATCTGAGGACAAGTTTTAGGAGTTGACTCTCTGCTTCTATCTTACTTAGTGTCCGGGAATTGAACTCCGGTTATCAGGTTTGGGTGCCAACCACTCACCCCATCTCCAGCCCGCGGCAGCCTCCTATTTCACTGTTTAAATGACTGCTAGTTTTCCCGAGTCATGCTTTCTGCTTGCAGTCCACAGTGTTCACTTCCTTGTAGGCCTTTTTCTTTTGGGTTATGGATACGAACTGAGGTTAGAGTGTTATTTGTTGATTATGTACATCCCATTTTCTTGGTCCTTGCATTTTAAACTTAGAGCAAATCCTAGCAACCTGGTGAATCCAAACACAGAACTAGATTTGAACTTTGCTAAGTGCTAGTGACCCTTCCACATTCTGAGTTACCTGAGAGAACCAGGAACTGTCTGTGTTTGTAGACAGGATTTTGGTCTTTATGGTTTTGGGAAAAGTGATGTGTGTATAGTACTGTGTTTTATTGGGAGTCAGGAGGTTTGAAGTTCACATTCTGGTTTCTATAGCTCAGTTAAGTTTAAAATCCTGTTTTGTGTCTTTGGAGAAATTTGATCATAGAAAAAAGAAAAGAATACCACTCTGGCTTACACATCTCTCACCATGTAAGACAGTTTGGTATTAAGTGTGTAGAACGTAGTCAGCAGCCTTTCTCTAAAGGGTCAGATAGTAACTGCAGGTCTGGGGACTGTATGGGCAGCCATGTGTTCGTGTGTTTAACTAATTACGTGCTTGAAATGTACACATTGTAGAAGATGCAGCCATTAAAAGGTATGAAAACCAGCCATTCATAGGCAACTAGCTGGGTTTCAACTCAGGGCCCTGGTGTGCTGACCCATCCCTTAGAGTTTCTCAAATGTTTTCTCTCCAGAGAAATACAGCAGGGGACTCAGAAATGTGGAAGCATTCATTACCTCGTGCCTCGGGCCACTCAGTAGAGTGTCAGGCTGGGGTGCACGTTGTTTCCAGCTGTTGTAAGTTTAGGGCTTATTGGGCTTCTGTTGTGTTTGTGGGATGGTCGTTGTGTCTTCTGCACTTGCCTTGTCTTTTCTCTGGTTACAGCTGACTTCCTTTTCTCTCTTGTCCCCTAGGAACCCTGTTTTTCTGTGTCACTGTTTGTTGTGTTGGCTTCATAATCACAGTCCCTGCTTGTTTCTGACAGTCTGCGCACACATTGAAGTCTCTCCTGGAACTTCTGGGTCTGACACTGCCCCTTGAGAGATTCTTCTCCATTTCCCCATTTTACCCCTTGTCTCAGTCATGCTTTGTAAATGGAATTGACCTTTAGAACAGAGTACATTGGAAATTCTTAGGGACTGATCCTTTTTTTTTTTTTTTTTTTCGAGACAGGGTTTCTCCGTGTAGCCCTGGCTGTCCTGGAACTCACTCTGTAGACCAGACTGACCTCGAACTCAGAAATCCGCCTGCCTCTGCCTCCCGAGTGCTGGGATTAAAGGCGTGTGCCACCACCCCCGGTTTAGGGACTGATCTTGACTGATGAAATTGCTTGATGTTAAGATCAAGTTGTGAAGCAAAGGGCAGTAGATTAGCATGGGTGAAGTGATGTGTACCCTCAAAAGGGCCATTAGATCTTTGAAAAAAAATGATACCTGAGTTTAGTTGAGTGTGGGTGACTTCTAACGTCTATAGCCTACAAGTCTTTTAGTACAGACTGAAAACCTTTTAAGTGTTATATAGCCCAGAGAATTCCTTTCAGGACTTTGCCAGACATGGTTGGGAACATAGCTGACATTTAGTCTACATAGATTTTAAAAACAACACCCTTAACCCCTTCCTAAGTGGCTCTGGCTTCTTTCATGATAAGCATCTTTAAAAAAATTCTCCCAGGTATTCTTTGAACCTTTAGGGCAGAGCTGCTGTCTGGGACAGGAGGCTGTTGGAATCCTCCAACAGGTAATGCAGATCCTTAGTAGAGGCCTTGAAGGGAGCCAGTGCTGCACTGACTGTTGTCTTCTGCCTTCACATACAACAGTGTCGTGCTGACATTGAGCCACAGAAGGGAGAACCCATCGCCAAAAGGGAGCCCTGGTGTCTTGGTATCACGCTCACTGCTGATTGGTCAACATGGGAGAAAAATAGAAAAATGGGACAGAAAAGTCACAATTCTTTGGTTAAGTGAATAGGTGTATGTGTATCTGCAGATGCATGTATGTACATGTGTACACTCACACATACAAGTAACATGAAAGATAACGTGATGGCTTTTGTATTTAGGAGTTGAAGTTAATAGGGGTTGTTGTCTTCTACAGCCTGACTTAGATGTGCAGTGTGTTCCCTAAGGGGGAAAAGTGAGGTGAGCCCATCTTTTGTTATGCCTCTCCTCAGACCCCCTTTTCTTTCTAAAGTGAGTGACATATCTCTAGACACCAGTTCATTTGTTCCTTCCTTCTTTTTTTTTTTTTAAAGTGATAATGATTGTTTCTTTAATGTCAAATTTCTTTTAAAAATTTTACATAAAAATGGAAAAAATATGTATTTTTTTTAAATGTATGAATGCTCTCCCTGCATGTATGCCTGCATGCCAGAAGAATGTATTAGATGGCTACGAGTCACTATGTGGTTGTGGGAATTGAACTCAGGACCTCTGGAAGAGCAGACAGTACTCTTAACTGCTGAGCCATCTCTCCAGCCCCCATCTCCCCTCTCTTCACTTAAACATCAGATTTGACTCTGACCTGGTGCCTTCTGTTCTTTCTCTTTCCACTTAGGATAGAAAATCTAATTGTCTTTGTCTAATGGTCTTTAATATGTGGTGGGGATATGGTTGCTAAGTTTGTTAGAAACACATGTTTCAGGAAAGGAGGTGACATGCCTGCTAGTCTCCTCATTTTTCTCCTGGTGATGTCTGTCTGTGTTTAGTGTCTTCATTCTTCTGCCTACTGAGCCTTCTGCCCTTTGTTCCTGTTCTCTGGCTTCCTGGGGGGAATGGGTGATATCATTATTTGGTGACTTTTCTTCGAAAGCAAGAAAAAAATATAAAAGTACTGTGTGTGTGTATGTATGATGTGTGTAGTGCATGTTGCATTTGTGTTCTGGCACATATGTGGCTTTCTTTCTTTCTTTCTTTCTTTCTTTCTTTCTTTCTTTCTTTCTTTCTTTCTTTCTTCTTGTATGTGGGCTCCTGGGCTCACACTCAGGTTGCCAGGCTTTTTCAGGCCAGAGCCCTTCATCATTGAGCTGTCTTGCTAACCTACCATAAACAAATTGTAATTGGAGGTGAATTCAGTGCCATTTTCCCTCTACTAATAACCATCTTTCTGCTCCACCAAGGTGCTTTTTTTTTTTTTTTTTTTTTTTTAAATTTTATTTAAATATATGAGTACATTGTCATGTCTTCAGATACACCAGAAGAGGGCATCAGATTCCATTACATTATGGTTATGAGCCATCATGTGGTTGCTGGGATTTGAACTTGGGACCTTCAGAAGTGCAGTCAGTGCTCTTAACCACTGAACCATCTCTCCAGCCCCTTCAAGATGCATTCTTGTTACCTTAATGTAGTAAGGCTGCTCCATCTTGGTGAGGAGGAGGTGGGGAGAAGACTATTTCTGATATATATATATATTTTTTTTCCTGATATTTCATAGTGGGATCTGTGAGGCCCCAGCGTAAGACACAAACACAAACACACAGGTAGCTACGCTGGAAATATAACTCAGTTAATAGAGTAGTTTCCTAACATCCATATAGCCCACTCTCCAGCAGCACCCTAACCAGACATGTTATATGCCTAGTGGCATATACTTGGCACATTCCTGTAATTCCAGGACATGGGAGGTGGAGGCCAGAGGATTAGAAGTTCAAGGTCATTCATTTTCACTATGTTGAGTTTCCACTCAGCCTGCAATATATTAGATCAGAAGTTTTCAACATGTGGGCCAAGATCCACTTGGGGTCAAATGACCCTTTCACGGGGGTCCCTTAAAACTGTTAAAAAACCACAGATTTTACATTATAGTTTATAACAGCAGAAGTTAAAGTAGCAATGAAATAATTTTATGGTTGGGGGTCACCACAACATGAGGAACTGTATTAAAGGGTCGCAGCATTACGAAGGTTGAGAGCCTCTGCATTAGACTGTCTCAAACCATCAATAAAGAGGCTGGGAGAAACAGCTGCCCATCAACTCTCTCGCCAAGTCTCTGACTGATCCAGGCAACTAAAGAAGTTTGGTTTTTTCTGAGTGCGCATGTGTATTTATTTGTTAACTTATTATCAGAATGGGAATGAAAGTGCAGAATAAGCTTGTCCTTAAGATTGGTGAATTTGAAAAGAGCGGAGGTAACCCTGATTTGATCTTTCGAAATAAAACAGTGAAGGGCAGTGACTCAGCAGATTGCTTGGAATTATGGAAAACAGGAAGAAAGAAAGCAGACAGGGAATGTCAAGTGTGTGCTGTGAAGGGAAGGGTGTAGTGGGGAGCCTTAGAGAGGGGTGAGTCCTCAGGCCAGGCGGAAGGAGGGAGAGCTGCTTGCAGTGGAAGGCTTCTCTTTCCCTTGTCTTACCTGTCATAACAAATAGAAGAGCGTGCCCTGGTGGGCAGGGAGGACGGGTCGTCCTAGGTGCTCCAGGAAGACAGTGTTTAATAAGGCCTAAGCTTTGATACACACTCATTTCATCCTTGCTGACTCTCCAGACAGCAAAGCACTTGCAGTGCCAGACTCCTGAGTGTGGTTTGACGGAACTCATCCCTCATATTGACACTTTGCAAACACAGACATGGCGTTTTGGCTCTTGTATTCATTTGGCAAGAAGATAAGCCTGCTGGTGAATGGATCAGCTCTGTTTACATTTCTCTTGCTGGGTGGATACTTCTTGCAGGGGATTAGTTCACTGAGGAAACTATTTAACCATCTCTCCGCTCTTTGCATCTAATAAGATACATTTTGTCTTTTCTTTGCTATTTGTTCCTGGGTTGAGCCTTAGCTTCTGATTTGATCACGTGACTTAAATGTATCCAGTCTTTAGGGAATGTTGGCCTCCAGATTTTCCCAGAAGAGGGCATTTCCTCCGTTAAAGACAGGGCTGAGGGTTGAAGAGTTCCCATTCTCTTGCCATCTAGTGTGAGCCTCCTTGAAGGGGTGGGGCTGTTGCTCAGGTAGGGAGTGTTGATGTGTGTGTCTGTGTGTGTTTTACCGTGAGCCATTCATTCTCTCCGAGCCTTTGTGTCTGTGTAGTGTGTAGTCTTCAGAATGGATTGCTTTCATCTGCTTCTGCTACCAGTAGTATGAGTACACAAATCAGTAACGGAGCAAATTGGCGATGTGTTTTGGCCCATGGGTGTGCGTGTGTGTGCGTGCTCATTTTTTTTTTAAAAGATTTATTTATTTATTATATGTAAGTACACTGTAGCTGCCTTCAGACACTCCAGAAGAGGGCGCCAGATCTCGTTATGGATGGTTATGAGCCACCATGTGGTTGCTGGGATTTGAACTCAGGACCTTTGGAAGAGCAGACGGGTGCTCTTACCTGCTGAGCCATCTCACCAGCCCGTGCGTGCTCATTTTAATGCTGCAGTAAGTGTTGTGCTGCTGAGCCATCCCCTCAGCCACACTCTCGTTTGCATTTCCTCACTTGTGTTTGATCTGTAGAGTGCTGGGGATGGAACCCAGAGCCTCAGCCATGCTACACAAGCACTCTGCTAGTGAGCCACGTCTCCAGCTCCCTTCTAATTATATTCCTGACATAGGGTTTCAGGACGTAGACCTGACTGCTCTAGAACTTGATGTGTAGACCAGGATAACTTCTTGCTTCTGTCCTGATGCTGGGATTAAAGATGGGTACCACTGTGCTGAGCTCCAACCCTTTTTTAAGAACTTACAAATGAGTTTGAAAATGATTTTTCTTAATTAGTCTCTGCTTCTTACTTAACCTGATTCCTATAACAGGATATTTCATTTTAACTCTCTTAAGCTTTTTGTTGTTTGTTTTTGGGTGCTGGGGTTGAAGGTCCTGTGTCCCCATGCCATCCCAGCCCCCATGTTGAATATAGAGATGAATAGCCGCTTCCATTACTTTCCTACCAAGTAGGGTGCTGAAAGGTGGAGTAAGGCAACTTGGACGAAGCATGGTGGGCACAGTGGGCACTGACTGTGGGGGACATTGTCTTTCCTACAGTGAGTCAGAAATCCTGCACCATGAGAAGCAGTACGAGCCATTCTACTCGTCCTTTGTCGCACTGTCCACGCACTACATCACCACGGTCTGCAGCCTCAGTGAGTACACCTGCTCTGGTCCCCGGGTGGGAGTGGGCAGGCTGGGGCTAGGGATCTCTCCTCAAACAATTTGTTATGGAAATTTTGTTTCGGCCAGTGGTATGTGGCTCTCAGGTCAGTGGTGTGTGTCGCGCGGGGTGTGTGTGTGTGTGTGTGTGTGTGGGGGGGTGTCTGTGTGTCTGTCCCCATCTTTTCCTGCCCTAGGAGGTAGTGTAGAGCCTTCCTCACTTGGGCCAGCCACAGAGACTTGAAAAGCTGCTGGCTTTGTCACCTGCCTCATAGCTGTGGTGTTATTTTTCTATTAACCAAAAGTGCTTTTTTTTTTT
Organism: Mus pahari; assembly: GCF_900095145.1. Classification (NCBI taxonomy): domain Eukaryota; kingdom Metazoa; phylum Chordata; class Mammalia; order Rodentia; family Muridae; genus Mus; species Mus pahari. Next base: position 90,323,699 of record NC_034595.1, read on the forward strand.
TTTAATATTTTCTTGCCATTTCTATTTTAATTTATATGATTCCATGCTTGCTTGCTCTTTTTTTTTTTAGAAATTGATTTTCATTTTTAGTTGTGTGTGTGTATGTGTGTGTGTGTGTGTGTGTGTGTGTCAGTCAGTATGTGCACATGAGTGCAGTTGTTCTTGAAGGTCAGAAGAGAGAATTGGATCCCCTGAAGCTAGAGTTACAGGGGGTCGTGAGCTGCCTGGTGTGACTGCTGGGAATCAATAAGTTGTGTCCTCTGCAAGAGCAGTGCACACTGCTAACTGCTAAGCCATCTCTCCAGCCTCTTTTTGTATATAACATTTTTTATTCTTTGAAAACCTCACACATATATTTAGAGAGTACACACACACACACACACACACACACACACACAAAAACACACACACACCCTTCAGCCCGTTGCCTCTGCATCCCCTCAACACACCCCTCCCGATGTCATGTTCTGTTTCAGTTGGATGCTCACCGAGTCAGTCAGTGCTGCCTGGATGCAGACAGGGGTGCGTCCTTCACACCAAAGGAAAATGACCCTCCCTCACCACCTATAAGTTATTAGTAATTCTTGAGCTATGATTGAGGCTTTATGAGCCCTGCATGCATGCCTGCATTCCTTCATTCATTCATTTATTCACTGACTGAAACTTTTGGCCCAGGCTGGTTTAGAGCTCACTAAGTAATCCAAGCTGACCTGGAACTTTCCTGGTGTCAAAGCATCCGTACCTGTGACAGATTGAGTCATTGAGATTGATGCTGGAGGTAGTGAGTAGATCAGAGCTCAGGATCCTTAGGGAGTTTGAGGCCAGCCTGAAGGGCTCTGTTTCAAAAACAAAAGGAGAAGGGCTAGAGAGGGCTTGGTGCTTAGGAGCACTTTCTGCTCTCAGAGGACCCGGGTTTGTTTCCCAGCATCACATTTGTTGTCTCACCACCATTCCTAACTTCAGTTCTAGGGGATTTAGAACCTTCTTCTGACCTCTGGCACTAGGCATTTACATGGTACTATGTGTGAGTGTGTGTGTGTGTGTGTGTGTGTGTGTGTGTGTGTACGTACGTATGTATGTACATATACATGTATGTATGTATATATGTATGTACAGGCAAAACACTCAGAAACACAAAATGAATAACCTAAAATATGGTGGGAGAGAATGGTAATCTCATAGAGTAGCCTAAGGATTGGATGAGCCGATGCATTTGAAGCTCAGGAAGTGTAGTGTGTTTCCTGTTAAAGTTATGTTAATTTCTAGTAAACACTAGATCAGTGGATGTATGAGCATTTGGCTCTTGTCATCCAGTGGGTGATAGCTGCTGACAATACTGAACCTGCTGTGCTAAGTGGTTGCTCTGTTGCCTTGTTGAGTGTGAGGCTGAACTGTTGGCCTTAAGTGGCTGTTCTTGCTTCCCAGTTCCCCGGAACCAGCTTCAGTCGGTGGCAGCTGCCTGTAAAGTTCTCATTGAGTTTTCCCTCCTGCGTCTGGAGAACCCGGACGAGGCATGTGCTGTATCCCAGGTGAGAGCAGAGTCTCTGTTTCTGGCCCTTATTATTTTTTTGTTTGTTTGTTTGTTTGTTTTTTTCGAGACAGGGTTTCTCTGTATAGCCCTGGCTGTCCTGGAACTCACTTTGTAAACCAGGCTGTCCTTGAACTCAGAAATCCGCCTGCCTCTGCCTCCCAAGTGCTGGGATTAAAGGCGTGCGCCACCGGCTCTGGCCCTTGTTTTAAAAACAGTTGGAAGTATGGGATGGATGGATGGTATCAGGGAGAAATGGATAAACCTTTTCTGAGGCTGGCAGATAGTAATTATTTGTTGTGGGCCATACCACGTCTGTTGCAGCTTGCCAGCAAAGGTCTTTATATTGCAAACCTGGGGGTTGGGGGAAGCAGGGGGGGAAGTGAGTGAGTGCATACTATTAAACTTCATTTACATGAACCAGAATTGGGTATAGTTTGCCAGCTATAGACAGGCTAGAGTCTTTCCCAAGAATTGAGAGTATGTAGGAAGCAGAGAGAAGGATGTGTGATTGACCGGGTGGCAGGCTTGAAGGAAAGAGACCTGGTTTTATCACTCTCTGCCTATGGCTGGTTGTTGCCATGCAGGAATGGAGGTGGCAAGCTACTGTGTTATGTATTATTGAGACTCATGAGGTATCCATTTGTTTTAAGGCTTTGTGTTTATAAAAGGTAACCACAGCTTCAAAAGCAGAAAAAAGCAGAAAAAACCTGATAGACTCTGAGAATAAGACTGAGTTGCAAATGGGTTAGGTCTTGATGACCATCAGTTTGGGATCTTTGCTTTGGTGCTTTTCACTGAAATTTTATTCTCTTTACCTCCACCCTCCGTTCTGGAGGTCTCAGGGATTGAACCCTGGGCCAGGTGTATGCTAGCCAGTTGCTCCAGCCCTGCTCCACACTCCCCCCAGCTTTTTCCATGGTAGTTACTTGTAGGAACCCAAATCTGACCCGTACTAGTTAGGATCCCCAAAGTGCAGAATTTCCTAAAAGACATACGTGACTCTGGTTTGTTTGTTTTTTTTTGTTTTTCAGAAACACTTGATTCTGCTGATAAAAGGCCTGTGCACTGGCTGTAGCCGACTCGACAGAACAGAGATTATCACCTTTACAGCAATGATGAAGTCCGCCAAGCTTCCGCAGACAGTGAAGACGCTTTCAGATGGTGTGTGCCCAGCACACCTGCTTCCGTGGTCACCTCGAGGCCCACTGTTGCCTTCGGGGGTCCTCTCCTCATCCTCCCCCCTTTTCTGTTTCTGAATTTTATAGTGGAAGATCAGAAAGAGCTGGCCTCACCAGTAAGTCCCGAGCTAAGGCAGAAGGAGGTACAGATGAACTTTTTGAACCAGCTGACCTCAGTTTTTAACCCTAGAACCGTACCATCTCCTCCCATCAGTCCACAGGCTTTGGTGAGTTCTTTTGCCCAAATATCCTCATCTTCATGTGTTAAGATGATAGAACTGGGAGAAGATTGTGTTTTATGTTTTATTTAAAAGATATAGCATACCATTTTGGTCAGGGGCAGACAATATATATGATGGTGAATCTATAAAACGTTATTTTTTAGTGACCTATGAACATCTTGGTTTGTGTGAGTTTACTCAGATACTTATACAATGACAGATTCATTCAATGAGGCATTTCTTAGAATATATTCCCAGTTAAATGACATTTCTGTGCATGGCTTTGGTGGAAAAAAAAAATTGTAGAAAACAAATCATACAAAGTGAAGCAGATGTGCACCCATCTTCCTTTGCATGGTCTGCACCATGGCGTGCGTGCTGGTCGTTCTTCTGTGTTTTCTCAGGGCAGGTGCACAGGAGTGTGTGCTGCTCTCCTCACAAGGCGCCACTCTGTGTTTGATAGGAAATAGACAGTTTCTGAGCCATGTCTTGCTCTACTTTTCTTGTCATTTTGTCCAGACAAAATCAGTAGAGAGTTTCCTGTTTGTAGCTGAATGTCTGCGCATATCCAAGGAGCTGCCTTCTTGTACCTAGTGGGTGCTCAGCAGCAGTCAAGTGGTCATGATAGTACCTGTGTTCCTCTTCAGGTGGAAGGAGAAAATGATGAACAGCCATCTCCAGATCAAGCCTCTGCTGTCAAGACCAAGAATGTGTTCATAGCTCAGAACGTGGCTAGCCTTCAAGAGCTTGGTAAGAGCCTGTCTGCTGTTAGAAAGCGTGTCTATCTTCTTAGAAAGTGTCTTGCCTGTGCTTCTCTGTGTAGAGGAGTTCCAGGCTTCTGATGTGTCCTGTTAAAGAGTGTGCCTCTTTGTCAATCCAGGAGGTTCCGAGAAGCTACTCCGAGTATGCCTGAACCTGCCCTATTTCCTGCGCTACATCAATCGGTTTCAGGATGCTGTGGTGGCCAATTCCTTCTTCATCATGCCTGCAACAGTAGCTGATGCCACCGCTGTTCGAAATGGGTAAGGAGCTCTTTGACCTCAAACTTATATTCTAATCAGAAGGGATGTAACTGGCTAGTCTTACCCATGCTGGTTTTCTTATGAGGCCACAGAAGGGCGTGTTCCTAGAGGCCCTTGCTGATGTCCTCTGTTGTGTTCCAGTTTTCACTCACTGGTGATTGATGTAACTATGGCCTTGGATACCCTTTCCCTGCCTGTTCTGGAACCCCTCAATCCTTCTCGTCTGCAAGATGTGACAGTGCTCAGCCTCAGCTGTCTGTATGCAGGTGAGAAGTTAGCATGCCTGTTTTACTGCTTTTTCAGGCCAACATGGAATTTGATTCGAGGAAGCTGTGAGACTCCTGAGAATTCTGTTCTCCTTCCTTGGCTCTCTTACTTCAGAGACCATCTAATATGGGGGCCAAGGAAAGTCATTACAGAATCTAAATGATCTACCGTTTAACTACTGGCCTTGCCTCTGTGTGTGTGTGTGTGTGTGTGTGTGTGTGTGTGAACATTTGTATACAGGTGTGTGCACACGTGTACATGGGCTTGCATGGATGCGTGTGTATGTACATTTGTGTATCTGTGCACATATGTGTGGGTGCATGTGGAGACCAGAGGTCAACTTTGGGTGTGTTTCTTTGGAGCTGTCTGTGTTTTTTTTTTCTGTTTTGAGACATTCTCTTACTGTCTAGAAGCTCACCTATTAGGCTGGCCAGCAAGCCCCAGGGATCATCTATGCGTCAGTGTCCTCAGTTCTGAGGTTACAAACATGCCCCACTTACGATTGACTTTCTTAAATGGGTTCTAGAACTGGAACTCAGGGCATTTTTACACCGCAAGCACTTGGCTGACAGCTGTTTTGCCAAAACTTGTCCTGTGTGCTTGTTTGATTTCATAGTGTTTGAAATTACTGTATACTATATGAAAACCCACGGCTGTTCGTATGTCGAGATGAGCAATGTTTGTATGTCGTCCCTGCCCAGTAGGAGTGATGGAGGATATAGAGCCAATTAGAATAACATAAGACAGTGCAAGAGGGGCGCTGAAGATGCGGAGACTGTTTTGGGTGCAGATCAAGGAGAGGTTGAGTCTTGCTGTGAGATTAGATTTGATGATAGCTTCATGGGCAGGTGGTGTCTCAAGAGTCATGAAGAGTGTTATTCATGTTTCCATAAAGTCCCTTTCCTACTGTTAATCAGGTTGTGATGGAAGTGGTGCCTGACAGCTGGTGTGTGAGTGTATGTGTATATGTGTGCACGTGCATGTGTATTTGCCTTTATGAGCATTGTAGAAGCCAATCAGTGTTAGGTATTTTCCTTTATTGCTATCTACCTTTCTAAAAAAAGATTTATGTGTCTGATTATTTTGCCTGCATATATATGTGTGTGTATGTATATCTATATCTATATACATATATCTATAATATATGTGTGTATATCTATATCTATATGTGTGTATATTTTTATGTTATATATATTATATATTACACGTTATGTAATATATATTATAGATATGTATACATATGCATCGTGTGCATGCCTGGTGCCACATATCTCCTGGTACTGGAGTCACATGCAATTATGAGTGACATGTGAGTGCTGGGAATTGAACCTGGGTCTTCTGTAGGAGCATCTGATGTGCCCAACCTCTGAGCTCTTTCTCTAGTACCCCACCTTTTTTTAAAATTAGATTTCTTTCTTTAGTGTACATTTGTATGTATTTCTCCCAAGTGCTAAAGACAATGGTGTGCTTTTCCACACTGGCCTTAGAGGTTCTTTTAAAGGAGTTTGAAATGAGTGGGTACCACATGGCTTCCATGTGTGCCACTTTCTGTTTATGATTCCCTACTGAGAATTGATCCATTCTTTACCACTAATGGAGTTTTATTGACACATAGGAACTAGTCTGTAGGGGTGTGAGTGTGTGTGTGTGTGTGTGTGTTTGGGTGTGTCTCTGTGTGTGCACATGGATGTACTTACCTGAGATTACATGTATAGAGGCTTGAGGTTATAATCAAGTGTTCCTTCCTCTGTCTTCTTGCTTATTTTTGAGACAGGCTCTCCCAGTGAACTCACTGCTCCTTGTTTTGCATAAGCTAGCTGACTTGTGAGCTCCCAGGGCCTGCCTGACCCTCTTTTTTCCCTGTTCTGGGCTGGTAGACCTGTGCCGTGTGTGTGCCAGGCTTTCCAAGGATGTTGGGGATCTATATTCAGGTCCTCATGCTTGCATAGGCCATGTTCTCCACACTGAGAATCTACCCACTCTCCACAGGACTGTGGTGTGGCTCTGGGTTTTCACAGGTGTATGACGTCATGTGTTTACTGTTGCCATAGCAAACAGAATAGTCCCTGGCCTAGCTCCCTTCTGCTGCCGCTTTTATCTCATTCCCCACCCTTTACAACCTCCACACTACTGCCCAGGGTATTCTGTCTTCAGCGTGCCGGATGTAACCTTTTCACACTGGCTTCTGCTAGCAATGGCCATTTAAGGTTCTTCTGTGGCTTTTCTATCTTTGTGTCTCATTCAGGGGTGTGTGTGTGTGTGTGTGTGTGTGTGTGTGTGTGTGTGTGTGTGTGATGTTGGAGATGGCCTCACTTAGGCCAGGCCTGTGTGCTATACTCCTGTGTTTGTATTTTTGATTTTTTATTTAGAGAAGTGGTAGTCCAGTTGCCCATGCTGGCCAGGCATGACTCCAGCTTGTGAGACTCTTGCCTCAGACTCTTGAATATTGCGGATGTAAATGTGCCATGTCTAGCTTTGTCTGTCATCCTGAAGGACAGCTTGCTTGCTTCCGTTTGTTAGCAGTTATAACTAGCTCTTCATCAAATGATCATGCACAGTTAGTTTCCTGTATGCTGTATGCTCCTTTCGGGGGAGTAGCTGGAGAGTAGCTGCTGGATTATATGGCAGCACTGTGTTCACATGTGCCCTTTGAAGGTCTTGGAGGAATCAAATTACAAAATTGTTTGTGGCTCAGGTGTTCCCATCTTTCTGTCTTGGGTTTGAGGCATTCTCAAGATTGGACTCTGCCTGCACTTTTCCAGGTGTGAGCGTAGCCACCTGTATGGCCATCCTTCATGTGGGTAGTGCCCAGCAAGTGCGGACAGGGTCCACGAGCTCCAAAGAAGATGACTACGAAAGTGATGCAGCCACGATTGTTCAGAAATGTGTAAGTCAAGTGTCATGAGTCTCCACACCCCTTCCCTGGACAGTGCTTCTAAGAGGGATTCAGCCAAGGTATTTGGCATATTTGTTTCCATACATGCTCCCCCTTCCTGTGTGGAGAACACAGTAAGTTTGTGGCAGCTGTAAGCCATGGAGGATTGACATTTACTCTGTAAACCATTGAGGGCTTATCAGATGCTGGTGTACTTTTAGGTAGGACATAGCAAATAACATTTTGCAGTAAGTTCATAGAAAGAATTAGTTGTCATGAAAAGCCGGTTGATGCAGAGCTGGGTGTATGAGAACTCTTTTTTTTTTTTTTTTTTTAAAGATTTATTTATTTATTATATGTAAGTACACTGTAGCTGTCTTCAGACACTCCAGAAGAGGGAGTTGGATCTCGTTAAGGATGGTTGTGAGCCACCATGTGGTTGTTGGGATTTGAACTCTGCACCTTTGGAAGAGCAGTCGGGTGCTCTTACCCGCTGAGCCATCTCACCAGCCCGTATGAGACCTCTTAAGAAGGTGTCATGTGCTGAGGGAGATACAGGCAATGCCTCATGAGGTCAGAAACTGGTGGCAGTAGATCACCAAGTGACCTGCAGACAGTCACACGTCTTCCAATAGAGCTAGCTCAGGTTTAGATTTGTGATGAAGACTTGACCTGCTCTGACTGTATGTGTGTTTGTTCCCTGGGCAGCTTGAGATCTATGACATGATTGGACAGGCTATCAGCAGCTCCCGCCGCGCAGGTGGTGAGGTAAGAGGCATCCGAGGTGCAGGTACCTTCTGTCTGGGTGGATTTCCCTCCTGATGTCTGGTTTTGTCTTTTCTCAACAGCACTTCCAGAACTTCCAGCTGTTGGGTGCCTGGTGCCTGCTCAATAGCCTCTTCCTCATACTGAACCTCAGTCCCACAGCCCTGGCTGACAAGGGGAAAGAGAAGGACCCATTGGCTGCCCTTCGAGTCAGAGACATCCTTTCTCGTACAAAGGAGGGAGTGGGCTCTCCCAAACTGGGGCCTGGCAAAGGGTATGTGTCTGCCCGGAAGCTCCGTTTCTGAATGCTGGGCTGTGTTTCCTGTTTCACAGGGGTGATGAGCTGCTCACCCCACGTCAGCACTTGGTTATTGGCTGCTGTAGACTGTTGAGGGGCCTATGCATACTGAGCACACTGTCTTGAGCATTAAAGCCAGCTGGCGTCTTTGTGTCAGAGGTCTCCTCTTCTAGCCGTGTGAATTTAATAGCAAAAATAGTAATAGAAAATGGTTTCCTCACTCCATTTTCTTGCCCCAGCATCTGGATAGGTCATAGTTGGTTTTAATCCCATTTCCTCATCTGTGACAAGGAGAAAGAATGTCTGGTGTGTATTTAGAGTCTTCAGCAAGTTCAGATCAAAAGATAAAGTGTGCTTATTAGGAAGTGGGTACCAGTGAATGTAATGTGTTGCTCAAGCATTTCTTTAATCAAGGCATCGCTAGAGCCGTATTTATTATTTTAAGTCATTTTATGTACTAGGCTGTATTTTATTTGCTTAGTTTTAATTATTTTAAGATTTATCAGCCAGTTTCGTCTCAGCACTCAGAAGGCAGAAGCAGCTGGATTTCTGAGTTTAAGGTCAGCCTGGTCTACAAAGTGAGTTCCAGGACAGCCAGGGCTACACAGAGAAACCCTGTCTTGAAACAAAACAAAACAAAAAAATATTTATCTTATGTGTGAGTGTTTTGCCTGCATACATAGATGTGTACCATGCGCATGCCTAGTAACCACGGAAGTCAGCAGAGTGCATCAGATCCCCTGGAGTTGGACTTAGGGATGGTTGGGGACCAAAGCTCGATCTTCTGCAAAAGCAACAAGTGTTTTTAACTGCTGAGCTGTCTCTCTTTATTTATATGGGTGTTTCGTGTATGCGTGCGTGCGTGTGTGTGTGTGTGTGTGTGTGTGTGTGTGTGTGTGTGTGTGTATGCATACCATATGCATTCCTGGAGGCCAGAAGAGGGCTTCAGATGCCCTGTATCTTAATTGCTAAGCCACCTTTCAGTTCTGCCCCTCTTCCTCTCCTTGTTTTGTTTTGTCCTGTTTTGTTGAGATATGGTTTCTAATTGTCTAGCTAGCCTTGCATTTGCTATGTAGCTGATGGCCTTCAGCTCCTGGTCCTTCTGCCTACCTCCCAAGTACCAGGTTTTTCAGGAATCTGCCATCACCCCCATTTTGGCTTTTATTTGCTAAGGGAAGAAGTAGCAGCCAGCAAGTCTATTATGGGTTGTCATAATTATTGTGAAGAAAAGAGGCCAGAGCAAGAGGCTGCTAGGAGCCGTGTTGTGTTTGGATAGGGATAGTTCAGGATGAAGTGGAGGTAGAAGTATTTAGCATCAGTGGGACTGCCATCAGACCTGTTCCATGGGGAGCCAGAAAACTAGCTCAGCTAGGTGTGTTGTGCGCTCGTGTGGCCCTACGCCCGGTTTTGAGAACCCAGGTACGAGTGTAAATCTAGCACTGGAGAGGTAGAAACTTTCCTGAGGAACAACATCCAGGCATCTTTTACCTTTATGCTTATTTCCTGGTGTGAGTGAGAGAGAGAGAGAGAGAGAGAGAGAGAGAGAGAGAGAGAGAGTGTGTGTGTGTTTGAGAGAGAGAGAGAGTGTGTGTGTGTGAGAGAGAGAGTGTGTGTGAGAGTGTGTGTGTGTGTGTGTGTGTGTGTGTGTGTGTGTTTAGGAGTGGTGTGTGCATGTGCAGTGGTACATCGTGGAGGTCAGAATACAGCTTGGTTCCTGGGGATAGAACTCAAGATTTTTATTAGGCTTGGCATGGCAGCAAGCACCTTCACCTTCTAAAGCCATCTTGCCAACCCTCAAAAAAATACTTCTTTTAAAGTTTAATCATCATTTTTTGATCAACAGTTTTGAAGTGATATGAAATAGTATGAAATAGTTTCATTTGGAAGGAGTTCTTGCTATGAAGCCTGTTGATCCTATGAAAGTTCATACATAGGCTTTGGGGTTAGTAAGCTGTAGTGCTAGGGTGGTGCGTATGTGTGTGTAGTAGGAGTAGGAGGAGGAGGAGGAGTAGTAGGAGGAGTAGGAGTATCAGAGGGGAGTTGGCAGATCTGTAAAGGGGTCTAGGATGCCAGATTGGCAGGATAATGGCCATTCCTGAGGTTGTGATTCCTTGCTAATGTTTTTTAAGTCTGTGCTTCTGTTATTTGTATAGGCATCAGGGATTTGGGGTACTCTCGGTGATACTGGCAAACCATGCCATCAAGCTGCTGGCGTCTCTCTTTCAAGACCTGCAGGTGGAGGCACTCCACAAGGTGCGGAGGCTCTGGAGTCCTTCGGTTGGTGGGTGGGGCGACTGATTTGGGATGCTAACTAGAGCTTCATTAAGGTTGTTTCTTGTCAGAGTAGGATGGCTGATATGCTTTTATTTTGTTATCCTCAGGGCTGGGAGACAGATGGCCCCCCTGCAGTCCTGAGTATTATGGCCCAGAGCACCTCCACACAAAGAATTCAGCGGCTGATTGACTCTGTCCCGCTGACAAACCTGCTCTTGACTTTACTTTCAACTTCATACAGAAAGGTGGGTGGGAGTCAAGCCATTCATGAATTGGAGTAAAGCAGACATAGGCCATGATGTTTAAGAACGCAGACTGTGGTGGTTTTGAAATGGAATCTCCCTAGACTCCTCCTCTTCTCTTTCTGTCTCCCTTTCTTAAGGTCTCCATTGCCTAAGCTGGGCTAGCATTCCTGCATGCAGCTGGTCCTCCTGCTTTAGCCTCTTTGGATTATAGGCACATGATGTCACTGTACCGATCTTGACAGAGTAGTTTGTGGTGCTTTGGAAGTGGTCATTGATTACCAGTTTTAGCTGTCCGCTGACCCTGGTAGTCCATTGTGACACATCTGAAGCAGAAGCATGGTGGACACTCCAGCTCCCGGCTCTGTCTGGGCTCATTGCTCTGCCGCTTGTGTTTCCCTAGGCGTGTGTCCTGCAGCGGCAGAGGAAGGGCTCCATGAGCAGTGATGCCAGTGCCTCCACCGACTCCAACACATACTATGAGGATGACTTCAGTAGCACAGAGGAGGACAGCAGCCAAGGTAGCCAGAGATAGCCCTCTGTTCCTTGTGCTTCTCTGCCCTCGCTTTTATGTGTTCTCAAAATGGTGTGCTGTTTAAGAGCAGCTTGAGGGGGTCAGAGAGCAGTGGGAAAGTGCTTGCCTAGACTGCATGAAGCCTAGGCTAGATCCCCTCCACCCCATAAACCAGGTGTGGTAACACACTCCTGTAGTCCCAGCACTATGGAGGCAGAAAGAGAGGCAGATGCTCAAGGTCATTATTGATGAACTTTACTGAATTGGAGGCCAGCCTGGGCTAGAGAGTAAGTTGAGTGTTGAAGGTGAAATGCTAATGACTGCTTTCTGTCAATCCCATGTAGTTTTTCATTTCTTTTCTGCCAGAACCAAAATGTTCATGTTTGTTCCTTTGTTGCCTATGCTGGGACCTCTGTCCTCCCTGCACAGGTCAAAAGGCCACGTGGCAGGGATTTGGTTTAACCATGGGCTTGTAGCTGAGGAGCACATAGGGAGGAGCTGAAGATGTGTAGAGGGTAGTCTCTGGGTTTTTTTCGTTTGACCTTTTTATTTCCATGCTGAAATTTGTGGAACAGTGTGAAACCCCAAGGGGTACGAACGATTCTTACCATCTTGGGTGATAAGACTTGTTTGGCCCCTTTCCAGGCAGGGAGATAAGAGGACATGGGTCTTCTTCTGTTGGTGGACCTCTTAAGAAATTAGTTTTACTGCACTGTAACCCATGTATCATAAGGTGGAAGAACTCATGTATCCATTTAGATCTTGACAGATTGACAGGGTCAGTTCCTGTCCTTAGCATCAGGATGTCCTGTGATCTTTGACTCCAGCAACTATTGAAAACAGGTTCACACACATAAAAATTGCATTTTTGTGACATGCTCTTTCTCTTCAGATGATGACAGTGAGCCTATTTTGGGGCAATGGTTTGAGGAGACCATCTCTCCCAGTAAAGAAAAAGCTGCGCCTCCACCTCCACCACCACCGCCTCCCCTGGAGAGCTCTCCTCGGGTTAAAAGCCCCAATAAACAGGCATCTGGTGAGAAGGGCAACATCTTGGCCAGTCGCAAAGACCCTGAGTTGGTGAGAGTGGTTTCTGAGGTCCGTGGGAGGGAGGAGGGAGGGAGGCAGGACTTGAGTAGAGTGGGTGGTTGAGCCGAGAAGCAGATGTTGTCTGAGCTAAAGCATTTATAAGTTGGATACCCGCAGTACTTAGATCTGTCTCTGTGGGACTTCAAGTAGTAATCATGTCATTAAAGAGTGTGCTTCAGTACTGACAGTTACTAACACAGTCTCTAGGAATAAATAAATAGAAGTTGATTTGAACCTTACTGATCCTGGGGCCGAGTCTGAATGTTTCCTTGTTGGGGAGTGACTCTACTTGCCCTGAAGGGCATTGTGAAAGAGTGTTTTCAAAGCCTCTAGCATAGGTTCAGTGCATCATAAATGTTTACTTATTGATTCAACCAATATTTATTGATTTTCTTCTGTATTTCAGCCCCTATTCTGATAGTTTATCAGAGTAATGAGTTATGTTCAATTTTTTAATATATCCTTATATAGCTTCATGTCAAGGTTATGAGCATAAAATATTTATATGTATTTTTTCTATTTTTTTTTAATATTTAATTTATGTATATGAGTACATGGTAGCTCTTTTCAGACACACCAGAAGAGGGCATTGGATCCCATTACAGATGGTTGTGAGCCACCATGTGGTTGCTGAGAATTGAACTTAGGACCTCTGGAAGAGCAACCAGTGTTCTTAACCACTGATCCATCTCTCTAGCCCTTACTTATATCATCATTCAATAATTAGTTTTTACAATAATGACAAACTAATTTAATAATAGAGGAGTAAGAATATGTGTATGTATAGTAATCATTGTATACTAATCAATGTGTAGTAATCATTGATGCAGGGTCAGACTTCAGTATGTTACTAGTACTGTCTTGAGGGTCAGGGATGGGATCAGCTCAGAGGTCCTCCTTACATAGTGTTTTCTGAGGTTGACTGTGTGGAGTGGGTCTGCCCTTCTGTGCAGCTGAGTTTCTTCACGGACATTCCCACTAGAAGATTTAAGTGAGAGCCTTCACTTTGGCATAGAGACAGACGTATGGACTTGTGTAATTGTAGTTGAATTTAGGGTTGGCAGAAGCTTTATACCTCACGACACTGCTCTTGAGTTGTTTCTGTTCCTTTTAGTTCTTAGGTCTGGCTTCCAACATCCTGAACTTTATCACATCATCCATGCTGAACTCTCGGAACAATTTCATCCGGAACTATCTAAGCGTCTCTCTTTCAGAGCACCACATGGCCACTCTGGCCAGCATCATTAAGGAGGTGGACAAAGATGGACTCAAGGGTCAGTGGAAAGGCTGGGTGCTGCTGCAGGCCACTTAGGGTTCCAAGTTCCCGAGTAACTGTCTCCCTCTGTCCGAAGGGTCATCAGATGAGGACTTTGCTGCTGCTCTCTATCACTTCAACCACTCGCTGGTGACTTCTGACCTACAGTCCCCGAACCTGCAGGTTGGTGTGTACTGTTGCTGCCCAGGAGGGAGCACTTCATGCTTTCTCCGGAACGTGGTGGCTCTCATCACAGAACGATGCTTTGTCCTGGCTCTCTGCTGGGCAGAGCTGTGCCTGGGTGTTCTGTGTTGCCCCGTGTAGAGGTTAGGATCTATGGAAGAAAAAGATGTTCTTTCCCCCAAGTCATGAAGATTAAAGGAAGAAAACAGATAAACTCCCAGTGCTTCTCATAGTAACTGACCAGTAGGTGGTACTCACCAAAAGCTATTTATTTACAACATATGGTTGATAAATGTTCACCCGTCTTTTGGGGAAGTACAAAGTAAAAGACACTTTCAAGGAGCATTTAGATCACAAGAGATACGTTCTTCTTTACAAACTTATCATCCAAACTGAGTCCAGGACCTTGAATGTGAGCATGCAACTGCACAATTCTCCCCACCAAAGAAGGTGGTGTCTCAACCCTAAATCCTCATTTTTTTTAGTTTCACATGTATCTATAATCTCCAAATTAAGCACAGCTTTAGCGTACAGTGAGTGGCGTTCTGTGCTTGTGTGCTTGACTTTTCGTTTAGTATTAATCCTGCAGTGTCTGGCTAGGTCTGTAGCAGGCAGCTCTGGGACCTTTACTTAGCTGCTCTCTGACACCCACTGTGCTTGCACTATGCCGCTTGATTCATCTCTGTTCCACCGAGGTACATTTGAGTTGTGGCCAGGCTCAGTGCATTCCAGATATTGCTGTGGTCGTTCTTATTCGTGTTAGCTGTTCTGTGTGGAGGAGACTGGTTCCTAGAATCGCCAGGTCTTACGGGGTGAGCACAGCCCATCAGACTACACTGCTGTTTTCACTCCAGCCAGGAAGGTGTCGGGTCGTGGGGATTCACATCCTTTTCTCATATTTGGTAGCATTCATGTTTTGATAACTTGGTTTGTTTTTATAAGACTAGACTTCTCTGTAGTTATGATTGACTTGGGACTTGGCACAGCCTAGCCTGTTCTCAGACTCTGGGCAATCCTCCTGCATTAGCCTAGGACTACAGGTATGTGTCATTGCACCCAACTGATAGCTTTTTGTAATGAGCAAAGTTAGTCTTTCCTAATCTTTATTTAGTGTACACAAAGATTCCTGAGGAGATGTTAAAAATTCATATTCAGGGATAGAGGGCAGCTCAGTGGCATAGCATTTGCCTAGTCGTACCATCCTGGTCCTGATCCTAGCACCACAGACTAAAGGATGATTTCCTTTGGATCCTCCTTTGGGTGCCATTTCATCAGCTGGGTCTCCAGTAGTTTGACCTGAGACTATCTTGAAAGTTCATCTGTTAACTGTTAATTATTTCAGCGCCTAATGCTTAGAAGGCTGAGCAGGAGAGTTGCAAATTCAAGGCTATCCTCAGCAACATTGTGAGGTTCTTAATTTTAACAATCCACATAAAACAATTATTTCTGCAGATTACAGATGCACTGTATTTTAGGGGCTTGTCAGTTTCTCCAAAAGGGATAAAATCTAGGAAGGTATTGGAAAAAGTTCAGAATCCTAAACTTTTTGAGATATTTCTTACAGTTTTTTTCCTTGTTTAAAAAGATAGTTGTGAAGTTTATTAATACTTGCCTACTATTAAGTGAAACATTTTGTTTTGGCTGGAAGGAAGTGTCAGTTGAGTAATGAGAGCACTGTTTAGTGTGTGGCCTGCAGAGGCCTCCCAGACTATCTGAAGCTGCTCCTGCCGCAGTGCTCAGCCCCTTCCCCAGATTGAAGTTTATTGAGGGAAGCTTCAGAGTTCATACTGTCTTGTCCTGCCTGAACTTGTCCAGAGAATAGAGATGGAATGCAGTTCTCGGGCGAGCTGGAGTCCCTAGGCCTCTGGTAGCGAGTGATGCTGTCCTCAGCAGTTGAGAGGGGACTGCAGGCTCTCGCCCACTGCTGACCACAGGGCAAAGGGAATTCCTAGGCCTCTTGTCATTCATTCCCTCTGTTTGGGGCTGTAAGTTCTGTAAACACCTCTGCTGTGACTGTAGGAAGTGAAGGGTGCCTGGCCTTACCTGTTTGCCACCGAATCCCTCTACGTGGGCTTTGCTTTTTTGGAGTAAAATATGAAGCATTTTTGTCCAGGTGCCGATTTAAAAGTAGAGAGCTGTGTCTTGAACTTGGTCTTCAGCTATCAGGACGTTAAAGGACTTGTGTTCTTACTGAGACTCATAACCTATTGTTACTTAGGGAATAAATGAAAGCCTTCCTGGTGACTTTTGATTACCTTAGCACGTGGGCTTTCCCACTGGAGGGCTATGGAAAAGCTGCACTTGGTGCAGCCCCTCTGCTGATTTCCTAGTGTGTGGATCAGGCAGTCTGCTAAGGTCGAGCAAGGTCGTCCAGGCAGTGTTCCCTTCAGAATTGCCCCTTGGCAATCAATGCTGTTGGAATAAACCTGCCTTCCCCATTCCATCCTGCATATGGTCTTCTGCGGTCTTCATTAGTGATGTGGAACACGGAGCATCCACCCTTTGACTGCCTGGAGTGCTCACTGGGAGAGTATATGCATGGCTCTGGATGCCGTGCTTGTTGTGGGGTAACTGCTTGGTGCTTAAAGATCCGTGTAGGTGGAATGGTGCATGCTGAATTCCAAGGAGTTGCATTTAGTTTGTCAGACTTAGAAATTTCTTCTAGCATGATTTGTGTCTTTCAAAGCCGTATGGGAACTCAGGCATTTGGGTGGTGTTGGTACAAGATCAGGCACATTTGGAGTGGTATGGCCGTACACTTGTGTGGTGTTCAATGGCACCTGCTCACTGTGTGTTTGCACTTAGTTGGCCAGGAGCAATACTCAGCTGGGAGCAAGGACAGCCCTGCTTACAAAGACGCTGGCTCTCACAGGCCATATCCTTGCTTTACTGCTAGTCAGATACACAAACCAGCACCCCACTGAGGATGGTGCCTGTCTGAGTAACTAGCTGTGAATAAAGTCACAGGCCAGGTTTGCTGGTGAGTGCCTTTAATCCCATTGAGTCCAGAGCTGTCAAAACAAAACAAAAACGCCCAATCCTCTTGCTGCTGTGACATCGTTGAATTTCCTTCTGGAGGTAGCTGCTATTCACTTTACAGCTTTCCTTTTGGAAAGCTATCTGACCCCATTGTCTCCAAGCTCTTTTCCATTTCCAGCGCCTAGTGTAGGCTCTCATTCAGCTGCAGGGGTGATTAGGGTTCATCTGATTTTTCTAATTTGTTGAACAACAGGATTTTCCTCCAGGTCTCTTCTAGACACATACTGCCAAGTTCTTTATTCATCGTTCAAAAGGAGCATAGGTGAGGTATGTACCCCTTTGACTTGTTCTGTGTCTCTTTTCTAATGGTTCGCTGTGTCCTTTGTTTCAGAATACACTGCTCCAGCAGCTGGGAGTTGCTCCTTTCTCCGAAGGCCCTTGGCCCCTGTACATTCACCCCCAAGGTCTCTCTGTGCTTTCCCGCCTCCTGCTTATCTGGCAGCATAAAGCTGGAGCACAAGGTGACCCTGATGTCCCTGAATGCCTGAAAGTGTGGGACAGGTAAGGTCCTAACACGAGGTCTGTGGTGATTGAGTACCGTTTTCAGGTTGGTTGGCAGTCTGGCCATATGTTTAGGGGGATGGAGAGGTGCTGGGGAGTTTGGTAGAAGTGCTGTTAAATGGTAAGCAGCCTGGTCTGGGAAGAGATGCTTCTGTAGCCAGGGTTAGTGATCTGTGGGGATGTAGTGATCATTGTCATTCAAAGCCCAGATTCCAAAGATGACCAGTTTCCTGAAACAGGGAGGCTGAGCTGCCCTTGGTGTGCTTCCTACACAAGCCTGTG
Source organism: Mus pahari (assembly GCF_900095145.1). NCBI lineage: Eukaryota > Metazoa > Chordata > Mammalia > Rodentia > Muridae > Mus > Mus pahari. Next base: position 90,341,235 of record NC_034595.1, read on the forward strand.
TGTAGCGGCTTGCTGCCATTTTTGGATAAATTTTAAAGAACTTGTTTCCTTGGGGGAAGCTAAGCTTAATCACCTAAATCCCTCTTAGATGGACTTTTTTTTTTTTTTTGGTGGCTTTTTTGTTTACATGGTTAGGCTTCAAAGCAGTTTGTTTTCCTAAAAGGCTTTGCTCTTCTATCCCTCAGCCCAGGATCAAATAGCTGTAATGTTGGATTTTCAAGATCATAGCCCTCTGAATGCCAGAGGGCCACTGTTCTTCATGGCACAGTCGTTCAAGAAGGCTCTGGGAGCTAGGAATGGAGGAAGGGCTCCTTATTAAAGCACAAATCGCTTTTCTAAAAGCCAAAGGACGTGCACACAGTTGGCTGTGCTCACTCCTTTTTGTATAAAGCTCTCTGACAAGTTCTTGAATATTACAGCATCTCTCTTTCCTTTCCCTTTCCTCCTGGGTCCCACGGGCTTAGAGCTCCGTGCCCGTGTGTACGCGTGCGTGTGCGCGCGCGCGCGTGTGTGTGTGTGTGTGTGTGTGTGTGTGTGTGTGTGCGTGTGCGTGTGTGCGCGTGTGTGTGTGTGTGTGCGCGTGTGTGCGCGTGTGTGCGTGTGTGTGTGTGTGTGTGTGTCGCCAATCACTTGTGTCACACCATTCTTGTAGAGGTCAGTTGGTTCTTTCTTATGGTGTGAGACCCAGGGTTGGGACAAGGGGTGGTCGGCTTGGTGGCGAGCGTCTTCCCCTCCTGAGCCGTCTTGCTGGCCCACATCTGACTTGGCCTCTCTGCACCAGTTTTGTTCTTTTTCTTGTTCTCCTTGCAGCACTAGGTGTTGAGGTCTTGGGGCTTTTCTGGGGTCTCTCCACCAGATATGCTCCCCTTTCTCTGCTCCAGGTTTTTGACTACGATGAAGCAGAACGCACTGCAGGGGGTGGTGCCCAGTGAGACAGAAGACCTGAATGTTGAGCACCTGCAGCTGCTGCTGCTCATCTTCCACAGCTTCTCTGAGAAGGGCCGCAGAGCCATTTTGAGCATGCTTGTACAGAGCATCCAGGAGCTGAGTGTTAACATGGAGGTGCAGATGCGCTCTGCACCGCTGATCCTGGCCCGCCTCCTCTTGATCTTTGACTACCTACTTCATCAGTACTCCAAAGCCCCTGTGTATCTGTTTGAGCAGGTGAAGACCCACACTCTCTCCTTGTTCTCCTGCCAAGAGCTTCGTTCTTTGTAGACAATAAAGTTTTATCTGTGGTTGTGAAGGCTTTATGGGTAGGGCTACCCACGCTTTTGGAATTGGCCTTTTTGTTTGGTTTGGAGTGCTAACTAACTAGGGTCTACTCGGTGGCTGCCGGACGGTGGCTGGGTTCCTGTTCTTTCTCATTCACCCTGCATTTCCAGTAGCAACAGTGTCCTCAGCCTTGCCCCCTGCCTCAGTATTAGTGTCTGAGGCAGCATCCTGCAGTGAATGCTGTCGTTGCAGTCTTCTGTGACTACACTCAGGAGGGTGGTTGAGGTGCTGTGCTCAGCAGGTCTTAATCTAGCTCATGGAGCATCATCCCCTTCTTCACTATCAAAAGTGCTTCCCAAAGGAAATTACAGAAAAATCTTCAAAATTTCATCCTCATTTATGTTGCAAGTTTTGATATTGCTAGATATGTTATTATCCCTGGTGTGAAAAGCATATTGGTGACTGTATATCCCCACCTCAAATGTCTGTGTTTCAAAGGTGCAGCACAACCTGCTAAGTCCCCCTTTTGGGTGGGCAAGTGGATCCCAAGACAGCAGCAGCCGCCGAGCCAACACTCCTCTGTATCATGGCTTCAAGGAAGTAGAAGAAAATTGGTCCAAACATTTTTCATCAGGTCAGAAGGAAGATTGTCAGCAAGAGGGTGATGACGCGCTGGTCTTTGGTGGTGGAGGCTTGGTGACTCTAGCAGACACTTTGGCCCAGGGGTGGTATATTACCCGCTGGTTTAGAAAGTTTTAGACATTGACTTCCATGTGCCTCACGCTTGCTTCATAAGGTCATCCTTTTCCAGATGCAGCCCCACAACCCAGGTTCTACTGTGTCCTGTCCACAGAGGCCTCCGAGGAGGATTTGAACCGGCTGGATTCGGAGGTACTGGGAATTTTGTTTTTTCTGTCTTTTTTTTTTTTTTTCTTCTCCTCTTCCCTTTCCCCCCAAGAGTTAGAATCCTTCTGTATGCTATTAAGGTAGCTTCAAATGCCTGAGGGAGGTCAAGCAATCATCTTGCCTCAGCTTCCTGAGCAGATGGGGTTATAAGGTTTGCCATGCCCTGCCCTGCTCAAGATTTGAAAGCCATTTTTACATGTGGGTCAGATGCCCTCCATTCTCCACATGTGGGGCAGGAACATGTGGGACAGCCATCCCACAGATGCTAAGTTGGGGATGGGTAACATCTTTCTGTTATGAGGAAATTTGGCCTGTGTTAGTTAGCCTTTGAGTGTCTAAAAGGAAAACATCAGAAACTTAAATCAATTAGTAAAAATGGTTGCCGTCCTCTGTCATTCTAAAGTCTGCCGCTGTATGCTTGTATTAATGTGCAGGCTTAAGTGTAAAGCCCACAACTGCCAGTCTGCTGCGAGAAGGGACCAATCAAGGATGAGATGGGACGTTTTTATAGTCAGGAGGCTAAGTTTTCATGGAGGGCCAGGGGGAGTAAATGTTTCAATATGAAGAGAAGAATTGTCTTTTTTTTTTTTTTTTTCTTTTAACTTTTCTGAGATGGGGGTCATTGTGCAGTCCACTGGCCTGGAACTCAAAGAGATCCCCCTGCCTCTGCCCAAGTGCTGGGATCAGAGGTGTGTATCAGCACACATGTATTGCTTTTGTTCTTTGTTGGTATTAGGCATGTGAAGTTCTTTTCTCCAAGCTTGTCAAGTACGATGAACTTTATTCCTCACTGACTACCCTGCTTGCGGCTGGATCTCAGCTTGATACAGCCAGGAGGAAGGAAAATAAGAATGTGACAGCCCTGGTAAGATGGTGGACACTGGGAGGGGTTGGGTGTGTATGTGTAGTGACCCCTCATTCTATTGAAGTTTCCTCTGGGCCTGAGCTATGTATTCAGTGTTGGTTTGCAAAATCGACTGGTTCTATAGCATTTCTATGTAGTTCACATGGTTCTGTCAGCTATAATTTTTTTTTTGAGTTGACATTGAGAGAAATGTGACTTTGAGAGTTAATAGCTGCCCAAGTGTCGCCGCCTGATTGTTGTGTCACATGATAGAAGCCTCACACTTGAGTTTTTATGAGCCTTGTGAGTGCTTGTGGATTTCTCGAATTCTCAGAACAGTTCTTAAAAGTTGAGGCTGTTTGTTAATGGGCTGGCCGATTGTGGTCCTGCCTAGGTCCCTGCCCTCTCTTTCTTGGTTAGATGGTAAAGTACTGGGGCACCAGAGCTGTCTGCAAGCATCCTTCAGCTTCTAAGTGTCTAGAGAGGAACAGCTAAGTATCCCAGCGAATCTGCCTGTGTGACTTAGTGCTTGTGTGTTAAGATGCTCCAGTGGGCCTCTCAGTTCACAGTAGACACAGGTTCTGCCTGGAAGCCTGCCGTTGGAACACTTGTTACGTTAGGGAGATCTGAGCGTGCCACCTGCTTCCACTGCTCTGTTCACCTCCTCAGGAGGCCTGCGCCCTGCAGTATTACTTCTTGATTCTCTGGAGGATCTTAGGAATTTTGCCACCTTCAAAGACTTACATGAACCAGCTGGCCATGAACTCACCTGAGATGAGTGAATGTGACATCTTACACACTCTGCGATGGTCGTCTCGCCTCCGGATCAGTTCCTATGTCAGCTGGATAAAGGTGTCAAAGGGGAGTTCAGCCTGCTGTGGGGGAGCTTCACAGGCCACTTGCTTTGTCCTCTGGGGGCTTCTAAAATTAATGAAAAATTTGGACTTTCCAGGTTGTTTTTTTCCCAAACTCACTCTCTTGCTATCCATAGGATCACCTTATCAAGCAAGGCATGAAGCCCGAGCATGCGGGCTCTCTCATAGAACTGGCCGCTAGCAAGTGTAGTTCGGTGAAGTACGATGTTGAGATTGTAGAGGAGTACTTTGCCCGACAGGTATGCTGTTGTTCTGATTTAATGACAGAACTGGGCTCTGCCAGCTTTCGGCACAATTAATCAATGAATATCCTTGGTGTTTTTAAAGATCTCGTCCTTCTGCTCCATTGACTGCACTGCCGTCCTCCAGCTGCATGAGATCCCTGGTCTGCAGTCCATCTACACCCTGGATGCCGCCGTCTCCAAGGTCCAGGTCTCTCTGGATGAGCACTTTTCTAAGATGGCAGCAGAGACTGACCCTCATAAGTCGTCTGAGATCACCAAGAACCTCCTTCCAGCTACGCTGCAGCTCATTGACACCTATGCCTCATTCACCAGGTGTGGAGACCAACACTCTCTCAAAGAGCCCTGGCTCTGTGTGTATCCTTTTTTTTGTGTGTGTGAACTTTGTGTTTTGCCTTTGGTGCAGGATGTGAAAGGGTGACAGAAGTTTCAGTCAGCTCATGAGTCCCAGGATGTTTTGTAATTTCACCAAGCCCTTGTGCAAGTCCAGCCCTAGGCTACTGAGAGGATAGGTGCTTTCCTGAGCATCTGTTCTCTGTGGGAATGAAGCCCTTGCAGGCCTCGCATTTCATGTTGTTGATTGTGTTTGAGACAGTCTTATTCTGTGGCTTCCTCTGGGGCTTGTGGCAGTCCTGTGGCCTCAGCCTCCCAGATGTGGGCTTGCAGGGACAGATATTCCTTAGTGGGTTAGAGGTGAGTTCAAGCTGTTCTTTTTCTTCAGCAAACACTGCAGTTTGTACATTCTATAACACTTGCTCAGCAGTTGATATTTAAAAATTTAAAGTTAATTTTCAGTATATATAAATTGGAGATTACCCACAAATTGAGATTTCTGGTTTTCCCTAAATTGGAACTGGGAGACTCTGTCTTCAGCACTTGGAGAGAAAGGCAGGAACAGTCAGGCCTGGTGGCCTGCACTGGCAATCTTAGCACTTAGCTAAGACTCAGCAACATGAGGGAGGCCTGGCAGTTGACTCAGTTGCATGAGACCTTGACTCTCTGCTCTCTGTCCCCAGAAGTACCTGTGAGTAAGTGTGAGTAGGCTGGCAACGCTGGCCTCAGCACAGCAGTCTGGTGGGCAGGGAGCAGCTTGTCCTTGCAGCAGGTCCTGCCTGGCCATCTCACTGACCATGTGGTCCCTGGTATCTCATTGTTCAATTCCTGTTCTGTGCTGATTATTCACTGATAGGGACCTGGATTGTTGTAACTAAAGTAATCTCATCTCTTAGTGTCTAATGCCTTATGTATTGAGGGCTGTTGCTGAAGGCAACTATATTGAACAAACATGAGGCATAAGTAGATAACAAATGCCCTCCTGTGTGCCAGGCATCATTTTTGATGTTGGTGTGCTGTTGCAGCCGTGAGTAAGCTTGGACCTGCCCTCTGCAGAACCTGGGCTTTTATCTGCCCCCTAGGCCAGTGCCTCCCCAAACTGAACTGCTGCTGGGTTTTCTGTGGCTAAGTTTGGAAATGCTTTGTAAATTAATGCTGAACAGGCTTTGTTTTCTGTTGTATATTTCTACATACATCTGTCTGTCTGTCTGTTTGCCCATCCATCCATCCATCCATCCATCCATCTCTTTTTTTCAAGAAATAGTTTCTCTGTGTAGCCCTGGCCACCTTAGAACTCACTCTGTACACCAGGCTAGCCTTAAACTCAGAGATCTCCCTATCTGTCTCCCGAGTGCTGGGATCAGAGGAGTGTGCCACCATCATCTGGCTTACTTTTTAAAATATAGTCACAGTGTCTGTGTGTGTGTATGTGTGTGTGTGTGTGTGTGTCTGTGGCTGACCTTCCAAGAAGGGGAAAGAGGATAGGCATAGTCAGGATTCTATAGATTTGTTGGTCATGGAATCCTGTTTTGGGAGCCTTTCTGAGGGTGGGCTGTTTGGGAAATAGTTGCTCAAGAAGGAGCTGGCACTGTGACTTGTCCTTAAACAGATTGGAAACAGATGCTGGGTCTTTGGCTTCTCTAGGGTTAGTTTCTTCTGAGCATTGTGGGACCTTATTCCTACAGCTTTTCCTTCCTCCTTTCCCTTCAGAGCCTATCTGCTTCAGAACCTTAATGACGAGGGATCCACTGAGAAGCCCTCGCAGGAGAAGCTGCATGGCTTTGCAGCTGTCTTGGCTATTGGCTCTAGTAGGTGCAAGGCAAACACACTGGGTAAGTGACCACAGAGCTTCTGGGCGGGCGTACTTCTGGGACAGTAGTAGTTCTTCACTCCCTGCCTACTAGCCTTACTGGAGCCACCTTGACTGCTGGGCTTTTCCATGGGTGTATCTGATTGGCTCTTGTAGTAACTCTTGAGTAGTTTCTCCAGTTTACTTACAGAGAAACAGAGGTTTAGGACACATTCATTACTCTTGACTCCTGTGCAATCAGTGAAGCTGATTGCAAGCATAAGCAGCTAGTTCTTCACTTTTGGAGTCTCAACTACTGCTTCCCTGAATGCAGTGCATGGGGATTCATGATCCCTGCCCTCAGGATTGACTTCTGGGGGTTGGGAAGGGGTTCAAAGCAATACTTCCTCTGAGACTGGGGTGGAGGCAATGGGACTGATGGCGATTGGAGCCTGATGTGCTAAGATGCTTCCCTCCTTTGTTTTCAGTTGTCATCCTTACTTGTGTGATTAGAACGTGACTGGTGGGAATGAGAGCCCCACTGCTGCGATTGTTAGCTGCTGGGTAATTAGCTGCATCTTAGACATCATTCGGCTGCTGGAATAGCCGTCTCAGCTGTCTTAGTAATGATTCTGAGATATGGGGCTGCTATATTACTCTAGCAGTCCTTTCTTGTGATGATTGCTCATATTTACTGTCGCCTGCAGGTCCAACTCTAGTGCAGAACTTACCGTCATCAGTGCAATCTGTGTGTGAGTCCTGGAATAATATCAGTACCAATGAGTTTCCCAACATTGGATCCTGGGTGAGTCCCTTTGGGATCCAGGGCTACTACTGAGTGCTAAACCACTCTGTATGTCCTATTCTTCCTCTTTAGGCTTGAACTGGCTCCTTATAGATGATCTCTTGTTACCATTCTGGCTACAGCTGAGTTAGTAGTCAGTGTGTTTGATTCCCAAGTGTTCTCAGGTGGTCCCTTTGCTTTGCAGTCCATGTTACCAAAGCACAGACCACAGTATTTCTCTGAGCCTTGCCTATGTCACCTGGGAAACTGTTTCTGTGTGATACGCTGTTACGGGTTAGGCTACACGTATGTTAGTGTGTCATACACTCTCTGCTATGAGTTCGTGCAGCCAACCGCAGCAGACCTTAGGCTTTCTGAGCCATTGGTGCTGTGGGGTGCTTGTGTCTGTCCTACTCACACAACTTCTGCAGACAGATTATTCTTAAAGTTCTTTAGAGGAGTGAGGTATGATCTATCTTCTCTTGGCTTCACAACCGTGACCTATTGATAGCACCCAGCAATGTTCCTAAGGATAATTAATGTCTAAGTAGCGTGGACCAAATGCATTGCCAAGTCCAGATCCTTCCTAGCCATTGTAGACAAGCAGTTTTACTGTTACACGCTCAGATCCATTGGAGGGAGTATCGAGTGTTTGTTGTATTTATGTTAACCTGTTCTAATGAAATTAGGCTGACTCCCCCTCAGCTCAGTGCCCTCAGGAGCCTGTGGACAAGTGGAGTGGAGGCTACTGTTTGCAAACCTTAGTGAGGCCCTAGCTTATGGTAGATTTTTTTCCTAATTTGTGTCAGTGAGTGGATTTTGTCCATTACACCTGATTCTTTTCCTTTCAGCGCAATGCATTTGCCAACGACACAATCCCGTCTGAGAGTTACATCAGTGCCGTGCAGGCGGCTCACCTCGGGACTCTGTGTGGCCAGAGTCTGCCCCTGGCGGCTTCCCTGAAACATACCCTCCTCTCCCTGGTCAGGTTGACTGGGGATCTGATTGTGTGAGTACTCAGGGCCTGGAGTCCAGGCTCCTGTGTCCTTGGTAGGCATGCGTCTTGTGGCTGGAGGAGCAGAGTCTAGTGGGGGTATTAGTAATTTTACTCCCAAGTGTTTGCTAGGATCAAGGAGTAGGACTGGCCACCAGACAGACAGTTTATCTTCCTGCACTTGGGTCACAGGGTTATCATGTTGCATTGTCTTCAAAGTAGTCCTGATTCCTGACTGTTCTAGAATTTTCAAGGATGGATTGCTTTCTCTGGTTTTAGTTTCTTTTATTCTTATTATGCAAATGTATCTTACTTTCTATTTTAATAAGTGAATTATTTTATGGAAATGATTTTTGCTTCTGGCAGTGAGGGGAAATATGAAATGATATGGATATATGCACATAAGAAATAGCTGTCAAAAAGGGAAAAAGACTAAACTAGAAGTTCTCCACAGTTGGCCAGCCCTGGCCTTGCAGCATTTCAAGACAAGTCCCTTCATTTTCTCCATCCCCCTGGCTGCAGGTGGTCAGATGAGATGAACCCAGCACAGGTCATCCGGACTCTGCTACCGCTTCTCTTGGAGTCAAGCACAGAGAGCGCTGCCGAGATCAGCAGTAACTCTCTGGAACGCATCTTGGGACCTGCGGAGTCTGATGAGTTCCTGGCTCGTGTATACGAGAAGCTGATCACGGGATGTTACAACATTCTGGCCAACCATGCAGATCCCAACAGGTGAGCAGTTGAAAGAGCTGTTGTAGCTGTTGATAAGATTCACTACTCCTGCCACCTTGTTGGTGGTGACAGCTCCTTGGTACTGGGCTTCTGGGCATCCTGTGCTCATGTGGAAGTGTGGGAAGAGGTCCTGGGATCTGCTGTAATGACTGATTCTGAGAGAGTGGAATATTAAATGCCATATTGGGAATTAGATGAACGCAGTGAGAAAGGTGTGCTGGGGGGTGGGGCACAGAGGCACAAGTGACATGATCATGTCTTGTGACTATTGAAATGGGTGGTCTGGGGAAAGTAGGCCTTTGATTTGCCTCGTTAGGCTATGCTGTGGGGAAGCGCAGGACCCTTCTAGGAACTGGTACTTTCTACCTCCTCACTGTTGACGACTTGCCTGCCTATCTGCCTGCCTTTTTCTTTCCTCATTTGCCATGCCGTGCTCTGTAGCCAGGCTGCTTTGAACTTGGGTTCTTCTTGCCTCTTAACGCCTCTGGCGTTACCAGATTGTATCACCACTCCTTTAAAAAAAACCAAACAAACACTTTTTCATGTGTGTGCGTGCATGTCTACATGCACTTTGATGTCCTGTGGGGCCTGAGGCCGACACTGGGAGTCTTATTGTTCATTCTCCACGGTGTGCCCCTAGCCAGTGAGCCAGGGCCTCTCAGGCGAGCTGGGCTCAGGCTTTCAGTTGGGCAGTCAGCCAGGCTGCTCCTGGATCCAGCCTTTGTCTCCAGCATCCTGGGCTGCAACACTCACCAGCATCTCTGTGGATACTGGGAGTCTGAACTGTCATCTTCACTCTTGTGTGGCAGAGTTCACTCATTGAGCATTTCCCAAGCCCTTTCTTTACAAACGTAGGCACTTGACATGTTTTCTCTCTACAGGAGTGATTCACCCAGACTCTCTTCAGGAAGAGTCATTTGCTAACCACTGCTGACTCCCAACTTCAGATGCCTTTCCTCTCTTTATTCATTTTTATTTGGAGATTAGGTCTGTCACAGATTTCTGGGCTGGCCTAGAACCTGTGATGCTCCACTTCTGCCTCCCATGTGCTGGGATTGCAGGTGTGGGAGCTCACACCTGCCTTACCGCTCTTCTTTATTTTTCCCAGGAAATAAGGTAGTAAAACAAAATTGAGGTCTTGCTCTTCTTGGGTTAAACATTTATTGAACGTGAACTGTATGTCAGTGTTTATGTTAAACCTAGACAAAACAAAACTTGAGGTGTTTGTTTCAAGGTCTAGTCGTCAACATGTTCTTCAGAGGCAGTTAGGAGGGCTCTGAACTGTGGTCTTGGTCCTCAGTGGGGCTGGGTGAGTCCATCCACTGAACTGTGGTCTTGGTCCTCAGTGGGCTGGATGAGTCCATCCTGGAGGAGTGTTTACAGTATCTGGAGAAGCAGCTGGAGAGCAGCCAGGCCCGGAAGGCCATGGAGGAGTTCTTCTCTGACGGGTGAGCACTAAAAGTGGAGCTGGATGTGCCAGTTGAGCTGCCTTGGGACCAAGGAGGCCTGCTTGAGTGTCTGTCTCCTGGGGAGGGTTGAGGAATACCATCGCTTGTGTGGGACCCATAAGTGACCCTTTTCCCCACGGTGAGACTGAAGCAGAAGCAGGACTTCTTAAGTGCAGAGGGTTGATGTGGGTGTCTTGTTTCCCCCTTGCCTTGCAGTGGGGAGCTGGTGCAGATCATGATGGCCACGGCCAGTGAGGACCTCTCTGCTAAATTCTGTAACCGGGTCTTGAAATTCTTCACCAAACTCTTCCAGCTGAGTGAGTGACAGCTTTTGGTAATCTTCTTATGGGAACTTTGATGTCCGGCTAATACTGTGCCTGGCTTCTGCCTGAATTTACCCGAAGCATGACAGTCCTAACAAGTGTAGAGAATCCTTCAGAGAAAGTTGGGGAAGATGCTGCAACTCTTGAGGCCTTTCCTCTTCCGGCTGTTTGCCCCTTCCGGCTGTTTGCCCATTCCTTGGAGGTCTCTGCCTTCCTCACTGACAGAAGCCTCTTGTCTTGTTCTAGCTGAGAAGAGCCCTAACCCAAGCCTCCTTCACCTCTGTGGCTCTCTCGCCCAGCTTGCCTGCGTGGAGCCGGCACGCCTGCAGGCCTGGCTTACCCGCATGACAACATCGCCCCCCAAGGATTCCGACCAGCTGGAGGTCATTCAGGAGAACCGGCAGCTGCTGCAGTTACTGACCACGTACATCGTTCGGGAGAACAGGTTGGAAGTCTGTGTGTGTCGTCTGCAGAGCAGCTGTCGCTGCCTTCCCTTTGGGCATTGCACACCTGCCCCATTCTAGCACTGTAGCGTGGCTTCTTGAGATTTCCCCTGGAGAAACTTCTGAGCTGACTCAGCCTGTCACTTGCTGCTACCTCACTAGATATTTTGTGCTATAGTGTTTCAAGTCCAGTTCTGAAATTGCTGTTTTTATATGTTTAATGCTTAATTTATAACACTAGGCAGTTCTAATTAATTACATTTGTACTTTGCCAGTTTCATGCATGTTTATAACATATTCTGATTATTCTCCCTTACATGCTTTTATTTTATTTATCTATCTATGTAAAACTCACTCTGTAGAAAAGGGTTGGCCTTGAATTCACAGTGCCTCTTAAAGAGATTTTATTTATATTTCATTTTATTGTGGGAGTGGGGATGCTTGTTTGCCTGATGTCTGTGCACCACTTGTGTGCTTGTTGCCTGTGGGAGCCAGAAGAGGGTGCTGGGGCCTGTGGGACAAGACTGATGGATGGTTGTGAGTTGCCGTGTGGTGCTGGGACTCAAACCCAAGCTCTCTGGGATAGTATTGGGTACTCTAACTGCTGAGCCATTTGGCCAACATTCCCACAGCGTCTCTTATCTTCCCCCTCCCACCCCTACCCCTGCCACACACCCAAGTCCTCTTCCCCACATTCAAAATAACCATGGCCCTCTGTGTGACCATGAGTTTTGGACTGACCATTTGTAGCCTGGTGTCTCGAGTGCTCTTAAAAATAAAAGACTATACTTAATACCTTTTTTTTTTTTTTTTAAACTAGCCAAGTTGGAGAAGGTGTGTGTGCTGTGCTTCTGGGCACCCTGACCCCCATGGCAACAGATATGCTGGCGAACGGTGATGGGACCGGCTTCCCCGAGCTCATGGTCGTGATGGCCACTCTAGCCAGTGCCGGGCAAGGAGCTGGCCACCTTCAGCTCCACAATGCTGCAGTGGACTGGCTGGGCAGGTGGTAAGAGGGACTTTACCTGTACTGGTGTTCTGTACTTAGAGGAAGGAAGGAAGGAAGGAAGGGTCGTTGTAGCTTACTTCCTTTGTAAGTCAGAGTTAGTATAAAGTAAACCTAGTTTGTTTCATCCTGCCTATCTTTGATTTTTTATTTTATTTTTTGGTTTTTCGGGACAGGGTTTCTCTGTATAGCCCTGGCTGTCCTGGAACTCACTTTGTAGACCAGGCTGGCCTCGAACTCAGAAATCTGCCTGCCTCTGCTCCCGAGTGCTGGGATTATCATCCTGCCTATCTACCGACACACACACACACACACACACACTCAACACACACATATCTGCGCATTCCTTTGAGACTGGGTCTCACGCACCCAAAATCCCCAAATCCTTATCTCAACTTGGCCAGGACCGGGATTAAAGGCATGTGTACATGTCTAGCTGTCTATTATTTTTAGTGGAGTTTCCTATTAATGCTACTGTTGGTCCTAAGACCAGACCAATCCGAGCCATGTCAACTCCATGCTGCTTAAACAGACTGGTTCCCTTCACAGTCTCACAAGCTGATTGGAGGCCTATGAAGGTGTGTCCTTCCTTTGGAGCCTCAGCTGATTGTGACTTCTCTTTCTTTTTCCTTTGGGACAGCAAGAAATACCTGTCACAGAAAAATGTGGTTGAGAAACTGAATGCCAATGTAATGCATGGAAAGGTAAGGCAAATGAGGGCAGCTGAAGGCAGGGCCGGGGAAGAGAGATATCTCTCTCTCTCTCTCTCTCTCTCTCTCTCTCTCTCTCTCTCTCTCTCTCTCCTGGGGCCTCTGTGCCTCTGGCCTACAGAAGACTGAGCACCTCAGTGCCTCATTTGCCCTGATAAAGCAGACTTGCTGACTGCATCTTTTAGGCCCTGTGCAAGTCTCAGGAGGTGATGCTCTGACGAGGACTCCGCAGAGCCCTTCCTAAGCACAGGGACTTACTGTTGCTGCCTGAGGTGCTTATGTGTCTCTGCCTTGGGACAGTGTTCTGGGTCACAGGCGGCATCCTCAGCCCTACCGCTCTTGTAGAGCTCTGCTCTGTGCAGAGAGGCTCAGGGATGACAGACGTTTTAGGGCAGGCTCGTTCCTGAACTCCGCACTCACAAATTTAGCAGGGTGGTTAGATTGAGGGCAGGCTCTGGTCTCAAAACCCCAGGAAGTGCTGATGACTCCTCTCTCCCTCTTTCCTACTAATTATTGTCCATTTGTCAGAGTGAAGGGGCTCCTGAGAATTTAGAAATCTGAACCTGATATTTGACTATCAATGGTTGCAGGTTTTTTAATGCAACCATTTAAATTTTATTTTATTTCATTTTTAAACTTCTTTCAGGCTGGCCTTGAACTCAGAGACCCACCTGCTTCTGCCTCCCGAGTGCTGGGATTGAGGGCATGTGCCACCATATCTGGCTTTTTATTTGTGCAGTGTGTTTGTGTGTGTGAGCACGTCCTTCAGCTCAAGTTAGAGCCCTGGAGCTGGAGTTCCAGGCAGGCAGCTCAGGGCCGCCCACCTGCTGTGGTGCTGGCCACAGAGCCTGGGTCCTCTGTAAGCAGCATGTGAGTGGCTCTTAACCACCGAGTGTCTCTCCAGCCACTGTCCACTGGGCTTTTCAGAGAAATACAGAACTGGCTGCTCTGGTTTGCAGGTGTCTGGCAGGGAGAATGCTGGGAGACCTTTTCAAGCCAGTCTTGTCTTGAGGGGCCTCAGTTTCCATCTGTATTCTGTTCTTCAAATTCACTCAGACTTACACTGAAGAGTGAGCAAGACCACAGGGGTTCTTTGTATCTCTCTGAGCCACTGTGTGCAGGCCATGGAGGAGCTGTGGGGCTGTATGATATACTGTCTCCCCTCTGCCTTGACATTGACCTCTGGTCTCCAGCCCTGTTAGAAAGTGTTTGACATGAAAACTAAAGCTTCCTCATCTTCTCTTGCAGCATGTGATGGTCTTGGAGTGCACATGTCACATTATGTCTTACCTGGCTGACGTCACAAATGCCCTGAGCCAGAGTAATGGTCAAGGCCCAAGCCATCTGTCAGTGGATGGGGAAGAGCGTGCCATTGAGGTGGATTCAGACTGGGTGGAAGAGTTAGCGGTGGAGGAGGAAGACTCCCAGGCTGAGGACTCTGTAAGTGCTACGTAGGGAAGGGAATGGCTGTCCGGCCTGCCCTGTGTGCTTGGTACTCTGCCTCCTCTGTGGGCTTGAGGACGTTGAGTACTGCTGCTTCCTTCCTGCTCACAAGGCTAATGCAAGAGTCTGCGGCTGTGCTTCTCTAGGCCTGCAGAGCAGGCACGGAGCCAGTCTCCCCACTGAAGCAACTTTTCAATTATGCCTTTCTTCTCTCTGGAGTTACTTGTTCTGCTGCATCCCATACAAGTTTGAGGAGGGATGGTGGACTCTTGAAAGTACTGAAGGGTTTTGTTGTCTGTCCCTTTCTTTTCAACAAAACCAGAAGAGGGCACTTGAAATTGTAGGAAGCTTTCAGACAGATGGCTCTTTCAGATCAGGGCAGGTTTCCACTAGACACAGGGGTATCTTTCCATGGAGTGTTGGGGCAAGTGTATTCTTATGGGACCCTGTATCGAGAGGGACATTTATGATTAAAAAGACCCATTAATCTTTGAAGGATGAAGATTCTCTTTGCAATAAGCTGTGTACCTTTACCATCACACAGAAGGAGTTTATGAACCAGCATTGGTGAGTTCCTTTAAAGTGAGGGAGGCTGGGCCTCCAGTGTTGTTGTGTGGGACTTAGTGCTGACTTTGTTCCCTGTAGGTACCACTGTCATACCTGTAAGATGGTGGATGGGGTGGGTGTGTGCACAGTGTGCGCGAAGGTGTGCCACAAGGACCATGAGATTTCCTATGCCAAGTATGGTTCCTTTTTCTGTGACTGTGGAGCCAAGGAAGACGGCAGCTGCTTGGTGAGTGATGGGACCTTCACAGTCACGTGGGCAACTTGTTAGTAATACAGGAATATCTAAGACAGGCCAGAAAATTCCTACCTCAACTCTATGTGGCCTAGTATTCGTTGTCATTGTGTTATTGGTGATGGATCCCTTTGTGACCCAAGCACTTCACTGAAAGCATTAAAAGCAGTGTTCTTGTCACATAGTCAGACCTAATGCTCTGAGGGGGCAGTGAAGATGGATGTTGAGTGAGCCCCGTGGATCTGGCTTCCAGTGGCTCAGCGCTGTCTGACCTGACTGTGGCAGGGACGTAGGGACACTGATGGGTTCTTTTTCCAGGCACTGGTGAAGCGAACTCCTAGCAGTGGCATGAGCTCTACCATGAAGGAGTCAGCATTTCAGAGCGAACCTAGGGTTTCTGAAAGTCTGGTGCGCCATGCCAGCACCTCTCCTGCTGACAAGGCCAAGGTCACCATCAGTGATGGAAAGGTTACAGATGAAGAGAAGCCCAAGAAGAGCAGCCTGTGCCGTACAGTTGAGGGGTGCCGCGAGGAGCTTCAGAATCAGGTGGGCTTCCTGGTTGGCACTGGTGCACAGGACAGAGTCCAGCAGGTCTGATAAAGTGATGAAGTGGTCTGAGCCTCCCCTAGTAGCCCAATTTTTTCTTTCATATTTATGTAGTGTGCATGCGAGCAGCCCATCTTTGAGGAAGGGTTTACAGCTAGTGGGAGTGATAGTCTGGAACCTACTTTCTTGGCCAGGAGTTGTTATCTGGGCCCAGAATGCAGAAGCCATTGAGTGATTGTGTTTCCTATTTCCCCATTCTGTATGCATAGGAGATGTAGTTAAACATGCTAGGTGCCTCGAGTGACTTAGGGTGCCTGTGGGACCTTGGCTTAGAAATAGTCCTCTCCCTGACTGTTGTCAGAGCTAGGAGTCTGGAGAGGGATGAGCTCGGCTGCAGACAGTGACTGTCAAGATTGTTGCATGTGATTCCTGATTTGTGTTGATTTTTACTTTTTCACATGTGTGTTTTGATTTCTCTCAGGCCAATTTCTCCTTCGCTCCTCTCGTGTTAGACATGCTCAGTTTCCTCATGGATGCCATTCAGACCAACTTTCAGCAGGCTTCAGCCGTGGGGAGCAGCAGCAGGGCCCAGCAGGCCCTCAGTGAACTGCACACAGTGGACAAGGGTGTGGAGATGACAGACCAGCTGATGGTGAGCATGTCAGGGTCTCAAGGTTTGCTGGCTGCACAACCTGTGTGTCTTGGTGTCTGATAGTGGCCACAGCAACTGAGGAATAGACTTATCAGTGGGTCATAGGCATACAGAACCTAGACTCTGTGGTCACAGCTTTCCTCAGCTATACTCTGGGTTCACAGATGAGGTGTGTCTGACTAGAGTCCCAGTATTTAGCAAGCAAGTCCTCTTTTTTACTAAAGCATGTATGAACTCCTAAGATGTGAGAAACTCACATTTTGTGGGCACTATAACTGAAACTTCCTTGTATAAGATCGAAAGCCTCTTGCTTGTGTCTTCTTTCCTAAGGCTCAGTAGCTTGAAAAATAGCTTCCTCGTTTGTTGACTTCCAGCCTGAGTTGAAGACAGCTTTCCTTCAGTTACTCTTACAGCATAGGGTGCAGCCTGTCAGTCATGTGAGCTGCAGGGATAAGTAGAGACAGTTCCCCAAGGGAGCAGGAGTACGGTCGCGGTAGAATTTAGAAGGGGCCTAGGAGAGCGTTTCTGCCTGTGAGTTGTGCTCACAGTACTCAGTCTTACTGGGAACCCATGCAGGGAGGACCACCTGGTAGTGTGTAGGCGGCAGGTCCAGCCAGTGCAGGACTGACTCCTGGAGCTGGGAGCTCTGGCCAGTACACGTGTGGACAGACACCCAAAGCAGTGCATTGAAGATTTTAAATACTGACATCAAAATTAAGGGTGGAAGTTGGTGACCAACTAAGTTGCCAAGTTCACTTTTGCTAGGTGTGATGCATGAAGGGAAAATATTCTGTATCATTATCATCATTTTATAAGTGAAAATACATTTTGACGTTTGAGAACAGCCAGTACTTAATTTACTTTCATGAGAATTTGACCCTGCTGCTTTAACCAGACTGAAACAGTAGACTTGAATCAGCTGAGGACAGTGGACTGCAGGCTAAAATCCATCACTTGCTTGTTTTGAGCTCTGGCTGGCCTGAACTCATCACCAGACTGGCCTGGTACTTGGGCTTCCACCTGCCTCTGCCTCCCAGCTGCTGGGAGTATAATAAATAGGCTTTTGCCACCATGCCCTTCTACTTTTCCTTTGTTGTTAGTAATTTTATTATTTGAGAATAATGCATATAATTGATTTTGGTCAGATTCACAAATCCCTGCCTCCCAGATTTAATACTGCTGAATCACTAAGGGGTACACTGCCTCTCAGGTGACAGTGGATGAACCCACCTAGTCTTACTTGCTTTCTCCAATACTTTCTCTGCTTCTCCCTTTTGCCAGGTTCCCACCTTAGGCTCACAGGAAGGTGCCTTTGAGAATGTTCGGATGAATTACAGCGGAGACCAGGGCCAGACTATACGACAGCTGATCAGTGCCCATGTGCTCAGGCGGGTGGCTATGTGTGTGCTTTCTTCCCCCCATGGGCGCCGCCAGCATTTGGCTGTTAGCCACGAGAAGGGCAAGGTAGGTCCCATGATTCCTTCCCATTCGTTTTAGGATCTGTGTTCAGATTGACCCTCTGAGGGGAAACACCCAGTCTTTGCTTCTGAGAACAAGACTGATCTCATTAAACCTTTTGGCTTGGACCTGAGTCTATTGGTTATCACAAGAACTGAGATGACTTGGGAAAGGCTCTGGCAAGTAATTGGCTGGTGTTCAGGACAACTTAGTTCCCATCCCTGCCCATTTTTGGACGTGGCAAGATACAAGCAGAGAGGCAGAAGTCTTCTTAGGAAGTCAGTGTTTCCTGTTTAGTAATTACTGCACCAGGGATGCAGACACTCAGTTGGGGAATGCTAGGTATCTTTTCTCTGTTTTTGCCTCTTATCAGGAAGACTGACTTAGCTTAACTGACAGTGTGGACAGTCCTTAAGGCAGCTGATCCAGAAAGTGCTTTATGGGGGCACTTGAGGGCAGTGGTGCATAGGAATTGAATGTGTTAGAAGATTCTGCAGTTGGTTTTCATTACTTGGCTTTTTTGTCCTCATTGGGAGAATGACCTTCCCTGTCTTTCTTTTGGGGAGAAGTAGAGGCTGAACTTGATCTACAGGTTTTCTAAGAGACTAAATCCACAAAGCCAGGCAGTGACTTACACTTCTTCCCAGGGAGCCTCCTTAGCTGCCTACCCTAGACTCCTCGAGGGCCTGGCTGGCCAGCATCTGGGCCTCAGCAGCTTGCACTTCCTTTGCAGATCACAGTGCTGCAGCTCTCAGCGCTCCTAAAGCAAGCCGATTCCAGTAAGAGGAAGTTGACGCTAACCCGCTTGGCTTCTGCCCCAGTTCCCTTCACAGTGCTGAGTCTTACTGGAAACCCCTGCAAGGAGGACTACCTGGCAGTGTGTGGGCTGAAGGTAAAGACCCAGTGCAGGACTGACTCCTGGAACTGGGACCTCTGGCCAGGTCTTCCCTGTCCTCAGTCTCACCTTCTCCTCACTGATAGCAAATGTCTTTCTCTGAGCTCACTCTGTGCCTTCTGATGGCTCTGATCTTTGTGTGCTCTGGAACCCGAGTGTCTGGGCAGTCTGAATTGGAGCTGGAGGCCAGGAGGGTAGCACAAAGGGACACGTGGGAGCTCAGGGAGAACTTGCTGACTCTCCCGATCACAGTTGAACTGTTCTGTTCTTGAACTCTTGTCCAGGACTGCCACGTGCTCACCTTCAGCAGCTCAGGCTCTGTCTCCGATCACTTAGTGTTACATCCCCAGTTGGCAACAGGGAACTTCATCATCAAAGCTGTGTGGCTCCCTGGTTCACAGACTGAGCTAGCCATCGTCACTGCAGACTTCGTCAAGGTTTGCTTTCATTCTTTCTTGAGTACTTGAGTTAAAAACCAGTATCTGCTATGTTGCTGAGTAGGTCGACAACCATGTGCCTGTAGGAATTATGTCTGTACACATTTGTGACTTTGTTATAAATTTGTGTATCTTTTCCTGTTCACTCCTTGAAGAATTTGGAAAACAATTTTTATGTGCACTGTAATGTTTAAGGCCTTACTAGTGGGGCTTGTTGACCGGAGGGTGAATGACCATTAGCCTGAAGTTGTAGCTGTTAGAATTCCTTGGCATGTGTTAGGGGTGGGACTGAAAAATCATTCTTTCCTCTCCTGTCACCCTGTAGATTTACGACCTGTCTATTGATGCCTTGAGTCCAACCTTCTACTTCCTCCTGCCGAGCTCAAAGATAAGAGACGTTACCTTCCTTTTCAATGAGGAAGGCAAGAACATCATTGTCATCATGTCCTCTGCTGGGTACATGTACACACAGCTCATGGAGGAGGCCAGCAGTGCCCAGCAGGGCCCCTTCTATGTCACTAATGTGCTGGAAATAAATCATGAGGACCTGAAGGTCAGAGTCACTTTCATCTGTTCCATGCTGAGAAACTCTTCTATTGTCCCCATTTGGTTTCCTTACCCTTTCTTGTGTGTGCACACATGTGCTCTTTGTCTTTGCTTCTTTTTACTTCAAAGTGAAAACTAAATCACTAAGGCAATTGGACTGTAAAGTCCTTGCTTTTCCGCATCTGTTAACAGAGCAAATGTGTCTCTCAGTTTTATTTTATGTGTATGGGTGTTTGCTTGCATGTATGTCTGTGCACATGCATTTAGCACTGGAGGCACCATGTGGGTCTGGGACTTGAACCCAGGTCCTGAGCTGTCACTTTAGCTCAGAAAAACTAATAATAGTCTCTCTGAACAGAAGTCCCCATTAGCTTATAGTTTCATACCCTCAAGTTACACATTGAGCAATTAAACATGTTTTACAGAGACATAAATCCCAAGGCTTACTTGAACAAATGGGGAGACTTACAGTATAGGACATGGTCAGTTATCCTGAGATAGATCTTTTCCCAGGTGGCTGGCTGTTCACCAGGGTCATCCTGCCTTCCTGGAAGAGTTGTGTTCTTCCTGGGAGAGGCATATGTCTTAATTAGCGGTTTTAGTCAGGGTTATCTTCTCTAAGCTGCCTGTCAGAGCCAAATTTAGCTAAAATTTAACTTGGCATAGCATAGTATTTTGTGAGCACGTTTATTGGTCAGTCTTATAACATCTGTGTATCACACTCGCTAGTCATTATGAGGCCCACTTGTAGGGATGGAGCTGGGTTCCATCCAGTAAGTGAAGTCCCACACATGTGTGTCTTTGCTCCTACAGGACAGTAACAGCCAGGTGGCAGGTGGTGGCGTTTCTGTGTACTATTCACACGTGTTACAGATGCTTTTCTTCAGCTACAGTCAAGGCAAGTCCTTTGCAGCCACTGTCAGCAGGAGCTCTCTGGAGGTGTTGCAGCTCTTCCCCATCAACATCAAAAGGTGAGATCGATCGATCAATCCCTAGCCTCCCAAACACCCTCTCTCAGTGGGGCTTTCTGCCCTCCCTTCTCATCCTCACCCCTCTCCTCTCCACTACTGCTTCCCACACTGCGTGTACATGCCAGCTTCCAAAGGGCATATGCCGTCCACCTACGCAGCTCTATGGCCTTGTGTAGTTGATAGACTTGCAAGGTCACCTGTTCTGAGCCGCAAAGTTTCAGTGAGGCACACATTGCAGTGATGGTAGCATGCACCCGGCTCTTAGTAAACTAACCCATGGCGTATCTGGACTCTGGTCAGGGGTTCTGCTTTAAGTCACATAGGACAGTTTTGCATTTTTTTTTTTTTTTTAAAACTTTGTATTAATTCTTTGTGAGTTTCACATCATACACTCCAATCCCACTCATCTCCCTGCCCCTTGCAACCTGCCCCACCAAAAAGAAAACAAAACAACAATAACAACAACAACAACAACAACTCAGTGTCCCATAGTCACTCTTTTGTCCACACATCTTTATTTGCAAATGGTCATTGCAATGAAGCATCGATCTGCCTCTCACGACCTCTGGCTTCTGCTCCACCATCAACACTGAGCACCTCTCACAGGTGCTCCTCTCGGAGTTACCCTGTGTCACAGAGGTCCTACAGCTTTGGATCTGTAGGGGCAGCCCCTTCACATACTCCAGTAGTTCATAGGTGGAGGAAATGTTGGAGTGGGCCAACTTAAAGCCCTGGATCTGGGCCTGGGTAGTAGCTGGGTTGGTCAGAATGCCAGCACAGCTACACCCACACCATAAGGGCCGAGTTCACCAGCAATGCCCCAGGCTATCTCACCCAATGCTGTAGCCTGCAAGAGACAGAGCCACCTTTCCTGCTTTCTCATCCTGGGATGATTCTAGCGCTGCTGTGCTGCCCAGGTGACAGGCAATGAGGAGGAAGCCAGGGGTGGGGGATGGGGGTGGGATGGGGAGGAGAACATGTGCCCCTTGATCATGTCCTCAGGGCTGGCTCTGCTGTGCTAGGATAGCCTTTTAAAGAAAGAACTAATGGGGAGTGACACTGTATCCACTTTTGGTGTCTGCAGCTCCAATGGTGGCAGTAAGACTTCTCCTGCCCTTTGCCAGTGGTCCGAGGTGATGAACCACCCTGGCTTGGTGTGTTGTGTTCAGCAAACTACTGGCGTGCCTCTGGTGGTCATGGTGAAACCAGACACGTTCCTCATCCAGGAGATTAAGACTCTTCCCGCCAAAGCAAAGGTCAGCGCCCTCTTCCCAGGGTTCCTAACCTAAGACTCTGTGTCATCTCTGTATGGTGGCCCAAGTCCATAATTCTAGCTCTGGGGAAGCTGAAGGAGGAGGCTTGAGTTTGGAGGCCAGCCTAAGCTCCATGTAGAGCTCCCCATCTCAAGAAATAGGTGAAAGCTGTCCCTGGCTGCTGCCTTTGCTGCCTTTTATATGTGCGACCTCTGTGGAGCCCGAGGTTTTACCACCTTTCTCTCTGGCTCCTGAGCCATGTGTGTGAGAACTAATTTCCTCCCTCCTGCTTTGTCCTCTCCTCCTAGATCCAAGACATGGTTGCCATTAGGCACACTGCCTGCAATGAGCAGCAACGTACGACCATGATCCTGCTGTGCGAGGACGGCAGCCTGCGGATTTACATGGCCAATGTAGAGAATACCTCTTACTGGCTCCAGCCATCTCTGCAGCCCAGCAGTGTCATCAGCATCATGAAACCTGTGCGAAAGCGCAAAACAGCCACCATCAGTAAGGCCCCCACCAGAACCCCATGGGCATGGGCTCAGCAGTCTCCTAGACAGTGACAGTAGGCCTGTGCTGGTTACAGCTGACTTTCCTGCCTTCGTACTTGATGAGGTCAGAGGTCAGTCCTAGCCAATTTTCTGAAATAGGCCCACGTGGCAACCACTGTTTGCTGTCCACTTTGAGCCAGCAGTTCTTGGTGTCCCATAAAGAATGTTTTCCGGGTTAGGGAAGGCGGCTTCCCCATGCATTTGATCTAGCTGAGGGTAGATCCCTTCAGTTGAGCAGTTTCCAGCAGAATAGTGTGGACATCAAAGGTTCTGCTGCTGGCTAGGAAAGGACTCTGAAGAAGAGGAAGCATGCCTTTTAGGAATGGTCCTGGCTAAGTGCAGTATAGTGCAGGCCTCATCACGTTTCTTTACATTTGTTCTAGAGTTTCTGTGTTTTAAGATGAGGATGTAGCTTATTGTACTGTAAAGAAATAGATACTGTTGTTATAAGCTGTACAGTCCATACAGATAGCAGGTTTATGTGTATATACATATACATATATAGATATATACACACAGTGTATCAGCAGGAGCTTAGTGTTGAGCCTTGGAGTGAGATCAGAAGTGCTGAGACTACACATTAATGCTCTGTGGCCATCTGGTACTCTTTCCACAGCAGCCCGCACATCTAGCCAGGTGACCTTCCCCATTGACTTTTTTGAACACAACCAGCAGCTAACGGATGTGGAGTTTGGCGGTAATGACCTCTTGCAAGTCTACAATGCACAGCAGATAAAGCACAGGCTGAACTCCACTGGCATGTACGTGGCTAACACCAAGGTGAGCAGCACATGGGACTGGCTCACTTTGTGGGTGGCACTCTTGTGAGCAGTGTCGTTGAACAAGTTGTCCCCATCTCCTCAGTATGAGGGTTGAACCCAGGGCCTTGCACATGCAAGGCAAGGACTCCCGCCATTGAGGGGTTGGGCTTGCTTCACATCTTCCTTTAGAATCAGACATAGAATATGTATTTGAAATTGCTCACTGCTGGTCAAATAATCCTTGAATAAATCAATCTTCTTTCATATGCTGAAGGTCTTGAGTCCCACAGGCTAATTTCCCACCATTGTTAGAAGGGTTATTGAGTACAGGGTACCATTTGATAGTTCGAGCTCCGGGAATGAGCTTGGCATTCTCCCTCTCATATCTGTGACACAATTAGGATGGAGTTCAAAGAAATTAGGTCTTCCCCGGGTAGTCATTGAGGGCATGTGGGAGGAAGGACCCTGGAGATTCTCTGCGCTCTTTCCCCGCAGCCTGGCGGCTTCACCATCGAGATTAGTAACAACAGCAGCACCATGGTGATGACGGGCATGCGGATCCAGATCGGGACGCAGGCAATCGAGCGGGCCCCGTCCTACATCGAGATCTTTGGCAGAACCATGCAGCTGAACCTGAGCCGCTCACGCTGGTTTGACTTCCCCTTCACCAGAGAGGAGGCCCTGCAGGCCGACCGAAAGCTGAGCCTCTTCAGTGAGTCAGCCATCTAGGCAGACTGGAGCTCTCATGGGACTAGAACAGATGACCACTAGGTGGCCCTCTACTGCTAGGGAGGGATTCCCTCATGGACCTAGTCTCCCTCATTAGAGGTGTAAGAGGCAGGCTACCAGGAAAGGAGACTGCTTTGTTTCCTTTCTGTGATACTGGGAATTGAACCCAGGACTTTTTGCATGTTAGGCAAATGCTCTCACCACTGAGCAATATCACCAGCCATCTTTTAGCTCTTTTTTTTTTAAAATTTTGAAACAGTTTCTCATTATATAAGCCAAACAGGCGTTGAACTTGGGTCCTCCTGCCTTAGCCTTCCAAGTCTCTGGGTTACAGGTCAGTGCTATTAGACTTGCTAAAAAGAATAGGTATGTTACAGAGAGGCAGGCACAGCTAGCTGCTCTCCTGGTGTTGCCTTAGCCCCGTCAATGAGTCGTTCATGTCAGAGGAGGCAAGGCTGATTAATGAAATCAGGAGGCATGTGCCCTATCAACTGAGCTATGTCCCTATGTCAGCTTTTTGCATTTCTTTCATTCATTCATTCATTCATTCATAGACAGGGTCTTGTGTATGAAAGCTGTCCTTGAACTCACTGTATAGCTGAGGCTGGCTGACCTTGAACTTCTTATCTTTCTCCCTCTGCCTCCTGAGTTCTAGAATTAGAAGCATGTGTCACAATGCCAGTTTATGTGATGTTAAGGTTGGAACCCAGCCAGCACGCTGCTAAGTGAGCTAAATCACTGGCTCCAGGCTTTCTTCACATGTTACTGAGCCCATGTGCTTTTTGTCAATTACTGGCCACTTAGCTGAAGTCCTTCCTCCTAGATATAGTTGCTGTTTATGTGGATGGTGATGACCTGTACTCCAAAGAAGGAAAGTGCCTAGCGATCGTTGGGAATAAGGAAGTGGGAGATAGAACACAAGTGGGCACCAGAGGATCCTTACAGTGATGGTTAGGGTCTCTCCCATAGACATCAAACTATGATCCATCCAACTGTCCTGTGTATTCAGCAGTGGCTATACTGCAAGTGTCTCAGCAGACATGGCTTTCAGAGTTTCTGAGGCGGATGTGGTCTGCACCTGTACCCGACTCCTCTGTGCCTTGCCTTGGAAGGGTTCTGTGAGCTCTTAGAAACTATGCTCCCTAAAGGCTTCTCTTGCTTATTGCAGTCGGTGCCTCCGTGGATCCAGCTGGTGTCACCATGATAGATGCTGTAAAAATTTATGGCAAGACTAAAGAACAGTTTGGCTGGCCTGATGAGCCCCCAGAAGACTTCCCTTCTGCCTCAGTCAGCAACATCTGCCCTCCTAACCTGAACCAGAGCAATGGCACTGGAGAGAGTGACTCAGCCGCTCCCACCACAGCCAGTGGCACTGTCCTGGAGAGGTACCTGTGTTGGGAGGGTTTGGTTCTTAATCATTTGCACTGTCTGCAGAGCCTCCTCTATGTCTGGAGTCTCCCAAGCTACTCTGTGATTGTCAAATTCTTAGTCCCTGGAACATCAGTTTTTCCCTAATATGCAAACAGAGCCTAGGAAATGGACTCAAGAGTTGTCTGATGCGGGATCTCTGTCCAGGCAGAAGCTTGGCCATTTACTTAATGTTCCTTAATCTTTAGGAATAGCCACAGGCTGCAGTCTAGAAAGTGGCTACACCCATGCTCTAGAGTAGGATCCAGACTGAAACAATAGCAAGCATCCTCCATCTGTGCCAATTGGCCAATTGTATCGTCTTCTCGTCTTTCTCTTTGGAAGTTGCTACTCTGTGGTAGTAACACTGCCAGCAAGAGAGGCTGTGGCAGCATCTTGCAGGAAAGTGCAGTGTCCTTAGACCTCCCTACGGTGGCATTCGGAAGCACGTGCTTGGCTTCTTTGTGCTAGCTGGCTGCTGGTTTGCCATGGTAGATGAAGCAGGTCCTGATGTAAGAGTGAGCTTCTTACATTGTAAGCCCTGAGATAGCCGTGCTTGGAGTCACTGCACCGCACCAGTAGCCTCCTGACTTCTGCCTTTCTCCCTGCCCCCATTCATATATCGTTTGCTAAGATGTGTTTCTAGGTTTCTCTGAGCTTCACATTTTTTTTCCTTTTTTTTTTCCCTTTGCTTCTCCCCCAAGTTCTGAAACTGAGTCCCTAACCAAGCTGGATCGGTTAGTATGCCCTGTTTCTTTTCTCTGCACGAGTGCGTGTGTGTCAGAGAGCAGCGTCCGCATTGTGGCTTTGCGCTGATTTGCTTCTGTTCCGAGCCCTGCTACTTTCTGTTCTGGTCATTGCATGGCTGCAGAGCTCTCCATGTGTAAACCAGAGCCTACCCCGGACCGTGAACGCACCCTTGGTGTTGGCCACATCACTCTCTTGGCTCTGTCTTCCTGAATCCATCCTTGGTGCACATTTTGTACACGGATGCGAAGGGATGGGGTAGAGGGGCAAAATGGCCCTGCCGGTTCATAAGCCCCTGGAGCCTGTTCCACTTCCCTTTGTCCTACGCCTCCTCCGTCTTCCCTTGGTGCCCCCCTTTCCCCTGCCCCCTTTTACTCTGGCTATTTTCTTGGTGCTTTCCTTTCCTGCTCAGACACGAGCTGTCAGGATGTTGGTCATTTACTATGCCACTTACGTTCACAGCATTAAGCCCAGAGCATGTTATCTGATAGATACTGGTTAATGGCTAGACTTCCTGCTGCTTCTCTAATGGAGAAGTTCCATGTTCTAAATATGCTTTGTACTATCCTTTGAATGTTCCAGTGGCATGCGTCTAAAAATAGTTTGTTTGCTGCTGTACTGAGAGCCCGTAGGGAGTGCCTGTGTGCATTTTCCTGACTGTTTAAGCAGACCTTAACATTGCCAGTATAAACAGATGGCTTTAACATCTCCCTTGGGCCTCCCTTTGCCCACTGATCTCTGAGCACCTGAGCTTCGGGCACTGCTGCATCGAGACTTAAGCCCACCTCAGGATCCCTGCCACAGGCAGCAGAAGGAAGCACATTTATCCTCTTTGAGGAAGAAAAGCCCTGCCGTCTTTGAGTGGCGGATTATGAACATGGCCCCAGGTTGATCTCCAAGCAGGAGCCAGGTTTCTTCTGGCCTGTGACACAGGCAGCGATATGCACGGCGCCTGTGGCAGGTCTTATTGTGCTTTGATTTTTATATTTGGCATTCGGTAGCTGTCCCCAAGGTCCTCACAACTACAGCTTGCCGGGCTGACACGAGGCAGAGAGAACAGTGCTTGTACTCAAGCCAGGCTTTCTGTCTCCCCAGGCTGGTTGTGAGTTCTTTGGAAGCCCTGGAAAGCTGCTTTGCTGTTGGCCCAATCATTGAGAAGGCAAGTTATTTCTTCAGAGCGCACGGGAGCTTTGTGAAGAGGCAGGAAGTAGGGTTGTTGACTGAGGCCTGCTGCCTTGGAGCTGAAGAATCCTGACGGCACAGTCTTGAAGTGCGAAGCATCCCTGAGCTGCTGCACCTATGTTGTAGGAGGGCTTAAGTTTAGAAATGCTCTTTTCTGCTCTTTGTAGTCAGTGGTGGGTAGGTAACCTAGCTCAGCTGGCCTGGAAGACAGGAGGGAAGGGCAGATAGAGAGCATTCTGTGGTGCATTGAGATGCTGAGTGATAACCCTGCTGTCTTTCCTATCAGGAGAGAAACAAGCATGCAGCTCAGGAGCTAGCCACTTTGTTGCTCTCCCTGCCAGCACCTGCCAGTGTCCAGCAGCAATCAAAGAGCCTCCTGGCCAGTCTGCACAGCAGCCGCTCGGCCTACCACAGCCACAAGGTAACCACTCCCTTCCTGGGAGACTTCTGTAGAAAGGGATGCTGTCCTGAATGACGGGAATTGAATAAGTTGGCTCTCAGTATAAAAAGTAAGGGCCTAATGGAGTAAGCAAGAGGAAAGCTCACACTGAGATTAGAATCCCAGGGTTCTCCTGAGATGTGTGGATGCTGCCCTACACTGAGAAAGCCATCTAGTAGGCTACTGGCATGTTGCTTTAGTTTTCTGTCCCTCTTAGCAGGATCAGCAAGTTTTAAAAAAGAGAGTGAGCGTGGGCAGCTGATTCTTGTGAGAGATAGTGAGGGTCAGGACTGTGCCATAGGTGTGGCTGATGTGCTGGTGGTCCAAGCCCTCAGCTGTGGCCTGGGGTGGCAGGCCTACATGTGTGGCAGGAGGTTGTTGAGTAGGGGTTATTGTTGGGCCCAGAGACTCCTACAAAAGCCAGTATCAGCAAGAGGAGGTAAGCTGGGCCACATGGCATCATGGGAAACATGATGGTTCAGACTAATAGGAAGAAAGGTGCTGGGGGCACTGCTAGGCCTATCTTTTGTTTCTCTCTCTCTCTCTCTCTCTCTCTCTCTTTTTTTTTTTTTTTTTTTTTTTTTTTTTATTTTTTCGAGACAGGGTTTCTCCGTGTAGCCCTGGCTGTCCTGGAACTCACTCTGTAGACCAGGC
>NC_034595.1:90369396-90379095 GCF_900095145.1 Mus pahari
GTCCTGGAACTCACTCTGTAGACCAGGCTGGCCTCGAACTCAGAAATCCGCCTGCCTCTGCCTCCCAAGTGCTGGGATTAAAGACGTGCGCCACCACGCCCGGCTCGTGCCTCTGTCTCTCTTTTTTTTTTTTTCTTTGTGCCTCTGTCTCTTAATAGCAAGGAATGAGTTCAGCTTGCTAAGGAAAGCATTATCCTTTGGTAAAGGACCTGCAGAAGGATGGATGAGTCTGCCAAAGAAAGTGATTGGCTGATGTAGTTCTGTTGTCCTGAGTGGGCAGCCTGCAGATTGGTTTTGATAGCTGTTTGGCAGTTCTTGAAAGCAGTAAGCAGCCTGTATGTGCTTTAGTGCCCTGCCTTTGCCTATGCTTGACTTTCTGTGTGACCCGGCTGTTTTATAGGACCAGGCCTTGTTGAGTAAAGCTGTTCAGTGTCTCAACACATCCAGCAAAGAAGGCAAGGACTTGGACCCCGAGGTGTTCCAGCGCCTGGTGATCACAGCTCGCTCCATTGCCGTCACACGTCCTAACAACCTTGTGCACTTCACAGAGTCAAAGCTGCCCCAGATGGAAACAGGTGAACTTGGCCTCCATGGCCGTGGTCCTGACACCCGCTCATTGAACCTCTTTGGCTTCTCTGTCATGCTCTTCCTATTCTTGGTGGCTCTGACAACAGATAATTGTTCCCTGTTTGCTTGTTTGTTTTGTTTAAACTTTGTCATTTTAACTAAATTGACTAAATTGAATTTAGTTAGTGTTCGGAACCTCAGCTGGTCTGTCTTGAGGTTGTTATGGGTGAAGCTAAGCTTAGTTCCAGCCTGGTGCCACAACAGAAATGTGGCAGGGAGTGGGAGTTTTCTTGTGTTAATCACTTTGTGTAGGGATGCAGAAGGTCAGGCCCTTGGGTGAAGCTAAGCTTGGCTTTGTCCTGGTACCTTCAGGCTGGGTGCTGCATGCTGCTGCATGGCTCTGGCCGCAGAACAGAATGTGGTCAGTGTGTGCAGGGCCTTCCCTCTCAGCTTCTGCCATTGTCTCCTCACATCGGCCGCCCGGTGCTTGGTGCCAAGCCTGATTTGCCATTACTAGAAAGAGCTTGTTGTTGCGTCTGCAGCCCCTGTCACCTGCGTGTTCCTTTATGCCATTGCCTTCCTGTTTGTTCTCCTAACGGTGCAATCCTAGAATCGTTCTAGAGGAATCGCAGACCTTCCCCTAGGTTTAGTCTAGCAGTTGGAACAGGCATCTTTGACTCTGCTGTAAAGATCCTGAATGCTCCCCTCTCTACCTAACTCTAACACACAATGTTTTCTGTGATGTTCCTTTCCCAGACTGTTTTTCTCCCAGATGTGCCTGCTGGAATCTAGGGATAGTTGGCATATTGATTGGGGCCCCACTTGAAACTCCCTCCGCAGGCAAGCTTCCTTGACCTGAGTTAACCTTAAAACAAATTGAATTCTGTCTTAGATTTACCATCGTTAACAATTTCCTTTTTCCTGCGTAGAAGGAGCAGATGAGGGGAAAGAGCCGCAGAAGCAGGAAGGAGACGGCTGTAGTTTCATCACTCAGCTCGTAAACCACTTCTGGAAACTCCATGCATCTAAGCCCAAGAATGCCTTCCTGGCACCTGCCTGCCTGCCAGGTATCACGTTAGCAGGGGTGTTTGGATCTTGATACAGTGAAGTAGGTATAAGCTCTTCAGCACTGTGGCCTTTTCCTCCATATAAGCACAGAGACATGTCTGTGAGCTCAGTGTATTGCTGCTCTTGGGAACTAGCAGTGCAGTATGGTATGGTGTGTGAGTGTGTGTGTGTGAGAGAGAGAGAGAGAGAGAGAGAGAGAGAGAGAGAGAGAGAGAGAGAGAGAGAATATGAGAACGAATGCTTCCTTCTTGTGGGATTGCCTAGTTCACATTGGGTGGGGGCCGGGGGGACGATGACAATGACGGCAACAACGACAGATCTGTAGTTGGTGTTTAAAAACAATGTATCTGAAAGACTTGGTTGAGAGTCAGTTTAGAAGTAGTGTGGAACCAGCCAGGAAAGTTTTTCACTCATTTCCAGGCTGCTGTTGCCTTAGTCCTCTCATGGGTCACATTCTTGAGAGTTGGAGAAAAGGGACGACCCCTCAGCCAGAGAGGAGAGTAGATGCCAATTGGCCTGTCAAGAGACCAGCTTTGTTAACAGGTTTGGGGAATATAGGTGGTGTTGTTATCCGCCCACCTCAAGTTTCCCTGCCTTGTCTATGGCTGTCCACAGTGACTCCTGCTTCTCTGGTTCAGGTTCTGCAAGGGCTTCTAAGGACACTTAACGAATTGGAAGACTTAATGAAAGCACTCCAGCTACAGCTGATAGGCCGCACTGCAGTGTCGTGGGATTGCTTTGCTTTGCTGTGTGTTTGTCTGTTTTTGTCTCGACACCCTCTAGGTGGAGCTGAGATCTGTGGTTTTTGTCTCAGGCTTTCAAGGGTCTAGAGTTATTTTTGTGGACAGATTTTCAGGTGATCCTTTTCTCCCATCTAGGCCTTACTCATATTGAAGCTACGGTTAATGCGTTGGTAGACATTATCCATGGTTATTGTACCTGCGAGCTGGATTGTATCAACACAGCATCCAAGATCTACATGCAGATGCTGCTGTGTCCTGTACGTATCAGCACAGCTCCAGATGTCTCTGGGCACCTTGAGAGTATGTGGAAAATAGCCTAATGAGCACTGACCTGAAAGAATGAAAGAAAGTAGACTTAAAGTCTGATGGGCTGGGCTGAAGAGGTAGTTCAGTGGTTAACAGCACTGGTTGCTCTTCCAGAGGACTTGGGTTCAATTCCTAGCAACCACATAGGAAGTAACAACTGCCTGAAACTAGTTCCAGGGGATCTGGCACTCTGTTCTTGCCTGCTTGGGCCCTGTATGGGCTGGTGCACAGACCTACCATGCAAACAAAACACTCACACACATAAAGTAAATTTTTTAAAAATGTGATGGGAATCAGCAATTGCAAATACAACAAAGCTGTAGAGATGAAGTCTGGGAAGGGAGGACTTGCTCCTTGTTCAGTGATTTCTTCCCATTTGTAGTCTGGAGCCTGATGTAGGAAGAATGTTGAGTAAGTACCGGTTCCATGACTGTGTTAGTGTGCCAATTCCAGAAGATGAGTGTTACAGGGCTGCTTACACTATCAGCAGAGAGGAAGGTGGGGGCTTGATTGTGTGATGAAAAGGTAGAGCTCATTTGGGGAGAGAGCCAGAGTGGCTTCAGGGCTCAGTGGCCTTGCACACTGACCCCAGCAGGTAAAAGACAGGCAGCTGGTGAAGGTCTTGCTGTGCCAGGTCTGGAGAGGCTGGTCTGCTCCATCCTGCTGCATTTTCAGGACACAGGTGAGAGTAGACAGACCTCTCCCTTGTGTCAGGTGTTGGCAAGAGAACTCTGAAGATGAGTCCTGGCTGACAGTGAAATGCCTAAGCTTAACACCTTCCTTTCAAACCTAGGACCCTGCTGTGAGCTTCTCCTGTAAACAAGCTCTGATTCGAGTCCTAAGGCCCAGGAACAAGCGGAGACACGTGACATTGCCCTCCTCCCCTCGAAGCAACACTCCAATGGGTAAGGTCTGGGTTTAGGCTTTATCTGGGTGGGTCAGTGGCCCAGAAGTGAGCTGCTGCTCTGTGATGTGCTTCTGATATTGACCAGAGTCTTTCTAGTTTTCTGTTCTTTTAATAATATCCTAGACAGTAGGGTAGTGCATAAAATGCATACAAGTAGAATAAAGTCAAAGTCATGGAAACTGAAAGGTGCTGTGGAAAATGTCCAGGATACAGCAAAGCATTTGTATACCAGCTTCTACATGGTTACGTGAAGATGGGATATTTGGCTGAAGCATTCATTCTAAAAGCCATAGGAAAAACATGGAAAGATAACATAAACTTCACAGTTGAGGACAGGGATGGGGGTGGGGGTGGCCCATGATGGGATGGAATGGACACTGAATTCGAGACTAGCCTGGGTTATATGGCAAGAACCTGTCTCCAAAATAAAAAACCAAGGTCTTGGAGGTAATTGTTAATGATTAAATTGTAAAAAATAACATGTTGGACATGGTGGAGTGTCTGTGTTCTTGGTACTCAGGAAGGTAATAAAGCTAGAGGGTCAGGTGTTCAAAGCCAGCCTACCCTATTGACTGGGGTCTTGTCCACCTAAAAGACTTACAGTGAGAGTAAGAAGGTTCGATAAGTTAAGGCCTTCGCCACCAAGCCTGACAGCTTGAATTTGAACTGATCTGTGAGACCCATGTGGCAGGAGGGTCGTGTTAGGAGTCCTGTGGCCTCCACACATGTGCTGTGTCCCCCACAAAATGAATAGTAAATGTGAAAAAGTAGACACAGTGACCAAACAAAATTTATTTATTTATTTTAGAACAAAACTGCTTTCCTAGCACAGCCATTAAGGGTCCGATTTGTTGCTTATGAGTAGAGTCCTGATGGACTTCCCCTTAATAGCTTAGGTAGCAAATTCCAAACTTTCCTCATGAGGTACTTGCTTGGGCACTTGCCACGCTTATGAAGAATAAAGAGAAGTAAGTTACGGGCTGGTGAGATGGCTCAGTGGGTAAGAGCACCCGACTGCTCTTCCGAAGGTCTGGAGTTCAAATCCCAGCAACCACATGGTGGCTCATAACCATCCGTAACAAGATCTGACTCCCTCTTCTGGAGTGTCTGAAGACAGCTACAGTGTATTTACATAATTACTTAAATAAAATAAGTCTTAAAAAAAAAAAAAAAAAAGAAGTAAGTTATAAGTTTAGAGATAATGTGATACTTTGCTGTTTTAAGACGGAGCCCGCATAAAAACTTAGGGAGATGCTTTGCGTTTTGTGGTGCCATCCTTGAAATCCAGTGTATGGCTCCCCCTGGCAGCTTGTCTCCACTTAAACTAGCTAGATCTCAGGTGCTCAGTGGATTCTTATAGCTGGTACAGATTATGGAACAGTCATGTCTTTTCCAGTGCAGGAAATTGAACTTGGGCCTCATGCATGTTAGACAAGTGCTCTACCACTGAGCTGTATTCCAGCCATGGTGGAATATCTTGAGGAATGTATATGACTTTGTAACTTTCAGACATCTTTCTAGAATAACATTTATTATATGGGAAGCTAGAAGGTAGCTCCCTTGCCAAAGTGTTTGCTGTGTAAGTGTGAGGATCTGAGTTCAGATTACCAGCATTGGGGAAGAGGAGATATGCAGGTGTTGGCTGACTAGCCATCAATCAACCTGAATCACTGAGTGCTGCTGGGTTCAGTGAGTGACAGGAAGACAATCGATGTCTACCTCACCTCCACATACGTCTCTCTGTCTGTCTGTCTCTCTCTCTCACACATACACACACACACACACAAACACACACACACACACACACACACCCCTCCTACAGTATGGAGAGGACTTGCTATAGCAATACAGCAAGAGGAAGACAGTTTCCATCCTTTTCTAACAGCCAGGGATCTTACCTGGGCTTTCCACAGCCTTCCCACAGACAAGGAAGCCAGTGGGACATGTCACGGTGGCCTCAGCTTTCAATCCTGGTTCTGGTTTTGGTTTTTCTCATAGTGATTGTATTGTTGAAAAATCTTACTGAACAACTGTTTGGAGGAATGAAGTCTAGGCTACAGTAACGTGGACACTCGTGACAGACACTCTTGAGTTTATCTGAGAATGGAACTCACAGGGGCTGTAGTATTCCATGTCTGTCTTGTTGAAATCTAAGGTTTTCATCCTTTCTGTGCTGGAAGTCTCTTCCTGTTGGGGGGAAGCTCTCGCTGCTGACTGCCATTTCCCCAGACCCTGCTGGTTGTAGAAAACAAGAGAAGTAGGCTGCCAGCCTAGCACCTGCAGATTTGTCCTTGCAAGTGAGGCCTGTCTTTAGACTCTTGCTGTGTGACAGTCACATGCCAAGGAGTAAAAATAATACCTTTAGGTTACTGGGGTCTCTTTGTCTCAGGAGACAAGGACGATGATGATGATGATGACGCAGATGAGAAAATGCAGTCATCGGGCATCCCTGATGGTGGTCACATCCGCCAGGAAAGTCAGGAACAGAGTGAGGTGGACCATGGAGATTTTGAGATGGTGGTGAGTCTGGCAGCCCGAGAGGAAGGAGGAGCCTCCATCGCCCCTCTAGACTCAGCAACTGTACTGTTTGCTGTAGGACACTGACGGGGCTTTCTCTCTGCAGTCTGAGTCGATGGTCCTGGAAACAGCTGAAAATGTCAACAATGGCAACCCCTCTCCCCTGGAGGCCCTGCTGGCAGGTGCTGAAGGCTTTCCTCCCATGCTGGACATCCCGCCTGATGCAGACGACGAGACCATGGTTGAACTAGCCATTGCCCTGAGCCTGCAGCAGGACCAGCAAGGTAGAAGGCAGTGCCAGGAACACAGCAAACTTGCACAGGAGAGAGGGCGTGACAGTTGCTGATACCTCACTGACTTAGCTTGTCCCCAGTTGGGGGAGAGGTTGATCTGGGTGAAAGCTGCTCAGAGGGACAGGTGGAGAGTGAGGGATGACTCTGATGCTTCTGAGGCCAAAAGCCAGTCTCATAATTACTGATGGTTTGGCTTTTTGAATGGGTGCCTCTTGAATCTATACTGAACTTGGTGGGTGGACAGCAGTGACCGGAGGGGTCACATGCTGGTGTTTAGACTCTTAATGACAGCAGATGGCCAAAGCAATACTGTGGACGGGGCAGAGGGACCCTGTGTTCACTCTCCACTTGTTTCCCAGGCAGCAGCAGCAGTGCCCTGGGCCTGCAGAGCCTGGGACTGTCCGGCCAGGCACCCAGCTCTTCCTCTCTGGACGCAGGAACCCTCTCTGACACCACAGCATCAGGTAACTGTCCACAGCAAGGAGCTTGGCGTAGGGTCCTGTGACCCTGCAGCCCTGTTCAGTGCTGTGAGTGTGACGGGCAGCTGCTCTGACAGGCCATCCTGGACTTCCTGCTTGTGCTGCAGCTTGCCCTCAGCGCTTGTGGCTCCGCTTCCTCACACTTTGCATGCTGCCTGGCTTTGGCTGATACCCAAGGAGAGGTGCAGGGAGCATCCTGTTGGCTGATGGCCCATAGACGAGCTTACAGCATTCTGCTAGAGTTCTAACATGTCAGACAGTATGGAAAGAGACAGGACATAAAGCTAAACCTTTAGCTCTTAGCCTCCATTTGCAAGACATTTGAAGCTGCAAGCAGCCAGCGAGCTTGGGAGAGCATTTTGTGGCCAATTCAGGCTATAGGAACCCTTCACTTGTGTTGTCTTTGTTTTAAGTCTCTCTCCTAGTCTGATCATATTCCAGGTAGAGAGTTGGACCAAGCTGTGCACATTGGGGGGGGGGGGGGGGTCCTTGAAACCACCCAGCCGAGAAGAGGCAGGGCCTTGCTAGACTGCTGCATCCATCCCCTACCCTAGCTTATATTCTTTTGAGAGGGTTAGCCTGCCTAGATAAGAAAAGGCCAGACTGCCTGCCCCCGCCTGCTGCCATGGCTTCTTGTTCCTCTGAGGTCTCTTCAGTTGCTGTCACTTCAGTCTTCCAGGTGGTGGTGTGGTTGTGCTGTGCTAGTCACATCTGTCATGCTTGCTGGCTGTCCTGGCTGTCCTCCTCCCCTGTGGATTTCAGCCAGCATTTTCCTCCTGTCTCAGCTCAGCCCTGATCCTGGATGCTGTGGCTGTCTCTGGGGAATTTCCTTGCTTCATTATTAGCATCTAATGAGGATGATGAAGAGGTGTGAAATTTTCTAATGAGCTCTCCTCTGGGCCATATGATTGTAAAAAATTTGAAAGCAAAACCAAAATGACAAAAATCAAAGTTGACTCAAGAGCTCATGCTAAGTGATTTCATAACTGCAGATGGATTGCTGAGCAGCCCTCAGTGAGTTCTGTGCTCCGAATGCCAATGGCTAGTGTGAGTCTCAGTCGGTGGCAGTAACACCTAGACAGTGGTGACCGGGAAGCATTTGGTGTGAAGACTCATTGTCCATGTCACAGAATCTTACTGAATCTGCACGCGCTGGAACAATGAAGGAAATGCCCAGTGCTCTGGCCTTTCACTTGGGTCTGAGTGCTGTTGGCAGTGCGCCCTGGAGAGTGTCTGTCCCCTTTGTTGATTAATCGGCAAAGCAGGTCTTGCCTTCTTTCTCTGCCCTCAGGACACTCAGACTGCCTTGTGTCCTCTGCAGTGTGCTGTGATGCTTTCCGTCCCCACGAGGGAGGGGTCTGTGCCTGTAACAGCTCTGTTACTCTCTCAGCTCCAGCCTCAGATGACGAGGGCAGCACTGCAGCAACTGATGGCTCCACCCTACGGACCTCGCCAGCCGACCATGGCGGTAGTGTGGGCTCAGAGAGCGGGGGAAGTGCAGTGGACTCGGTGGCTGGCGAGCACAGTGGTAATGTCCCTGGGTGTCTTGATCTCTTTGGGCGCAGGGTGGTGGACAAGGTAGAAATCCCTGCCTGGTCTTGTGATTAGTTTCTGCAGAGAGCAGTTGTAAGGACTCCCTGGTAGAGTTCATTTGAACTCTACCATTGGAGTATCAAGTGTTCTGTGACTGGAGTTTAAATCCAGTGACTAATCTGGAAAAACTGCATGGTGTCTTTCAGTTGTCTTTAAAAAGACAAGTTCAAAAAGAACAATGGTATTATTTATAGCCCTAGATGGTGATTAAAAATAATTGTGGTATGACCTCGAAACCCATATTCCTATGGTTTTTCCTGAGGGAATGAACCCTTAAGCAAGCCATTCCCCCAGTGCAGCTACTGTGAGGTTTGCATACACTAGCAGTCTCTTAGCTGAGGCTTGGCCAGTTTTGTAGGTTGCACAGGTGATAACTGGAAGAGCTCTATGGGCCCAAGACCACACCAGCCAAAACCAGTTGAAACCTAACATTTTCTTCTATCAAGGCCAATGTTGGGAGTTGATGTGTACTTCTTAAATCATTTCCCTCCAGTGTCTGGCCGGAGCAGTGCATATGGTGACGCCACAGCTGAGGGGCACCCGGCTGGACCAGGGAGCGTCAGCTCTAGCACAGGTGCCATCAGCACCGCCACTGGGCACCAGGAGGGAGACGGCTCTGAGGGAGAAGGAGAAGGGGAAGCTGAAGGAGATGTGCACACTAGCAGCAGGTCAGGACCAGCCTGTCACTATCACCTGCTTGAATGAGTATTTGGGAAGTGGGGGATGGAGCACTGCGTGCTAAGCATGTGCTCCCAAGTATCAGAGCAAACAAAAGCTGCCCACTTCTCTCCAGGCACTGCTGACGTCAAGGTGTTGTGGCTCCCATAATGCTTTGGGAGCAGGAGTGCACTGCTTTGCCTAATGTCTAGCTAGAGATCTGATGGACCTCCAGCTTGTAGAGGGCACCCAGCTGGCTGTGTCCTTTTGATTTAATATTTAAATATTCCTTTTCAGTGTAAGACACAATTCACACAGATGTTTAAGGATAGGAATTATATTAGTTTGTCTTACTGTATGGTGGGGACAGCTGATTACAAGTTAACCCTTCATATATTTGGGCTTGGTTTATCAGTGCTTCTTTTTTTTTAAGATTTATTTATTTATTATATGTAAGTACACTGTAGCTGTCTTCAGACACTCCAGAAGAGGGCATCAGATCTTGTTATGGATGGTTGTGAGCCACCATGTGGTTGCTGGGATTTGAACTCCAGACCTTCGGAAGAGCA